>NC_079336.1:2895754-3232540 GCF_029582105.1 Oenanthe melanoleuca
GCACTGGGTGTCTCTCCTGGGGCTGTCACAGCACTGGGGTGGCTGCTGTCACCGGCAGCAGCGCAGGCGGCCGCTGCTGCAGCTCCCTTCCCAGCGCTCCATGTGGAAGCACAGCCGCCGGCAGCGGCCGCGGCTGCTTCTGCACTGCTGGCTGTCTGAAAGGCCTCTGGCTGCTGGGGAAAGGAAACACGGTTAGGAGAGATGGAAACTACTCAGAGCCCCCAGAACCTGCTGGGAGCTGCGGGGCACTCCTGGTGGATGCGTGGAACAAGACCCAAACTCTCTGTAAATGCTGAAAGGTACAGCTGCAGTTTATTATAAGAGAGTCTGCAAGGAGCTGCCCGGCACAGCCACGTGCAGATTAAAGAGATAAAGGGGGGGAATGAAAGAGAGAAGGGGGAGGGTAGAGAGAGAGAGTAAAGAAGGTAAAGAGGGGAAGAAAAAGAGGAAGAAGAGAGGAGCAGGGGGAGGGAGAGTAATGGGATAAAAGGGTATTGGGGTAATGGAAGAGGGAGAGGAGAGAAGTGGGAGAAGGAAAGAAGAGCAAGGAGTAAAGAGTGAAGAGTAAAGAGAGGAAGAAGAGTAAAGAGACCGACTTCCCCTTTGTAATACAGTAAATCTGTTTCCATGATGAATATTCTAATTTCCATTAACCAATCTAATACAAAATACTAATTCTATAGCATTTACATGCAGCCTATAGGAATCCTTACATTAGCATAGTGTGTGACATTCTAAACTCTAAGATCTAATCTGTGGGTGCTGGCCAGTCTTTTGTGTCTTTTGGCCTTGCCCTCTGGCCAAAAGCATTGTTTAATTAAGAGTGGATTAGCTTCAGGGGGCTACCCTATTGTTCTCATGGTTATTAGTAACTAGGGCTTTCCTGTTTTACCTTCCCCAACAGGGAACTCCACTGGTGTTGGTGTTCCCAGTAGGGAGCACCAGTCGGGCAATGGGATGTTCCCTGTTGGTAACAGGGAATTCAGCTGGTTCCATGTGGATCAGATGTGCTTGGGAGCAGCTTCACCATCCAGCAAGCACTGGGAGTCTCCTGAGGACTGGCCTGGGTGAGACAGCCAGGTTTGGCTTGGCTGTGTTAGCTTAGATAAGTTAGGTGAGGTGGGACAGCATCAAAAGATGAGAAGTGCCTTTTGGAACAGGTGTTTCACCTATTGTTTCCTTCAGAGATTTTCTTTACTTCTTTGTGGTTTTGAGTTTTTGTTTGCTTCAAATTCTTCAAATCTTTTGCTGTTCTGATTAAAAGGGCATGTGAAGCATCTCTTTAGACTCAGCAGAAATACCAAGTTTGGGGGTTCTGGGGGGGTTCAGCACCATTGGAGTGGGCAAACCCTTCTCTCTCCCTTCATTGTCCCCAGGACTTCAGTTACATAAATGAGAGTATAAGCAGATGAAGCAAGTAAATCTCCTCTTCTTGGTTATCAGGTTTGCCTTCTGTGAATGTGATCTCACCATCATGGTGACATCACACCTGAATGTAATCTGAATCTCTGACATAAGTATAGAAGCAGCCAGCAAAAATGCCAAGCTAAGGAATATTTTTCTATTAAACCAGAACCCCATAAGAAAACAAACAAAAAAAAAAGGAAAATTATCTGCCTTCCCCCCTTCTTTTTTCCCCCTGAAAGATGGTTTTGATTTTAGAAAATCAAATATGCATAGAATGATTTGAGTTGGATTGGACATTAAAGACCATCTACTTCCAACCCCCTGCCATGACAGGGACACCTCCCACTGCCCCAGTTTGATCCAAGCCCCATCCAACCTGGCCTTGGACACTTCCAGGGATGGAGAGTCCACAGCCTTTTTGGGCAACCTGTGCCAGGGACCCACCACCCTCACAGCCAAGAATTGCTTCCTAATATCTAATTTACACCCACCCTCCTTCAGCTTAAGACCATTCCCTGTGTCCTGTCCCTCCATCCCTTGTCCCCAGTCCCTCTCCAGCTCTCCTGGAGCCCCTTCAGGCTCTGCAAGGGGCTCTGAGCTCTCCCTGGATCCTTCTCCTCTCCAGGTGAGCACCCCCAGCTCTCCCAGCCTGGCTCAGAGCAGAGGGTTCCAGCTCCTGGAGCATCTCCATGGTTTCCTCTGGACTTGTCCCATCAGCTTCTGATGCTGGTGATCCCAAAGCTGGAGGCAGCTCTGCAGGTGGGATCTTACCAGATCAGATCACATCAGAGGGTGAAAATCACCTCCCTCAACCTTCTGGTCACTCTTGCATCTTCCCACATCTGCCACATCTGTATTCCACTCATGGAGAGCGTAATGGGATTCTCCTTGTTTTGTGGAGGATGAGGCTTTTATGCTGGAGCAAAGCTCAGGCTGCTGGCTTAGGCTCAGCATTTCTGGGTGAGTTTGGGGGCACAGAGAGGAGGGGATGCACAACCTATGAGCTCAGCACAGCTGCATCCAGGGACTTCATGGAGACCATCTCAGGAGAAACTTTTTCCCTTGGCTCAGCCTTGACTTGAGTGCCTTGTCTTCTAGTTCAGAGTAGGAACCTGCCCTTTCTCTCTCCACAGTCCTGCAGGAGCCCCTGTGAGAATTTCTGTCCTTACCCGGAGTGCCCTGGAGGAGGAGAATGAGCACGAGTGCCAAGAGCAGCTGGAGAACCCGCATGGCTCGGCGTGGGTGGAGGTTCCACCCCGAGGAGGAGGAGGGAAGGGCCCTAGAGAGAGGAAGAAGAGGGGAATCCTGGATTTATAGTGGCCAGGGGGACAGTTGTGTAATTTTCCTGGACTGGAGGGAACTTTGTCAATCTCAGGTGCGTTTCAACACAACAGCAAACAGTTGCACGGGGTGTGCTTGTTCTCAGTGACAATGTGCTGCAGACAGAAAGTGTAAAGGGGAAATAAAGGAAAAAAATAAAAGGAAAAAACAAAACAAAACAGTGGTGAAGTCAGGGTTTTGTTGACAATTACACTGAGCACTAGGGAGTCTGCTACTGCTTGCTGCTGGAGACAGGATGTTGGGACTGACCCAGTCTGGCTCTGTGTTTGAAGGCTCAAGCATGTGGTGTTAAAATCCAGTCCAAGTGCTGGTTTTGCATCATCAAAGTGTTGGGTTTGGGGATTTTTTTTTTAGTTTTTTTTTTATTTCCAGCTCTCACTCTCTGTCGAGCATGAAAAAATCCAGTCTCCTCCTCAGCACTCCCCAACACACAAAGCTGGCCTGAAAATAATGGGATCCTTAAAATAATCATGGGTCTGCTTCAATTTCCCAACTTCCAGGCTGCAGAGAGGATGATTGCCAAGGTTATGTTTACAACTGTCAAAAAAAAAAGGCAATTTAATATTTTATTCATTTATGTACTTGTTCAGTGGGAAAGCTGGGATCCCTCCCTGCAGTATTCAGTGGTGTTAGGAAAGCTGGTGGATTACAGCTCTCCCAGGGATCCTGGCAGGCTCTCAGGTTTGTACCAGTTCTCCAGGTCAAGTTCCAGGAAATCAACAGAGGTGAGAACCTGAGTTTCAGCTTGGGAAAACAACACAAAGCAAACAACAAGCAGGAATGTCCCCAGGTCAACAACAAATTGAGGAGAAAATAGAAACTTTATAAAGGTTTTTTTCACAGTGATGATGCAGCAAAGGCTGTCACCAAGTCTTCCCTTTTCCTTTCAGAAGTCACCTTGATGGATTTTTCTTTGCAGGCTGACACCAGGGAGTGCTGGAAAATGGAAGCCACGTGTCCTTCAGGCTGCTTGAACAGAACAAGGATCACCTTCATCAAACAGTGCAGATAAAGGGGCCTCCACCAGCTGGACTTTGGAGTAAGGACACTGAGCTCTTAACCAGGGTGTCCTGCAAACCCGCCACGAGCAGCCTGGGAAGGGAGATGGGTCTGGAAACCCAGCTGGGGGAGAGCTGGAGGCAAGGGTGAGTGAGAGCCTCTGGAAAAGTGTTGGTGCTCTGCCTGTACCCACCTGGTACCTCTGAGGATTGGCATCTCCAGTGTGAGAGATGGGAATTTGTGGAATTATGGAATCATAGAATGGTTTGGGCTGGAAGGGACATTAGAGATCATCCAGTCCAATCCCATTCCATGGGCAGAGACACCTTCCACTATCCCAGGTTGCTCCAAGCTCTGTCCAGCCTGGCCTTGGACACTTCCAGGGATCCAGGGGCAGCCACAGCTTCTCTGGGCACCCTGTGGCAGAGCCTCCCCACCCTCACAGGGAACAATTCCTTCCAAAGCAAAGAATTTGGGCAGAGCTTAACCAGCAGAAAGGAGATGGCAGCTCTTGAGCTACAGTCCAAGAGCTGTGGATGCTGCTGTGAGTGTCCTGAAGTGTCTGAACATGTGTGTGCAGATGCTTGGTGCTCTCCAGAGAGGATGTGGAGCAGGGAGCCAGGGTTCCACGTGGCCACAGCGTTCCCAGTGACAGATGGCAAAGTTCCAGGTGTTTGTGTCCAGCTCAGCTGGAGCAGCACCACCGTGGAGGGTGGTTTGTGCCTGGAGCTGCTTGGATGCTGCTGTTTGGATGGAGACCAGGCTGCATCCTCCACACCACCACAAACCCCTGCTCCAGCAGCTGTATGCATGGGTTGAGCTGCAGAATGTGCCTTGGGAAAGAAATCCAGCTCTATACAGCACCAACAAAAACCAGATTTCCTCCAGAAGTCAGGGGCAGGAAATCTCTGTCCCTTGGGCAGCTGCTTGTAGGACAGCTGGCCTGGCTGCCTTTGCCTCAGCTCTGCTGAGCCCACTGGGGCTGGCCCAGCCCTCCCCTGCCTCCCAAGCTGCCAGCAGATGTCTTTTTTCAGAGCTCACCATGCACAAAGGCTGGTCTGTGCTCAGACACGTGGCACAGCAATCAGCTCCTGAGTGCTCCAGAGGTTTTGGGGCTGGGAGGAGCTGAATCAATCTGTATCTGCTCTCTGGCCCCAAGCAGGAGGGATGTTCCCACTGACTCCACTGCCTTCAGGCCAGAACCTGAGCAGGCTGATTTTTAAATGCATCCTGGGATAAGGTTTTGCCAGCAGGAGCAATTCCTTGGTTAGATGAACCCTTCTGTGATGCCACCTCCCACTCCCAATCCCACTGACAGCCCTTTGCCAAACAACCAAGCACTGATAGAGCCCTGCAATTCAACCTGTGAAGAAATGATTGTGGGCTCAGCTCTGGGCTCAGCCCTAGTCCAGAAACCCCCATGGCTCCCATTCCAGACCATCCTTCATGGCCTTTTCAGAGCTGTCTTCAACAGGTCCATGTCTGCCTTGAGGCATCCAGAACTGGACACAGCAAGAAATGATGGGTTTTGCCCCACAGAATATGGTCTGAGCACACCTTGTGCAATTAACCTCTCCTTTCCAGTGCAAGGCCACATCCAGGTGCCAATTATGGATCATTCCTGGCATCACCTCCAAACTGTGCCAGGGAACAGCGTGGAAAACAACTCATTTTCTGGCAGCACGCTTGAGTAGCCACTAATTTCTGAGCCCCACATGGTTTGATTTACTCATGTAGGTGCAGCCTCTGAATCCTGACCTGTTTTATGTCCCCAGCACGCCCTGGAGCTGGGCTGTGCTGAGGTGGAAGAGCTCCAGGTGAGCAGGTGGAATGTTGGAATGTGACCCCCTTCCTCCTGAGTGGGGGTGCAGGAAGGTCCAGGCACAAAGGGTGTCTTGGGCTGCAGTACAGGATGTGGCCAGCAATGTGAATTCTGTCCCCATCTGTTAAACCAGCTGGGGCAGTGACCCTGATCTCCTGGCACACATTATCTGCTCATGGGCCATCTTTAAACCAGCTGGGCAATCATCTTTATCTTCCCACAGCCCATCCTCCCTCCAGGAGATATCTCCTGTTCATGGCCAGTGAGTCCCAGGGCATGACTGATAAAATTCCATCATCCCACTGGGAGATGCTCCAGCCAGGGGAGGAGCCAAGCCTTTCCTACCCAGAGAAAAACTGAGATTTGGAACAGCAGAGCAGCCTTTGCCACTGGATTCCAGAGGAAAACTGGACCTTTGCACATCATCCCTGGAGCTTCAGAGGAAACTGCACCTTCTCCAGGAGCACTGCTCCAGCTGAACCATATCTGCCACTGCAGGAGGATGCAGCCACCATTGAATGGGACTGTGCCAACACCCTGACTGACTGACGGGTGTCAGATTGTTCCTTGTAATACTACATTTCTATTTTAATTTCCCAGTAAATTGATATTCCTAATTCCCATATTTTTGCCTGAGAGCCCCTTAATTTCAAAATTATAGTAATAATTTGGAGGGAGGGAGTTTACATTCTCCATTTCAAAGAGAAGCTTTTGCCTTTATTGGCAGACACCTGTCCTTCAAACCAGGACAAGGTTTGAACCAGGACAAGGGGGTTGCACTGGTTTGTGTGGGGTTGCCAGGGATGTAAGAGACAAGGATCTCTTGGATCTGAATCCAAGGGTCTGCCCAGCTTCCTCAAGGAGGAGCCCATCCAACACCATCCTTCTCTTGGCTGCACATCACAATAACATTTTCAGGGCAGAAGAGGAGGATTTGGCTCTCTTTGCCAAACAAACACTGGCCTGTTGCCTGGGAATAGCAAACACATCCTGCTGAAAGAATCCACACCATGCTTTGATGGACTAAAATCCTCAGTTATCCAGGAGGCTTGTGCTGGTGGACAGACCTGGCATGAGGGTGGAGGAATATCCTGGCTGGCTGCATGACTGCAGAGATCCCAAATATACATTCCAAGAGGATTTTTGCATCTCCTTTAGGTATAGGTCTGTTAAGGTAGTCCTAAAGAACCCAAATTTTGCAGCCTTCTGAGCTCCATTAGGTACAAATAGATGGAGTTCAAAACTCAATCAAGAATTTCCCACAAAAATCCTCTTCTTCATTATGGCAGGGGGTTGGAACTGGATGATTTTTAAAGTCCTTTCCAAACCAAACCATTTTGGCATTCTATGATGTTTTTATGGTTCTTCCTCCTCCCTATGGTTACAGGATACTCCAACTAGGGTTTAATTAATTTGAGCAGCATTCCCTTTCATACACTTACTCCAAAGCAGTTCATGCTGCTCTTCAAGAAACTCCCCATGAGCTGAGCTGGCTGCTGTGCCTCAGGCAAGTTCAGGGGTCAAGAAACCACATCAAGAAATAGTTTTATAAGGTCTGGAATTCCATTCTCCACCATCCACTGTATCCTTGGTACTTTCCTCCCTCTATGTGAGACTGGAAGGGAATTCAGTTCATCATATTCATTGGGCAGAAATAATGGCAGATTTTTTTGTTTATTTTTTTGTTGTCTGGTTGTGGTTGGGTTTTTTTTTAAGGTTATTTCCATCCAGATCAACAAACAGCACTGGGACAGCAGGGCCATGCCATGAGCATGCCTATTAGTGCCAGAGGGATAATATTCCCTATAAACTGAGCATTTCCACCTTTCCTGGTGGACTGGCCAGTAGATCCAAAACATATCAGGGGCAGAAAACTCAGTGACCACGAGGGAGATGTGCAAGGTGAGCTGCAAGAGCCCACTCCTCACTTCCCTAGGAAACCAGGCTGTAACCACACTGGCTGAGCACTCCCAGATGAGGGGCAGGAATAATGAACCCTGTGGATGAATGTGAGAAATAAACTGTTTGCTTTGGAGAGGTGCCTGGACTCCAGCCCCTCCCCGTGCCGTGCTCGTACATCCGCGTGCGTCAGAGGCACGGGCTGGAATTTGGCTCTGCATTCAGCCCTCTCCCTGCTTTCAGGATCAGTTCCCAAGCCAACAGCCTGCTCTGGGTGTTCTGGCTCTCCTGAGGGCTCATCCAGCTGCAGGGCATCTCCCTGTGTGTGCTGGAGTCCCAGTGATGACCCAAGGAGAGTGACTGTGCTGCTCGTCAGTGATGGAGGTGCAGGGGTGAATGAACTGTCAATCCTCTGGCAGTGGGGCCTGACCCTGCTGAGGTCAGTGGGAATTTTCTCATTGGATTCATCAGAACAAGGATTTCATCTCCCAGGGAGGACTTTTCCCTGTTTCAATCAGACCAGTGCCTCAGCTGGTTGGCATAGCTCCCTCATTACATCATTGTTTCCTTGCTTTCACAGAAATGATTGACCCAGAGAGAAATATTTTACCTGGAAAGGGAGCCCAGGAGCTGACAAAGGCAGGGGAGTGTCAAAATTTTATGTTGAAAAGACACAGAAGGGCTGAGAGTGGATTTGGACAGAAATTATTTTAGGCTGAGGAAGCTCATAGGAAGAAAGCTGCGAGGGACAAAGAGAATTATTTCCTTGAGGCTGGGTGAAAAAAGGGAAAGGAGTTGCACCAGAAATGCAGACCATGGATGGAGAGGCAGCTTGTCAGGGCAAAGGGACACAGCTTTCAGATCCCCTCCCCAGTATTTATAAAAAGGTAAGCCTGGGATCTTAGGGGAAAAAGAATTCTTCCCTATGAGGATGGTGAGGTCCTGGTACAGGTTACCCAGGGAAGCAGTGACTGCCTCATCCCTGGCAGTGTTCAAGGACAGATTGGACAGGCTTGGAGCAGCCTGGGACAGTGGGAGGTGTCCCTGCCCACGGCAGAGGGTGGAACAGAATGATCTTTAATGTCCCTTCAACCCAAACCATTCTGAGTTTCCACAGCTGCCCTGAGAACCTGGCACAGCCTGGAAAGGAGAAGTGGATGGGGGTGGATCCTGCCTGAGAAGCACAGACCACACTCACCTCTATGTCAAACCAGGTGCCTTTTGCACCACAAGTGATGCCAAACAGACTTTTCCCATTGCAGCTGTTTTCTCTGGGAAGGGAAATAAAGGGACAGAGTCTCCCTGGTGTTCTGGGCAGATGAGGAATGCTGTGGTCACTCCTGGTCAGTGGCATCCCACCACTGGCAGCGTTGCTGACTCACAGGAGGGCATTTGCTGCTTTGTTAAACCTCAGGTTTATTGGTTTCAGGCAAGGACCTGTGCATGTCAGATAACAATCAGAGTCTCAAAAGGGCAACAAAGAGTTTGAGTGGCCCCAGTTTCTTCTTGTCTGTGTTTCCTAAAGAGTTAAAGCAAAACCAAAGTGTTCAGGAGTTCATGAGGGAATGCACAGTATTCTCCCAGAGGAGCAGCTGTCACAGAAACCACAAAATCTCCTTCCCAGCAGCTGCTCCTGCCTTGCCAGTGGAGCCTGCAGCTCTCCATGTGCTCCTCTGGACACCCTCAGCTCTCTGTGGTGGAGGGTGGCAGATTTTTGCAGCAGAGAATGATGGGTTCAAAGCAGTACTGAGCCAGGTATTCACCAGAAACACAGCTTCCCACTCTGCACAAGCCCCCTCCATGGCTGCAGCTGTCTGGTCCATGAGCATCTCCTGGACAAGGGAGCAGAAAACTCGTGGATAAAATTCCTGGGGAGCACACAGAGAGCCTGGGCACCTGGAGCACACCTGGGGTCCCCATCCCACTGACAGGTTCAGATATCCATGTTAAAAATCCCAAGCTGCTGAGCCAGCCTCCCTCAAGGGATGTTTTATCATGAGATTGTTTCTTCAGGATGTTGGCAAGGACGGTGCATGGGGGGTCAGAGGGGTTGTCCTCCCCCTGCCAAGGAGGCAACTGCAGCCTGAGAAAAGGCAGGAACATTTTCCCAGAGCACCTTTAGGCCTTCTCCTAACCCAGTGATGTGCCCCATTCTCACAGCCTCCTTCCTGCTCATTTTTTATATTCCCCCAAGGGATTAAATAATGAATTTTCCCAAAATACCTCACCCACTCTCTCACCCAGAAAACACCTTTCCTCACAAATCACACAGCAGGGAGAGATTATCCCTGTTCCCAGATATCCTGTTCACCACCCAGGCATTCCTGGTCTTACCGTGCTGGGCCAGGGAGATGAATATAAAAACAAGCACAAGGATCCCCATTCCTTTGGCTCTGCTGGAAAATCTCAGGGCTGGGAGTGAGATTTCACAGAAGCCTCTGTGTGCTGCTGGCATGCTGGATGGCATCCGTGGAAAAGGGGAGGAGCAGGCTGCAGTTAATGATATTCCAGTCCCCAGAGTCAAATTTGCTGCTGAGAAACCCTTTGGTGTCGTTCTGACCCAGCACTGCTGCTCCAAACCATGATGACTTTTTTTTCAGCTTCACTGGTTACTGGCTTTTCTGATTTTTCTCCTTGGCAGCTGGCATTTTGGGCTGGTAGAATTCCAGCTGGAAAAAAAGAGGCTCAGAGGGATCCTCTGCCCTTCACCTGCAGCCAGCAAAGTCCCTTGGAAGTGACAGGGAGGAGGGAACCTGCAAGGGAAGACTCCTGAGGATCTGCAAGGAGGAGAAGGATGCAGGCTGGGAGTGATTGAATTTTAATCTGAGCTTGTGTGAATATTTTCTCCAGCTGAAACCTGAGGGTTTTATTGATTTTTTTTTTTTTTTTTTTTTTTGCTTAGCTTCAGCTTCTGAGGAATTTGGGAGGCTTCATTCCTGAGTGTGATGAGCACACAGTGCTGGTGGAAGAGCTGTTAGCTCAGCAATGCTGAACTGGTGGTAAATCTGTGGTGAGTGGGCAGCTCTGGCTGTTAAATGTGATATTCCAGCTGCCCTGCCTGGCCCTGCTGTTTGCTGTCCCTTCAGCTGTGGTAATAAAGCTGCTCTGTGAACACATCTGAAACTGACAGGTGAAAGAGCAAGGTTAAAAGTCCCTTTCTCCCTAAAAACATACCCAAACAGAACAAAACTAGAATCATAGAATCATTTAGGTTGGAAAAACCCTTCAAAGTCATCGAGTGCAACCATTCCGCAGATCTCCACTAAGTCATGTCCCCAAATGCCACATCTATGTGTCTTTTAAATCCCTCAGAGATGGGAATTCCATGGGGGCACCCTTTTTTAATGCTTTCCATGGAGAAATTCCTCCTGATGTCCATCCTGAACCTCCCCTGGTTTAACTTGAGGCTGTTCCCTCTCCTGTCCCTGTTCCCTGTGACAAATCCAGAGCCCCCCTGGCTGTCCCCTCCTGTCAGGGAGTTGTGCAGAGCCACAAGGTTCCCCCTGAGCCTCCTTTTCTCCAGCTGAGCCCCTTTCCAGCTCCCTCAGCAGCTCCCTGAAGTCTCCAAGGAATGACTGGACGTGGCACTCAGAGCTCTGGGCTGGGTGACAAAGTGGGGCCAGTCACAGGTTGGACTCGATGACCTTGGGGATATTTTCCAACCTCAATGGTTCTGTGATTAAGTGTTCTCAGTCCTCTAAAGCATCCAAGTATAAAACCAACATGGTAAATAAGATTAGGCTGGTGAGAGGGATTAGAGGATGGGGTTTCCAAGGATGCAACAGCAAATTTTTGTGTAATTCTGCAGATGGCTGTAAGAGAGAGACATCCTGCCTATTTCCATAGATCAATGACAGTTATACCTCTTTATTTAACATTTATTGCCTTCTTTATATAAAGAAACATGTCACCTCTAATTAATCACACAGTTTGCATGTTGAGAACATCAGACATGTCTACAACACTTGGAATAAAACTTGTTTGTTTTCTTGGCTGTTCATTTCCATGGTTTTCTGCAATCCCATGAGGTTTTTGTCACACTTCTGTGCAGCACTTCCATCCTCTGCGAGGGCAGAGCCCCTCCTGCTCTTGCAGACATCTGATTTCTGGGGGCACACAGTGGCCCCCCTCATCCTGGCAGGTGTGGAAGTTGGATGTTGTGTCTGCAATTCAGAGGGTTTAAATCAAACCAGGAAACCTGACACTGCCATCCAAACCATCTCATACACAAAAACTGTTGGGCAGTTGTGGCTGCTGTGTCTCCAAAAGCAAAGACACAAAGATGAACTTTGGAGTTTGTCACAGCACTTCTGTAAAAAAAGAAAGTTGTGACCCAACAGCTTGGAAAGGAATTAACTGAGGGAGGGATATTGTAAAGCTATGAAGAAGATGGATGCAGAGTGACTACATTTCATGTAGGTGGCACTGAATGAAATTGTGAGGGATGAGGTTTTAAAAGAGGTGGAAGGATCTGCTAACCTGGGGAAAAAATCCAGTAAGGACTTTTAAACACAAGGGTGCCTAAATCTAAAATTCTGAGCTGCAATTTCATGAAAGGCAGATTAATATATAAGGAAATATAATGGTTTTGTTCACTTTACACACACAGAGCAACTGTGAGGAAATATCCACTTCTGGCCATAGACAGATCCAGGATGCTGGACCAGAAGAACTTTAGGATTAGCACAGTTGTTTCTAAAGTATATATTCATTAATGATTTATGTAGAGGATTATCTATTGAGGAGCACCAAAAACAAGCAGGGTGGGTGCAATCAGCAGATGATTACAGGAAGATCTACCAAGGCAGGAGGACTCTCCGTGGGTCAAAACTTTTGTTTTATTTCCCCAGTTGGAGGTAGAGCTTTGGGTTGTTTTAGCCAGTCCCAAGGCTTTGTATTGATGTCAGTGGAGGAACACACAGATCCATCTTTGTACATGGAAAGAGATGGCTCAGATCCCTGGAAGTGTCCAAGGCCAGGTTGGATGGGGCTGGGAGCAGCCTGGGATGGTGGGAGGTGGCATGGCAGGGGGTGGAGCTGGATGAGCTCTAAATTCCCTTCCAACACGAACCATTCTGTGGTTCTGTGACCTGGAGGCAAAGCTTGTGCTGAGCTCAGCCATTCCCCCCAGGTTTTGCCCTCCTGGGCAGGGCTCCCACCCTTACCCACGCAGCAGGTCCTGCGGCGCCGGTGGCAGGTCCCGAAGGCGGCGAACGGCCCCGGGCAGGATTTCAGGTGGAAGCAGTACCCATGGTACTCCAAACATTTCTGGGTGTCCCTGGGCAAACCCAGACCTGCAGGGAGATATGGGATTTCAGGTGGAAGCAGTACCCATGGTACTCCAAACATTTCTGGGTGTCCCTGGGCAATCCCAGACCTGCAGGGAGATATGGGATTTCAGGTGGAAGCAGTACCCATGGTACTCCAAACATTTCTGGGTGTCCCTGGGCAATCCCAGACCTGCAGGGAGATATGGGATTTCAGGTGGAAGCAGTACCCATGGTACTCCAAACATTTCTGGGTGTCCCTGGGCAAGCCCAGACCTGCAGGGAGATATGGGATTTCAGGTGGAAGCAGTACCCATGGTACTCCAAACATTTCTGGGTGTCCCTGGGCAAGCCCAGACCTGCAGGGAGATATGGGATTCCCAGCTGATGCTGCAGGATCAGCCCATTCTCATGGTCTTCCTCCTGATGAAACCTCACAGACCCCAGTTTGGGATCTGACACAAATACCCCACACACACAGAAGTTTTGAGGAGCTCAGAGCATTCAAAGGAAGGTTTTTGTAGAGCTGGAGTGAAACACAGAGGTTGATGGCAATTTTCTGAACATATCCTGGCCATTTGTGATATAATGAGAATGGACAGCCCAGTCTGGGATGATTCTGAACTCTGGGACTGCAGTGACATGCAAGGGACAACACGGTCATCACATGCCCTGAAGACAAAATTATGCCTTTTAAACACCCCCAAAAGCAGAATCTGGCTCTGTTAACAGCAACAAGCAGTTTGCCCAGTCCCTTCTTTCTCTGGAAGCCTTTCTCCAAGGTGAGGAGTTTCATACAGCATGAAGAACAGGTAGGATAAAAATACAATTAAAAGAAGGGCAGAGGAAGGGGAACCAGAATATTCAGAGAGCTGAAGTCAGAGGTGCAGTTCAACATGAGCAATGCCAGGGAACACCTCTGCTCTCTTCTACTGTACACAGAGGGGACAATTTTTAACCCTGGGGTTAGAAGAGGAGGTGATTTCCATGATACCACCATCCAATAATGCCAGAAAGTGGCATAAAGAGACTTCAAAACTCCTAAGAGCCAACACCTGTCAGAGGTGGGGAGGTTCTGGTGTGACACCAGCTCACCACAGGTTAATTTTTCATTTCTGCTTAGAGCAGAGGGAATTGCTGTAAGGAAAGGAGCTGAAGAGAATGTTCTGCACCACCACATGAACGAGCTGCACCTCCTACAAACCCCAGCGTGGGTCTTGCCCCTTACCTGGAACAGCCTGGAGGAGGAAAAGCAGGAGAGCCATGAGGCAGGAGAAGAGCTTCATGGTGGAAAATCTCAGCTGAAGAAGACAGGGCCACGATGGCAGAACCTTTGAACAGGGGAGGAGGGAGCCCTCTGGCATTTATAGGGCAGTGGGAGCAGCTGTGGCTGTCCAGGGGAAGGCAGCAGGTACAGCCTGACCTCTGCACAGAGCTGAACCTGAACAATGGCTCAGGGGCACAAAAACAAGGGGACAAGGAGCTGTGCCTCCCTGCTGACCACTGGCAAGGCTGCTGGGAGGGCCCCTGGTCCATGTGGATCCACCCAGAGAGCATCACCAACTTGAAATAACAGCTTGGTTGGTAAGGGATTATCTGGAGGAAATTAGCCATTGTTTGGTGGGAGAGAAGGCAGCTGGAATATCATAGGATCATCATGGAATCATAGAATAGTTTGGGTTGGAAAGGACTTTAGAGACATTCAACACCCTGCCATGGGCAGGGACACTTCCACTATCCCAGGGTGTTCCAATCCCTGTCCAACCTGGCCTTGGTCACTTCCAGGGATCCAGGGGCAGCCACAGCTTCTCTGGACAGCACAGAATATCTGATCCTGCTGCATGTCCTGTGGTGCAACAGTTGCTCCCAAGAGAAAGAGATAAAAGATAATGATAAATCCATACACAAATTTATAAAATAGTTGTATTTTTTTCTGTGAAAGGTGCTGTGAAGAAAAAAAAAAAATCTGGTCTAGTTGTAGGTGTTCCTGTCCATAGCAAGGGGTTGGAATGAGATGATTTTTCAGATTCCTTTCATCCCAAACCTTTCTGCCATTCCATCTTTCTATGATATATGGAGTGCAGATTATCAGTTTTCAGGTGTCACCAGCAGCACCTTCAACTTTGTAGGTGTACAAACAGCACAATGACAAGTGAGATTCATGAGTTTTCCTCAGCATTTGTCTGTGCAGAGTTTGAATTACATCAACAGGAACATGGAAGTGGCAGCTGACAGCTCAGGCTCTCCCTCATTCACTTATTTCAGCCTCTTTCTATACAAGATATTTTCTGATGTTGTTCTGACCCAGCAGCCTTGATATTAACCATACAAACCTCCCCCTCAGTCATGTGCATTGTTCTCTGCCTGCTCCCTGCTTGCTTTGTTTGCTTTCTATTGCCAGTTTAAATAAAATTTTATTTCTGTGGGAGGTGAAGTACAGATTCAAAACCTCAGGTGTGTTAACAGTCTGGTGGAAGAGGAGTGACTGGCCAGTAATTTCACATTCAAAATCCTCCTCCATCATTTCCAGAATGTCCTCAGTGTCAGACCACAAGTGCATGCACAATCACAGTCCCCTTCAAATTAGGATCAGAAATTATCCCAAAAAACCCCAACTCTTTGATATTCAAGTACCATCTCAGTCTGCCTTGATGCCTCTGCACCTTGTTTGCTCTTTTTTGTTCCCCTCCTTTCCCAGTTTACTTTTCCCAGGTTATTCCAGGTCAGAGACATGTTTTATATGGATCACAAAAGAAATTATTACACAGAGTGGAAGTTCTGACCCTTGCCTAAGGATCTCTTGTGAGAAACTGCTGAGGGAGCTGGAAAGGGGCTCAGCTGGAGAAAAGGAGGCTCAGGGGGAACCTTGTGGCTCTGCACAACTCCTGACAGGAGGGGACAGCCAGGGGGGTCAGAGACTGCTCCAGGGAACAGGGACAGAGCAAGAGGAATCACCTCAAATTGCACCAGGGGAGGTTTAAATTGGATATTGGGAACATTTCCTTCACAGAAAGCTCTGTCCAGCCCTGGCACAGCTGCCCAGGGCAGTGGTGAAATCCCCATCCCTGGAGGGTTTTGCTGATCTGGCCTGAGACTCACATCCCTTTCAGTAAAGAGGTTTTTCGAGAAGAGATGATTTCTCTTCCATTTTGAAGTTTTCAGTCATGGGACAGCTCTGAAAATAATTCAGAAGAAGCTGGGAAGCTGAATTTATGGGAAACATCTGCTTTTGCAAAGCACTTAACCTAATTTGTGTTATGACAATGTAAATCAGCAGGATTTGACTGCAGTTGGGGTGAAGTGGTCCTGGAACTGTCTGAAAATGTGACTTTATTTGCAACAATATAAGGAGCAAGTGACAGAGTGGGATGGATGAGAAGTGCCACTGAGGGTGGTCAGCAGGGAAAAATGTGGAAGGAAAAATCTAATAGCAACCATTGGGATTTAATAGACAAAAACTTTGGGAGGTGGAGGAAAAAAACCTGTATTTCCAGGAAGGAAATAAGCTGAATTTCCAGTTTGATCTTGGGATGGAGGATCCTCCACTGAACAAAATTAATCTCCAGCCTGATTTACAGCTGATGGAGCCCATGAGCTGGTTCCTGGCTCCCTCTTGTGGGAAAAGGTGCTGGAGGAGGAAGGGAGCTCTGGTCCAGGATTTGCTCAGGTGGAAAGGTAAAAGCAAGAAGAATTGCCTCTTTGCTCCATCCTCAGCACTGGTAATTCAGAAATTAAATGTGTGTTGATTGTTATATGTGTGGAGAGCAGGGATGGGATTTGGTTTCAGGCATCATATTCTACAGAGGAACTTAAATTTTGGAGGGAGTAGCTTATATTCAGAGTAAGTATTTAACTATAAAGTTAATGTTTTCTAGCTTCATATAATTTTATAATATTTCTACAAGTTTAAAAATCTCTGTAACTATAGTAAAACTGAGAGCTCTGCTCTCACCAGGTTGAGCCAGGGAGTTTCCTGGTGCTCTGCCCATTGCACTGCTGGCCTGTATTGCCCCTCTCCAGACACCCAGGTGCCAGCAGACTGTCTCCAGCACGTCTCCATGGGGTGGGAATGAAGCTGGGAATGGAATTGGAGACAGGTAAAGAAGGCTTCACCTCCTTACTGATATATTGTCTGCATCAGCCTTGCCCTAAGCACCCATGAGGAAAGGATTGGGCAGCTGGAGCTGCACTGGTGGGACATCCTGCCCTCTTTTGTAGGAGGTCCAGGTCTGTCCCAGCCAGCACAGGGCTGTGGTTGGGGCAGGACATCAGGAGCCCATGGATGCTCTGCTCTACCAAAACCATTCCTGGCTCCACAGCCAAAACCCACCTTGGGCTGTCCTGTGTCCCCTCCTGAGCCACCATCCCCCCTTGCAGCATCCCTGAGCCCGGTTCCTGCCCCCCCGACCCTCACCCCCTCATCCCACCCACACCTTCATCCTGCAGCCTGCACTGCTCTCTCAGCCAGACCCTCTCCTCAGGCACCCTCCACAGCCCCAGCCCTGCTCCTGGGACACCCCAGGCTGTCCCCACGGGAAGGACATTCCCAGGAGCCACCCCTGGGCCCCGGGACCACTCCACCCTGGCCTCGTGGCGCAAGGGCAGCGCGTCTGACTCCAGATCAGAAGGTTGTGTGTTCAAATCACACCGGGGTCACTCTGGGGCACCACTGCACCCCTCTGCTTTTCTGGGGAGCTGGTCTCAGGGTGTGGGATTTGGGGAGCATATCCCAGGATACTTGGGAACATGATGCTCAGAGCTCTCCTTTGAGCAGGGAGCTGTGCTGGATGGAATTTACGGGTCAGGATGAAAGCAGGGAGGTTGTGTCAGTGGTTAGTTTTTTTCTTCTGCCTTCACTCAGAGTCAGGATTGAATGCTTGAGAGATGGATTTCTTGTTCAGACTTCAGCCTTGGTTGTTTATTGAATCTTATCTAAAGTACAGAGAGTTTTTCAGCACTTCTAGCTATCAAACCAAAAGCAAGAAAATGGAGGTGAATCTAGCTAGTTACAAGGTCTTTTAATGCCTAACTATCCAATTAAAAGCTAACATCTATATTATTTATACTTTTGACCCAATAACAAAACACCTGTGACCTGCACTGTGGGACCTTCTATCCAACCAAAAGCTGCTTCCTGAAATCATGAAGAAGAAGGAACAAGAAGGAAGAAGAGACAACACCCAAGAATGTCCATCTTGTCTTATACCTACTACTATATTCTATAACCCCTAATTCCAAACCCTTCACCATGTGAAATTGCACACTTCTATTCTAACTACACACCAGTGATTTTAACTCCATCACTCAAATTTGGAAACCTTCTCCAAGGCCTCAAGTCAAAAGCAGTGCTCCTTTGGGGGCCAGTGTTAGAAAGCACAGAAAGCTCAAAACTCCCAGGCTTCAGGGTTCCAACATGGTGGGTGTCTGCCAAAATTTACCTCAAGAAGGAAATAATGTCTTCCTCAGGAAAATGCAGGAAAATTTTAACTGCAGGCTCAGTCACTTCTGGAGGACCTGGACATGCTTGCCTGACAGGGTAACATAGGGTGGTATGGCCAGCCCAGGGGATATCTGGAGGACAGTCAAGAGCAATTACTCTGTGTAGGATGATGGCAAAAGGGACAAGTTTCTGATAAACAATATGGAAAGATTTTTTTGATATTAAGAAAGACCATCTGGAAAGCTCTAATCTGAGCAATCACAGCCCCAAGTCTGCCTGAACACTATGGAAACAATCCTTCAGAAAACCATGCCCAAAGGGAGGAGAGATGTGAAAATGAGTGAAAGGCCAAGGATTTACCAAAGACAGACCAGCCTTGACCAAAAGTATCGATTTCTTTGAAGAGATGATTTCTTTGAAAGTGAACATTGAGGAACATAATTTATCTTGACTTTGGTTTCACCTCTGGCAAGGTCTCCCAGATGTGTCCCTGCAGCAGGACACACACACACAGAGTAAAAAAGAGGAGTCTGGTCCATCCCACCTCAGAGGCCAGGTGGAGATTATGAAAGGAATGTTCCTGAAATGAAGCAACAATGTGATGATGACTGGAGACATGGACCATGGACTTCCCAAGGGCAGAACACTCTGGGACAATACAATTTCTTCCTCAATGGCCAAAGGGACACTAAGGAACATCATTTATCTTTGGTTTCACCTCTGGCAAGCTCTCCCAGACGTGTCCCTGCAGCAGGACACACACACAGAGCAGCTGAGCTCAATCCAAAGGCAAAGCAAAGGGCCAGGACCAGGCACGGAGGGGCTTGGGGCCAGGGCTTGGTGCTCCAGGGCACCCTTCACTGCTGGATGCTGAACTGGGGCTGGTTTGGGGTCCCTGCTGGCAGCAGAGGCTGTGCCACAGCAGGAAGGACACGGCCAGCCTGGCAGGGACAGGGGGGTGCTGGGGGGACGGGGCCAGTGGCGCAATGGACAACGCGCCTGACTACGGATCAGGAGATTGCAGGTTCGACTCCTGCCTGGCTCAACACTTTTAGCCCAGGCACATTCCTCCTGCCCCCTTTGTCAGCACCTTCCTTCTCCTGCCCATCATCCCTCCTGCCTCAAGCTCCTCATGTCATGTCCCTCACTCCAAAGGGGCAGGGCTGGGGCCCACACCAGAGCCAGGGCACCACAGCAAATCCCACAGCGGGATGCAGGCACCTGCAAACTGCTGTTCCACAGCCAGGACAGAGCCAGCACTCCCAGAGTGTCCTGGAACCTGGTCCCAGCCCCTGCAATGCTCACACTGGTCCTGCTGCCGTTTGTCAGTGCCTTGCCCAGCTCTGTATGTGACAGTGATGGGAGTAGGACAAACCCCCAGAGAAGATTTGGAGTTTCCATCCTTGGAGTTATTTAGAGCTTGACTACAACCTGATGTCAACAACTGTTGTGCTCTGAGCAAGGATTAGATCACCTGCTTCCCAGGGATCTCCTCAAATCTATTTTTTCTGTACAAAATTAATTCTGTCACAAAGCCCACCCATTGATGAGAAACCCCAGAGCTCCTGGAGGGCCAGTGGCGCAATGGACAACGCACCTGACTACGGATCAGGAGATTGCAGGTTTAACTCCTGCCTGGCTCGCCATTTTCCTTCCCATAGCCTGGCTGTCATATTGATGGGGACAGGGGACATCTCTCTCCATGGTGCCCTGCCTCTCTCTGCTGTTGTCACTTCTCAGTGGGTGTCTTGGTTTGAAAGAGAGGTGTCTGCCAAGAAAGGCAAGAGCCTCTCCTGAAATGAAAAATGTAAATCCCCTCCCTCCAAATTATTATAATTTTGAAATTAAGGGGCTCTCAGGCAAAAATATGGGAATAGGAACAACAGTTATTTACCAGGAAAATTAAAATAGAAATACAGTATTACAAAAAACAATCCCAAACCCTACCAGAGTCAGAATCCAAGCTGACACCCGTCAGTCAGTCAGGGTGTTGGCACAGTCCCATTCAATGGTGGCTGCATCCTCCTGCAGTGGCAGATGTGGTTCAGCTGGAGCAGTGCTCCTGCAGAAGGTGCAGTTTTCCTCTGAAGCTCCAGGGATGATGTGGAAAAATCTGGCTTTCCTCTGGAATCCAGTGGAAAGAAGGCACCTTGGTGTCCAAAATCTCAGTTTTAATCTGGGTAGGAAAGGCTTGGCTCCTCCTCCTGGCTGGAGGATCTCCCATGGGATGATGGAATTTTATCAGTCATGCCCTGGGACTCAATGGCCATTAACAGGAGATATCTCCTGGAGGGAGGATGGGCTGTGGAAAAGATAAAGATGATTGCCCCAGCTGGTTTTTAACAGCTGGCCCATTAACAGGGAATATCTCCCACAGAGATAAGGATCACTGTCCCACCTGGTTTAACAGATGGTGATAGGATACATACTTTTGGTTACATCCTGTATTGCAACCCAAGACTTCCTGCACAGCAAAATTTCCCTCCCATCAGAGGAGGCTTTGACTGGATACACTGGCAAAAAAATTCTTTGTGAGATGGTGTCACAATGTGACTTGGGTTTGCCAACCTTAATATATTTAATTTCTTTTAGAGACGGGACCCAGGAGTAGAGACAAGGCAGGCTTAAAACTTAGAAAGGTACAAGAAGAAATTTATTAATAACACAAAAAATATTCAGAATAAGATCCCTAGATTGTTTCCTCCTCCCCTTCATTCAACATTTCTTACCAACAAACATACAGAGAGCACTTCAGTCAGTGATACATTCAAATAATCAGTTCAGTTCACTTAAGAGAGAAAAGTCCCTTTTTGGTTATGGCTTAGGGGGCGTCTTCACCTTCACAATCCACATCCGCCTGGGAAAAAATATTGCAGATTATGACTTTCCTCTCATTCTGTCACAGTCCTTCCAGAGCTGTGCAATGGGTTATGTTACACACATGGGGGAGTACTTTTAAAGGCAGGCTGCTGAAAAAACAAGATTCTGTTCATCTCCTTCACTATCAAATGTCTCTGTCTTTATTCCAGTTCCAGGACAAAGAGAGCTTCATTCCCCGAGGCAAAAACTCATCTCTTTCTCTATTAAATGTCTCTGTTCACATTTCAGTCCCAGAACAGAGAGCTATGTTTCTCCAAGGCAAAAATAAGGTTCTTCTTCTCAAGCACCCAAAATCTCCCCAAGTATATTTCACAGTTTAAAGGAATTTTAGTGAAGTCACAATCCCCTTAGCCCACAAAAAGGTTTTCAGCTACTTATCAGTTCGCATCTTTTTAATTTTTTCCCACCAGGAACTTTATCTTCATTGCTCTGACTTCTGAAGTCTCCAGGCTTTATTCCTTCCCATTCCGGAGAGCTTAGAAAAAATCGAGGATCTTATCCAGGCACAAAGAAGTTACAATTGTATCCAGATCGTGAAGAAACAGCAGGGGCAGCTGGGGGCCTCTTCTCTCAGAACAAGGAGGGAAGGGGGAAGGGAGAGCCTTTGGTGGCTCCCCGATCCCCCCTGCTCGGCCAAGCCACATGGAGAGGGGAGCTCCGGAGCCGCCCGGAGCCATGCGGTCAGGGAGGGGGAGCCGGGACCATGCGGCCGGGCCGGGCCCCCCCCAGAGCCAGGGCCGGGGTCCCAAGCCAGGCCCCCAGCAGAGCCAGAGCACCGGGCCAGACTCCAGGCCGAGCCCAGAGCCGGGCCGCAGCCCCCGGCCGGGGACCACCACCCCCGGAGACCGGAAGCCGAAAGAGAGCCAGCAAAGCTGATCCGCTGTGATTTGTGAAAGCGAAATAACTTTTCATTGGTTTCCCGAACTGTCCATCACCAAATCAGCTCTCTGATTGGTGGCAGCAGCCCACAGGGGAAGCTCCCAGGGACGGGAGAGCCCCTCCCACTTCCCAGCTTCAGGGGGCCTGCTCTGAGGTGAATCCACCCCTCCCCCCAAGCACGTGAAACCAACACAGATGGTAAATCACTAAGAGAGGAGCCCAGAGGGGCTGTGTCCTCTACATCCTTGGAAATATTCAGTCTGAACATGCAATACTGGTCTACATGTCATAAATTAAGCAAAAGTCTGGACCAGAGACCACCACATGTAATTTCCAACACAAATCACTGTTATTTTATGTAAAATTCCTGTTTCCACATTCTTTTGTTGCTTCATCCCACATTTGCACACCCATCCTGTGTGCAAATGTCCTGTCATCACTGTTTCATACTTCCACTGTGTCTGTGGCTTGGGCCAGGAAGGTCCAAGGTGTCCATGTGCAGGGTAGCCCAGACCAATTTGCAATCAAGCAAGATCTTGCTCCAGCTCACCTGCCCATCCCCTGTCACCAGGTTGGAGCAAGTGGAGGTGGCCTTGGGCTAAGCTTTCCCCTCCACTGGGCACCACAGCTCCAGAGTGTTCTGTATGGGCTGGAAAGTTTAACTACACATCCCATGAGGAAGGCAAGATGTCCTTCAACCCTCCAGAGGAGCTAAGCTGAGTCTGGAGCTCAGTACAGACTTCTCCTCTCCTGGGAGGTAGAACCAGTGAATCCACAGGTGAGGAGGGCAAGGCTGACATGTAAGGGGCAGGAGGGAGCAAGGGGAGATCCTGCCACTTCCCTTTGACCACCAATAAATCCAGGTGGTCCTGAAGTGAGGACAGCAGGTGGGATCAGAGGCTGGGGCCAGTTGCTCCATGGACCATGAACATACATGACTATGGATCAGGAGACTGCAGGTTTAAGTCCTACCTGGATCACCCTGAAGCTGGTGGTGGAGGTGACAAGGCACAGCTGTCTTCCTGAGTCCTTAACTTTCAAGGTTATTTTCCCATCTCTCCAACATCACTGTCACAGGAGCATCATTTTGTGACATCACAGCTGTGAGCAGAACTGGGCAAGGCACTGACAAAGGGCAGCAGGACCAGTGTGAGCATTGCAGGGGGCTGGGGAGCAGGTTCCAGGACACTCTGGGAGTGCTGGCTCTGTCCTGGCTGTGGAACAGCAGTTTGCAGGTGCCTGCATCCCGCTGTGGGATTTGCTGTGGTGCCCTGGCTCTGGTGTGGAGTGAGGGACAGGGCATGAGGAGCTTGAGGCAGGAGGGATGATGGGCAGGAGAAGGAAGGTGCTGACAAAGGGGGCAGGAGGAATGTGCCTGGGCTAAAAGTGTTGAGCCAGGCAGGAGTCGAACCTGCAATCTCCTGATCCGTAGTCAGGCGCGTTGTCCATTGCGCCACTGGCCCCGTCCCCCCAGCACCCCCCTGTCCCTGCCAGGCTGGCCGTGTCCTTCCTGCTGTGGCACAGCCTCTGCTGCCAGCAGGGACCCCAAACCAGCCCCAGTTCAGCATCCAGCAGTGAAGGGTGCCCTGGAGCACCAAGCCCTGGCCCCAAGCCCCTCCGTGCCTGGTCCTGGCCCTTTGCTTTGCCTTTGGATTGAGCTCAGCTGCTCTGTGTGTGTGTCCTGCTGCAGGGACACGTCTGGGAGAGCTTGCCAGAGGTGAAACCAAAGATAAATGATGTTCCTTAGTGTCCCTTTGGCCATTGAGGAAGAAATTGTATTGTCCCAGAGTGTTCTGCCCTTGGGAAGTCCATGGTCCCTGTCTCCAGTCATCATCACATTGTTGCTTCATTTCAGGAACATTCCTTTCATAATCTCCACCTGGCCTCTGAGGTGGGATTGACCAGACTCTTCTTTTTCACTCTTTTCTTGAAAAAACTCAGCATGGCGTTCATCAGGAATTTCTCTCTATTTCCATTTTCTTACACTGACTTATCATCCTTAAACACTCCAGGAGTCCCCTAGACTGGCTGTACCAACCCACACTGGTCTTCCAGGGAAATATCACATGGAGATAAGTCCAGGTCTCCCAGGAGTGCCTGACCCTGCAGTTGTGAAGCTTTTTCCACTTTTCAGAGAAAGCCTTCACTCCCTTCAGCTTCCTCATGAGGCAAAGAGCAGCAGACACCCACCACACCTCCCTGCTTTGTCCTTCACCTTGGTTATGACCTGTGACCTGTGAATCAAGGGTCTGATGTCCTTGAATCTTCCAGGTGAATGGGGCCTCTGTCCCCAGGGAGGTGCTGGGACTCCATTTCTCCTGTCCCTGTGGATACACCACACCCAAGAGTCTGTTTTCTCCTGGGAGAGTCTCTGCATTTTTGGTCTTCTTCCTCTGAAGCATCTCATTTAGAGCTCTCTCTTTAGCAAGGCAAAGCAGGCAAAGATGGTGCCACTCCTGCCAGGTGAAACAAAATTCCCATTCCCTCCAAGAGTGCCCCAAATTCCAGGATGATATTTGAAGAAGAAGTGCCCCACCCCTGACCTCGTGGCGCAATGGCAGCGCGTCTGACTCCAGATCAGAAGGCTGTGTGTTCAAATCACACCGGGGTCAGGATGCCCCCACACATTTCCTTTTGCCCTCCCACTCTGCAGCTCTGTACCCCAAATCCCTGCAGAAGGGCAGTGGATGAGCTGTGGCAGAGTGGTCTTTCCTTGCTGGATGAGTGTTCAAGTGTCTTCAAAGTTGTATTTCTTCACAGTATAACTGCAACTTCCACTTATCCTATGTCTGCAAAGAAAACAGGAATAGTGGGCACCCCAGATGTGGCTTCATGTCTGAGTATCAATTCTTCTGGTCCCAAAATCCCTTTGGAAGGGCAAGCACCTCTTAGGGGTGATCAGATCCCTTTGTATGTCCTTCTTCAGAATAATTGAATAATTCCAATTCAATGGAATTGAATAATTCCAATTTATCCCCATCTCTCTTCACATCCCCCATATCCAACTCCCCCACCACCTTGATGGCTCTCACTGAACTTGCATCACTAAGTCAGTGAGGTTTTTTTTGTTGATTCTTTTGAAATACCTGTCTGTGGAGAGTCTAAACTGAGCCATTAGAATCTTTACCTCTCTTAGCTTTTTCTTGTTTCCCCATGGTGAGATGGACAGAGGGGATGGAGGGCTGGAAAAATGGCTTGGATCTGTAGGAATGACCTCATATGAGTTATAATTCATAAAAAGCAGTTAAACTCCTTTAAGGGCTCTTTCAAAGTGAATTTAAAAATATATAAACAGGAGGCATAGTGAGATAAGAAAATGGGTCAACAAGAAAGACAAGAACCTAAGATCCCTTATCCCATAACTCCTGGAGTGCCACCAAAGGGCTGAGTGAGCAGGGATTTCCTCAAGATGTCGCTGCCTCACTGCTTTCAGTGCCACAGAGGTTGGAAAAGATCTTCAAGATCATTAAGTCCAATGTTCTTGACTTGGCCTCTGTCTCCATAATGTGATTTTCTGTCCCTTTGGCTTCTCAGAATGCAAAGAAACTCGAGTATTTCCTTTAGCAAATCTTCCACATATGAAAAATACCCAAGTAATACAATTTTCAAGATGCTGTTGTTGGCACAACTGGCACTCTCTTGAAAGGATATCTGGTAGGGAGCATTATTCTTGTAGATTTCTCATCAGACGTATTTTCACTACAGGCAAAGGGAACAGTTTTGCATTGCATAAAAAGTGCTGAATTTACAACTATTCTCACTTTTCAAAGGGCCAAACTCTTAAGACTTCTGAAAGCCTATCTTTTTTTAAAGCAGAAGAGATTTGAGTCACAATCTAGGGAGGGTGTCCCTGACCATGACAGGGGGGTTGGAATGAGAGGATCTTCAAGGTCCCCTTTCAAACCAAACCATTTGATGATTCTATGACAAGCCTGATGTGAGATTTAATCAAAGGGACACATAACAGACAGTAGAACTTGATGTCTCCTATTCAAGGAAAGCTACTCAATAACCAAGAGTATTTCATAATCTTGAGTTCTCTCTGAACATTTCCTGTTAAAATACTCTGTCCTGCATAAACAAGGAAATATTTGAAGCTGTATCAAATGGGGAAATATGAGGGAGAAAGGCTTAAAATATTCCATATTGCTGTAAATTCCTGTAACAAATAGTCTTTTCTATATAACTTCATTTTTCAGTGAAAATCCAGTTCTCAGGGAATTGTGATCAACCCTATTGAGGCCTGTTACACAAAGTGGTTTACTCTGAATATTGACATAGAAGTAGCTTGACCAGAGGAGGATGTGAAACCTGGAGCTGGGACACCTTCACACAGTGACAGTTTGGGTTAAACTCTGGACTTTTTGTGTCTGGTGGAAATGTTTTTCTGTAGAAACTCGAACTATATTTTGTTGGTTTGGTTTTATTTTCTGTCTGTATAAGTGTCACTCCTGTGTCACCAGGCTTTCTTCTAGAATATTCCCATGACTGTTTTGGAAGCTGAAATTTTGTTTTCATGTCTCTCCACCTATTTGGCTCAAGTCTTAGTGTCCAAGTTGAGAATACATCTCCTGTGAGTGACCAAGAAATAGTTGTTTTTATGTGCTGGATTTTCCTAAGGATAAAGATCACAGAAAAACAGAATGGGTAAGGATGGAAGGCACCACTGGAGGTCATTTGGCCCAACCTCCCTGCTCAAGCACACTCTTCCTAGAAGATACTGCACAGGATTGTGTCCAGACAGTTCTGGAGTATCTCCAGTGAGGGAGATTCCACACCCTCTCTGGGCAACTTGTAGGTCCTGTTTTGCCAAAAAAAGATCTTTAGCCTCTTTATTCCCTCAGTAGTTGAAGCAATCAATGAAGTGGCTGCTGGAGAAGTGATGGAGGAATATATTAACATTTAGATACCAGGAAGAATTCATGGAAAGGATGATCAGGAGTTGGAAGGGGCTGCCCAAGGAGGTGGTGGAGTTTCCATCCCTGGAAGTGCCCATGGAATTACTGGATGTGGCACTCAGAGCTCTGGGCTGGTGACAAGGTGGGGATTGGTCACAGGCTGGACTCAGTGGTCTGGGAGCTCTTTACTCACCTCAATAATTCAGTGATTCTGTGATTCTAGCAGACTTTGTCTCTCATTTTCTCTGGCCAAGCCTGTCCCTGGTGCTCTCATCCCTTCCCTGTTTACACCTACATCTCAGTCCTGCCCTAGTGTGGAGCAGGATGGGGGTGCCAGGGCTGTGATTCCCCATGGGGTGCCCCAGTTTTCCACGTGGGGATGAATTTTTATAAACATCTTCAGCAATGGTATGGAAAAAAACCCAAAGAGTGAGGTTTTGCCAATTTTATTTCAGGTATTTAAATGCCACACTGGCAGCAGGGAGCTTCAGAAAATGGAGCAAGTGGGAAATATGTAACAGTATATATAACATAATATAATATATAACAGTAGTGAGTGGGGGTAATGGATTTGGGGGGAAATAACCCAGGTTGTGACACTGGCTAATTTTTTTCCCAATGTACATTTTGTTGACAGCATGTGGTTGATATTTATCTTCCTCTGCAATCACGAGGCAGAAGGGCTTTCAGCTTGCACAATGATATCTTTAAAATCAGCCCATAAAACAGTATGGGATGGATTATCAGCTAATAATCTTCATGAGAGAAATATTTCCTGGGATTTTTTTTCAGGGGAAAATAACAATAAAAAAGGCTCAAAGCAATTTCTTATCTCTATCTCTGTTGCAATCCTCGAGCCTAAAAATCGTCAAACTTCTTTGTCATCAGATTCTGAACCTTAACTCATAATTAATTTCTTGTAAACTATTTTTTTTTTCTATTTTTCAGCTGTTTTGCCAGGTGTAAACCCAGGATGAACTCATGAGTGATTTTCAGGTTGCTGTCTTAGGAACTGGGTGAATATCAGAACAAATTCCAAGAAAACCTGCACAAAGCACAGGGACCACCCTTGTGAGCAGACACCAATGCTGGCAGGGAGATGTAATCAAGAGTAGATTTTTAAAATGAATAAATGTCTAAATGAATGCAAGCCAGAGCTCATCAGTTTGTAGGTACCCATCCTGCTGTGTGTTAGACACTTTTTATGCTTTATATTTGCAGTGAAAAAACCATGATGGGAATTTTTCCCAAGAAAGAAAATGGCCTTGCCATTCCTCATCTCCCAAAGTTGATAGAGAAATAATACAGCTCTTAGACTTTTAAGCATGGAAAATCAACCAAATTTGCTTCCTTTGCCTGGATTTTTCCCTGAGATTTTGTCCCTTATTTAAGAACGGGAACTGTCTGCAAATGGGATTTGATCCTTTGATCCAACAGCCTTCCTTCCTTCCTTCCTTCCTTCCTTCCTTCCTTCCTTCCTTCCTTCCTTCCTTCCTTCCTTCCTATTAAAAACTGACACCTAAATTATTTTTATTTTCAACCCAATGACTTGCAATGCAGATTTTTCTATTCAATTACACAAGATTCCACCTAGACCTATGAAGAAGAAGGTGAAGAAGAAAGAAACCTCCACCCTAAAACCTCCATCTTGTTCTATACTTTGCTATATTTTAAAACCTTAAAGTCTACATTTTTACCATGTGATATTACACACTTCTATTCAAACTGCACACCAGTGATCCTAGTTTTATCATTCAATCCTAGGAGCCTTCTCCAAGGCCTCAGACTAAAAGCAGTGTTTTCTTGGGGGTCAGTGCCTGTCAGCACAGAAAGTCTAAAATTCTCAGTTTCCAGGGTTCCAACACCTTTGGATAGTTTTAATCCAGCCACCTGTTCCTGAAGGTGAAGGAATTTAACAACAGGGATGTAAAGCCATCCTTGTTGCCTCAGAATGACAGAATGGTTTGGGCTGGAAAGGACCTTTGCACCCACACCCACAAACCCAACCTCACTGCCCTTCTGGAGGGCTGGAGATGGGGGTAAGAGGTGAGTTAAACTCTGTTTTATCCCCCAGCAAAGGTGTGGGAGTGAACATGTACAGATGACTCTTGAGAAATGCAGCCCTTGACGCTGCTGGGAAGGCCTGGCCTTTCCAAAGGTTGGTTTCCTAGAAGTGTGTGGCTCATTACCCAGGAGGAATCCCATCCTTGAAGGAGGGGTGAGGTGCTGCTGCTCAAGATGTGATTTCCCAGGAAAGTCATGCACAGGGGAGCAGGAGCTTTGGCCCCATGTGGCTCAGTGCAGAGGGGGCTTTTGGTCACTGAAAAGCATCCTGAACATTCTGTAAACTTCAGCAAATGAGAGTCAGGATGGTTTATGTCATGTCAATGTCTGTGAGGAAGGACAATCAAAAATTAGCAATTCTGTGGCTTCCCTGTTTTCTTGAGAGATTCTTCCATTCTGAACTGTGCAGCTGCTGCAATGTCAGCCCTGGTCCCAGCTGAGGCTGGAGCAAACCTCATCCCCCAGCATGGAGACCAGCATGGTGGGGAAAAAATATCTGTGAATGGACAGAGGAAATGAAAGAGATGAAATGAAAGGAGAAAGAATATTTATGTGGTGCTCCCAGAGGTTCATCTAATAGATCACAGAATAGAATGTTTTGGGTTGGATGGGACCTTAAAGATGATCCAATTCCATCCTGTGCCATGCCCAGGGACACCTTCCACTATCCCAGGTTGCTCCAAGCCCCATCCAGCCTGGCCTTGGATATTTCCAGGGATGGGGCAGCCACAGCTTCTCTGGGCACCCTGTGCCAGGGTCTCCCCACCCTCATGCTTATCTCAAAGAGATATTTAAAGGACATCAGGTATCAAAGAAATGCTCAGAGTCCTGTCTCTATGACTCCTAAGAAATAACATAGTCATCTCAAAAGTGCTTTCAATCCACAGAGTAAAAAAAACTAATTTCAGGAAAAAGTGTTTCAAGGAAAAAAAAAATTGAAATTTAAATTAGAAGCTAGGAAGTAAACAATTAGGTGTTGAAGTGAAGAGCCAGGCACTGCCACTTGTCATCCCCAGCAGATGTGGCCCATTGGGTGGGAGAAAGCAAATTCCACCCCCAGCTCTGCCCCTGCATTACACAATGCCCTGACTGGCTCATTGGAAATTGGTGACGTGCTCGATGATGTCATGGCTTGCACAACTGGGTTTTGTCCCTGATATCGACCTTTGAAGTTGTGGGCTGCTTTCCAGAGGGCTAGAAATGAGGTAACTGAGTAAATCAAAGTATCTAATTATTTCAGGTGACTCCTACAGGTAGCTGGATTTCTCTGTTCTTTAGAAATGTCCAAGGCCAGGCTGGACAGGGCTTGGAGCAACCTGGGATAGTGGAAGGTGTCCCTGCCCATGGCAGGGGTTGTCCTTTAAGGTCCATCCAACCCAAACCATCCCTTGATATGATTTTTCAAGCCATCTTTTATTACTGAATGGACACACTTTTTTATCAGATTAATGATACCTTTTCTTTTAGTGTTATCCCTCACTGTGTGCCATCTGTACAAGTGGAGATCTGCAGTGGTTGGCTCACAGAGTGGGATTTAGACACCCATAATCACTGTGATTTCTCTTGGGGACAGTGGCACCCAAGCAGTGACAGGAATTAAACTCTGTTTAACTTCTATCAGGAGACTGACTTGTGTAGAAGACAAATACTTAGATCTCAAAAAAAAAAAAAATTATTAGTTATCATCTATAGCAGAAGAAAGCTTGCCAGCAGCAGGACAGAGGAATTCAAGATAACTGAGCCATGAGGAGGGGGAGAAGGACACTTGATGAAGCATCTTATTAAAGGCTTATTTGCAGCTGGTGCCAAACCAGACAAATATGAATAATTGTGATATGATTAGTTACAAATATAGTGTGGAAAGCTTCTGGACTCATAGCAGTGCTGTTCTCTGGGTTCTGAGATGGCATCTTTTGACCATATCCATATTGTGCAATTCTTGGCTTCCAGTGCAAGGTGACCTCACCAGGATGTCTGCTGGAATTGTCCTAGCCAGGACTAATCATTGAAACAGCCCAGGAGTTTTTGGCAAAGGGCTAGCAGAGGACAAAACTGACAGGGCTGTTCTGATAATTGAATATTGTGGATGATGAGTTTTCAGTGGTCACACCCTGAATCACTGCTCACACTCTGCTACCTGAATTAACTGCAGCTCAATAAATTGTGATCTTGGATGTGGCAGGCACAAGGGATTGGCTACTACAGGTGAAAACAAGGAGGTCAATGCCATGCTGACCTGACTGATATGGATATAAATATATATGAGTCTATGTATTGTGACTGAAGCATTAGCAGCTTCCTACCTAAGAAGAACCAATGTAGTTCCATGATTCAGTTTTTGATGATGATGGTGCCAAAGGCAGCTTATCCACAGGAGTAGACATTTAAATGATGCACAAGGAGAAGCATTTTGACCCTGCTCACTGTCTGATGAAGACACTTCTGGTGTTTTAGTTTGTCATTAAATGCACAATAACTCTTAAAAATTAAGGCTTCTCTGTTATTCTGTAGGATACCATCCACACAGAGGTCTCAGTATTTTTCAGGAAAAGCAGCAGCACTAGGGCTGTGTGCCAGATCAGGGAACTCCTCATCAGGACCAGAGAAGTACCAGTTTTTCTCCATAACCTACAGAAGATCCTGCCTTCCTCCTTCTTCTCAAACACTCATTATTATTCCTTCTCACCCTCCCCTCCACAGAGGAATTCCCCTTTGGCTTAGAGGCACAGAGGACAGTACATTCTCCCAGCTGGTGTTCAGTGCTGTCATTTAAATGTCTATTTAATGTTGACTTAGTGTCTGGGTTGCAACATGAGGGCACAAGCAGCTGAGCTGAAAGCAGCCAAGGGCAGGTAATAATTGACCAGGTTCTCAAACCTCAGCACAGCACCATCCCTGAACCTTAAATGTACAGGGGCCTCTCTTTGTGCCCTTTCAGTGACACCAGAGAATGTCTCACACACCAGGATTCATTAACTGGTCTGATGTATTTTTCTTCATCTAAATGTTTTATGATATTTCTTTAACAGGAGGCTTTTGTAGCTGTTGCCAAGTGCAGTGAGGATTGGTGGAGAAGGAGAGGTAAAACCTGCCCTGTGCACCCACTTAGCCCATGGGAAATGGCACAAACCACTCTAAAGACAGGTGACCTGTGGGAATATTGTGTGCAAGAGCCAAGTGCATCTTTTAGGGGATGCCCACTAATACATTTTCATGGATGAAGCAACCTTGGCCCTCATTTTCCTATTCTCATTGTGCCCTTAGCAGGATGATGCCAAAGGGTGAAGACATGGAATCACAGAATGGTTTGGGTTGGAAAGGAACTTAAAGACCATCCAGTTTCAACCCCCTGCCATGGGCAGGGACACCTCCCACTAGCCCAGGTTCCTCTAAGCCTCATCCAGCCTGGTTTTGAACAGTTCCAAGGATGTTCCACCTTCCATTAGACCAGGCTGTTCCAGATGGAGCAACCTGGGGCAGGGGAAGGTGTCCCTGCCCATGGCAGAGATGGAACTGGGTGATCTTTAAGATCCCTTCCAACCCAAATCAGTCCATAACTCTGATTCTATAATAATGATTTGTGCCATCATTAGGAAAGCCAGGAGAATACTGGATTGTTTCTGCATGCATTTGGTTTTAATGGAACATAAGCACATGATTTCTTAGCTAACCATGTGCCTATGAGATTTTAAAGGCATATTTATAGTTACAATGGAAAAATGAAGTTTTGTCAACAAATGTACCCTATTTTAAACAACCTTTCTCAAAAGCACAGTAGTTCTTAGACTTTTCATTAGCTGATGTCACACTTGAGAGAAAATACTGAGGCAAACCCCTCCTACACATAATCATGTATGGGGCTTGCTGTGAATTTTTATGGGAGTAGTTTGTCACCCAGGTGGGAACAAGAGAAGAAAAACCCCTCTCTTGCAGAAGACTGAGAAATCAGCTTGAAATGTTGTTTGCAAAGTTTTCCTCACTCAACATTTCAGATTTTCCTTGCAGCATCACCTTTAGAAAGGGGAAGCTGGGGCAAAATTCAGGAAAATTGAATTGCAAAGTCCCCCCAGCTCCTCTTTGCTTAGAGAGCTGGATTTCTCTGGTACTTGCAGCTCCTTGAATTCCCAGTTTATATGTGGAAGTTAATGTTCAACAGAGATCTCCAGGACTTCATGGGTACTGTGGGATACAGTTCCATGCACACACTTCCATGTTCCAGCCCCAGGTCACTGCTGTGCTGCATGAATTGTTCTGCTCCTTGCCTGTTTTATACAAGTTTTCCCTGGTTTCAAGCAACCAGTTTGCACCTGTCTTTGTTTTTGTTTAGAAGTCGAAGTCATGGAATTTTCCTCTTGCTCTGAATGACATTTTCGGGTTGCCTGTGCTAGCAGGGCTCAAAGTTTTGGTCACTTTAATAGAATCGTGGAATCCTTGAAGGGTTTGGAAAGGACCTTAAAATTCATCTCATTCCAACCCCCTGCCATGGGCAGGGACACCTTCCACTAGACCAGATTGTTCCAAGCCCCATCCTTGATTATTTCCAGGGGCATCCATCACTTCTCTGGGCAATCTGTGCCAGTGTTTTCCACCCTCATTGTCAAAATCTTCTTCCCTATTTCCTAGAGGGCTGTTCTCCTTCTGCAAGAAAAGAGAGCTGTTCAGCAAAATCTGAGTGCTATGGCAATCCATGTCAATGAAATTTAAGTCATTTAACTCTAATAATAGATTGACTCTGTTCCAGAGGAGAGAAAGAGTAAAGCCATGGAAGTGATGGAAATTATTCAAATAACAAAAAGTGATCTCAGCCTTCCCCAGGGCCACACTTTGATTTATTTGGGAAAAACACCCCTCCTCCCTAACATGGATGTCTTATGGACAAGTGCTTCCACTTGCACAGCATTCCCACACTGTGCTGTCTGTGTGAAAGGCAGGTGAGAGGAATTCACATTTCAGTGGGTCTTGAGAAAAACAAATGGGTTTTATTTTTTGGTTTATTCATGCTGGTGTTGCAGGTCAGGGGTTTGCCTCTCTGTATCCCACTAAAGAGAAAAGAGAGGGGTGAAAAATTAAATTTCTTCTTCATTAGAAATAGGGAAAGCTGGAGAGTTGCTGGCAAAGGAAAGATCATTTTAAAGGCAAGGGCACAAAAAAAAAAGAGGGACAAAAAAGGAGCACTTAGCATTCCTTGGTTAATTAGATTTTATGAGTAGAAGAGGGAAATCAGTGTTTATTTTGCTGTTATTTGCTGCATAAACTCACCTTGTTGCCTCTCTCTCAGCTGCTCAAGCTGCCCATTACTGTGCAAATTAAACATAAACCTCAGTAATGTTTTCATCCTTCGAACAATTCTTGGAACAAAAATGCCATTAACTCCGAGTTAAATATAATAAATGAGGTAATAAGGAAGCAAACCACTGAACCAGAATGTCAGAGGTAGGAACTGCAGAAGACCTGGGCTGTGACAGTGTTTAACCTGTTTATTAGCCCAGGATTTTGTGAAGAACCTTCTCTGCATTGATCTCCTTTTAAGAAAATTTACAGCCATGGTGATCATGCTCTGAAGTGGAGCTCCAGAAGATGTTGCCCTTCAAGGCATTATGTCAGACACAATTCTTGTGGAATCAGCCCATTTTCCCAAAATTTCAGGGCAATAAGAGGGGAAATATTTGGCATTGCATCACAAACTTGTGCATGTATATGAAGTGGTTTATTTCCTTTAAAAGAAAAGATGTATTAGTGAGTGTTAGAACTCTTAACTCCTGAGGTTTTTAATATGGACAAACTGGAACTGAATGCAAAGAGGTCAGAATTGGCACCTTAAGGCTGAAGATAAAGCAGTGGGAATGATGTGGGATAAAATGCCAGGCTGGATGGGGCTTGGAGCAACCTGTTCTAGTGGAAGTGTCCTGCACAAGGCAGGACCTTTGGAATGAGATGATCTTTAGGGTCCCTTCCACCCCAAACCATGATCCAAGTGAGGACTGGAGGAGGGGGAGAGCTTTGTCAGCCCCCTGCAGTGGGTGAGGTTGTCCTGAGACCTGTTTGAAAAGTGACAAAGGACAGTTGCATCACCTCAAGAATTTCCCAATGCTTTCCTCTGCTTTGACATCATCCACCTGGCCAAAGGATGGGGAGATGGAGACAAAATGTTACATGAACTGACGAATCCAGGGTCAAAGCTGGGTCCCCACTCCAATGGTCACTGACTTCCCACTCCCCCCAGCCCATCCTGGTGCCTGTGTTGGGAAGAGGTTTCCAAAAGCCATGAAAATTGGTGCAGCTCAGTCAGGCTTGGCTGATGGTCAGATTATATAACTGACACACGGAGTGGAAATTCACCCTTGGGGGATTGCAACACGTTCACTGCCACCTGTGGAGATAAGGGGGAGAGCCAGTCCCTCTCCTGAGAGTTCATGGCAGTTACTCATTGACTTGTCACACTTGCACAACCCCACGGGCCCTATAAATACCAGGGCTGTCCCAGCCCTTCCTCAAGCCAGTTCTAGGCACCATTGGTCTTCCAGGTGCTCTGCAGGACCTCACAGCCCACCAGCAGCTGACAGCCATGAAGATCCTCTACCTGCTCTTCGCTGTCTTCCTCCTCCTCTTCCAGGCTACTTCAGGTGAGAGGCAAAAATCCTATACAGAGCAAAAGGGTTTGTAAGCAGGAGGGTGTTCACAGCTGGGGGAAAAGCCACCATCAGCTGAAAGGCAAAAAAAATCTGAAAGGCAAAATGTGATGCCAGGGGGATGATGCAGCGGATGGGAGCAGCAGTGCTCAGGATGCTCCACTCGTTTATAAAGGCAACACACGATTTGTTGGGCATTTCCCTCTCATCATTTGGGGCAGCAAGCTGATGTTTCTCACTCCTGCCACTCCCCACAGGCTCTGCAGACCCTCTCTTTGCTGACACCGTGGAGTGCCGTGCCCAGGGGAAGTTCTGCCGTGCCGGGGCGTGCCCACCCACCTTCGCTGCCACCGGGACGTGCCACGGGGGGCTGCTGAACTGCTGCTCCAAGTGAGTCACAAAACACCTCAGAGGGTCCCCTCTTTTATTGGATAACCCCCCTGTTTCTTTGAATAATCAGCAAAACTGCAGGGGGGGCTTGCAGGGGTCAAAGTTTCTAAGAATTCAGTGTTTTTTCGCTTTATTTTGAATTTTTATGGGAAAAGAAAGGAAGTTTTTTTTTCAATGAATGGTTAGGAAAAATGCTTCACTGTATTTATACCCATCAGGGGAAAGGTTTTATCGTCCCCCTGTTTTTATTTTAAAATTTACCTAAAAAATGTGCATTTAAAGGGGGAAAAGGGTTCACAGAACTCTGCTTCTCAACCTCTGCCCATCTCTCCTTCCTCCCACCACTGCACAGTTCTTAGAAAGGTGAAGAGGAGAGAATTTGTCAGTGAGTGGAGTGTTCATTTCACTTTTGACCTTGGAAACCACTTTCTAGTAATGTCTGGAGTTTCCCTGATAGCCAGATTTTTTTTTTTCTTTCCTTAAGGTTTTGAACATGCTTTTGAGGAATGCTCTTCAGCTCTAAATAAAACATATTCTCCAGCTACTTAATTCTTAGAATAACTTTGTTCCATTAATGGCCACGAGATGATCCCTGCCAGCTTCAGTGACATCCACACCCCCCAAATTCAGTGCCAGATCAGGAGAGGTTCCTGCACTTTTGATGAGGAGGACTGGTGTGATGATATAATTCATCCCAGCCATGATGTTCAGGCAGATCCCCTGACTGGACAAACCTTGGCTCAAAACAGAGGGAGAGCTCAGATCTGTGATGTCTGAATTTTCCAGAACTCATTATTCTGTAATTCCATTATTTATAGAATTGCCAGGGTTTAAAGGTTCTCAGAAACAGAAGAAATCTGATGAGATGGTTCTAGAAAAAGTTTTTATACATTTATTCAGCAAATGAGGATCCTCAGTGGTTTCAGGAAACTCAAGTAATTCCAATAAAAGGACAATTTTGTTGCCAGGAGAATAAAATGCTAAAGATGCATTTAGGAATCCAGGAAAGTAAAAGAAACAGAAGAAACCTGATATTAGATGATTTTACAAAGGAGTGATGTGATCCCTCAGTTTCTGTGACCACTCATCCTCCTTGGGAAGCAATTTCCACTGAAAGCAAAAGGACTGGTAGGAGCAGAGGGAACATCTCCAACACTGAATTTCTGCCAGAACATCTGCTAGACCTGACCAAAAGAAAACTGAGCCTGGGAAAGGTTTGGTTTCAGGTGTAATTTTCCTGCAGAAACACTCTTTCTTGGGAGAATGTACCTGAAACTGATGGATGTTAGTGTTCAGAATTCAAGTTCTTATATTGGTTGTTTGATTTTCAGCTGAGCTGACCAGTACAAGAGTAGAAGTTAAAACCAACAGGGTATTCTGAAGTACAATAAAAGTATTTTTTTTCCATCTCAGGCTGCTTGAAAACAAACATTTGAATTTAGACATGATTCAGAAGGATACATTGAGATATTTAGTGGCATTGAGGTGCCTTGGAGAATTTAAATCATATTAATGTATCTGGCTGAATTAGATCTAAGAGAAAACACTGATTTTTGGAAAAGATAGATGTCTGGAGGTGAAGCAGATACCCCAGACCACTTCAGGTGGCACTAGGCTTGTGTGTTCAGTAATTACATCAAATCCCCAATCTTTATTTTGGTGTAAACTGAATAAAAATGTCATTACATGTGGGCATATAACTCATTTGCCAGTGGCCACAGTTCTTATACACTTATATCACAGAATAATGAGGTTGGAAGGGATCTCTAAGATCATCGAGTCCAACCTGTATCTTATCTGCAGACCTGGACACCCAGCTCACACAGAGATGTAGGATTTTAAACCTGCAGGCTGAACCCACCCTGCAGGTTCATTTTGAAAAGTAATTATAAGGTGTTTTTTAGAGAATAATTTTAGAGAATGAGTTGAGGTGGCACTGCAGCACAATAACCAGACCCTTTGTATCCTTGCAGGATTTTGGCAGAATAAGAAGAAAAGGCTTTCCTTGATCTGAGCCCTTCTACCAGCAACATTTCCACTGCCTTGAGGAGCTGCTTTTCATGGATTCCTCCTCTATCCAAAGCCTCCTGCAAATGAGCATTAAAAGAAGCTTCCAGAGGGCATGTCCTGTTAGCACACTGCTTCTGGAGATGCGGGTTTTTCCTCACTGAAGTCACTCCCTTTTTGCTTTTAATACTCAAGCCACTTTGGCTCCTTGGCCACCTATTGCAGCCTACCTCACAGGGGTGTTTGGAGGTTCAATCACTTCAGGCTCATGCAGCTCTTGGAGGATGTGAAGCAATATATATATTATTATTTTATTCACACATGAAAATAAAGGTCTTCTTAAACCATAATCCGTGAGTTTTGTTGTTACTCACAGGAATTTCCTCTGCTTTGGACTCAAGGCTCTGAGTGATGCAGTATTTTTTAAACAAGTGAATCTGTGCAGTCTCACATATTCCCAAGGGATTTGGGAAAGGGAATTTGGGAAAGGGAAAGAATAACCAGTTTTGGTGATGGCAATAAAGCATTTAGGATGACAGGAATGAAAGATGAGTGGGAAGAACTGGACAGGCAACTCTTGGCAGAGAATAATTGTATGACCATATAGTAACCAATAAACAACTGCACTATTTCAAATTTTATATATATTAAAAAATTTTATATAATACAATACATAATACATAATACATAATACATAATACATAATACATAATACATAATACATTATACATTATACATTATACATTATACATTATACATTTTACACAATACATTATTATAATATAATATAATATAATATAATATAATATAATATAATATAATATAATATAATATAATATAATATAATATAATATAATATAATATAATATAATATAATATAATATAATATAATATAATATAATATAATATAATATAATATAATATAATATAATATAATATAATATAAATGCATTAAAAATACATACATACACACCCCCCCTTAATTTATTAACACAGTGATGGGGTCTGAACTATCCCTCTACAGAGACAAGATTTTGGGTGATGTATACACTGGGTTTTAAACCATCAGACCTGTTTTCAACAACAATCACAAAATTCAATATTTAAAGATAAAGAGCACACTGTAGCAAGAAAATCTCACTGCCCATAACCTGGTCATGTCCAGCTTACTAACCAGACACTGATGATCTGTTCTACATCCCTCGAGCTCCTTCTGTGTGCTGGTTTTGGCTGGGATGGATTTAATTTACCTCCCAGTCTGGAGTGGTGGTTTGGATTTGAGCTGGGAGCAGTGCTGATAATCCAGGGATGTTTTTGTAATGGCTGAGCAGGACTCAGCCAAGGCATTCTCTGCTGAGGGCTGAGGAGTTGGGAGGGGACAGAACCAGGACAGCTGGCCCCAGGTAGCCCAAGGAATATTCCAGACCATGTGGGTGATGCTCTGCAATAAAACTTGCAGGAAGAACAAGGAAGGAAGGGACAATTGGAGTGATGGAGTTTTTCTTCCCAAATCACTGTTACATGTGGTGGATTCCTGCTCTCCTGGGGATGGCTGGACACCTGCCTGCCCATGGGAAGTGGTGAATAAACTCCTTGTTCTGCTTTACTTGCACAGCTGTTGTTTTAGCTGTTAATCTATCTCAACCCACAAGATTTTTCACTTTCACTCTTCTGATTTTCTCCCCATTCCACCAGGGCAGAAGTGAGCAAGGGCTGCCTGAAGCTGAATTTCCAGCTTGGGTTAAACCAAAACATCCTGAAGAAAATATCTGATATTAAATCTGATAAATTCAGAACAGGCTGAGCCTCAGATTTCCCTGCTAGCCCAAGGAAACACATCTTTGCTGTAAAAATCACAGAGGTGTTATTCCAAACAGGATTATCTCCATTTCTGTCTCTGGATGCTGGACCTTGTGTCCACCAAGGTTTGGCATTTCAGCCCAGCAGCCACCCTTACTCCAGGCTCTTTCTTCCACTTGTGCCCAATTTCTATGAAGTTCTTGAGTGTCCATCTCACCTCTGAGCCTGAGTGGAACCTTGGCCTCATGTGAGACAGCTCCCACAGCTCTCCTCTGTGGGAAATCTGCAGGGATCTTCTTCTCCCATCCCAGTTCCCTGCCCTAATTCTCTCCTGCAGTGGCCACTGAGAGTTCTTCCCAAGAATTTCCTCATTCCATGTCTATTGAGAGCTTGTCTCCTAGCACACCACTGGTGTTTTCCCTTGGAGGGCTGGCAGGGCAGCAGCTGGAACCAAAATCTTTGATAGTGTTCAAGCTATGGGAGAACAGAGTTGTTTTGCTTGATATTCCCCTTCCAAACCTGATGCAGGACCTCAGAAAAACTCATCATCCTTGATGACCTGGAGAACAGGTCAGTTTTCAAAATGATGATTGGAACAAGGCTGTCCAAAATTCTGCTATCAGTGATTTATCCCTCTCCCTGCTCTGCTCCATGGCCAGACTGGAGATGGCCCCATGACTGCCTGGGACAGGCACTTCAGCCACTAACACTGGGGTTTCCCCACTGAAAATCAGTTTTATGCATGAACAACCTTTATTGAGTGCTCTGTCAAGGAGAATGAACATTGTGTGCCCTCTGCCCACTGCAGACATTTGTCCTTCTCTCTGTCACCTGTTCCATGCCCTTAACTTTGGGGCAGAGGAACTCAACACCACTTCTTGCTTCTGCCTGTTTAATTACTGCTAGAACAGAGGAGATTGTCACTAAATTAATTCTCCCCTTCTGATCAGGCAGATTAGCTGCTCATCAGTTGTAATTAAAAGAGGGAAACTCCTTCAGACCCAAATATATTTGCACTGGTTTTCCCCACAGTCTAAAATACACACCACAGGAGGTGATTACCCAAGGTTTGAGGCAAATATCCCAAGCTCCCTGAAGGATCAGTAAGCCAAACAGATTAATTTGCTTTTTCTGGGTGACAAAATGATTTTCCTTCAAAAGGACATGGTCCCATGCAAAACCCACCACCCACTGCTTGGCTGCCAGGTCAAATATTAACTTTTATAGACACCTCAAGATCAGCAGCTTCCTGTCAGTCAGAGCCTCAGTGTTTTCTCTGTTCACTGGAGGCTGTTTGGAACATCTTTTCCTGGTCCTCAAGAAGAAGGAAGAAGTGCAGCACCATGTCCCAGCTCCCTTTCCCTGGTGCCAAGCAGTGTTCCAGGGGGCTGTTTTCCCCCAGGTACGTTTATGTTTCCATGGAGGGATCTGGACCTGGGACAAACATTGCTGCCACTCTCCAGCTGGAGCTGGGGGAGGGAGTTGAGGAGGCTGGAGCCATTCCACCTTTCCATCCCTCTCCCTGATGTTTGGTTCCAAAGAGCACTGAACCATCAGTGACATCATGGCCCAACCCCAGCAGGGTTTGCTCAGCAGCCTCACTCCCCAAATTAAACATCCCTGCCCATGGGGCAGGCAGGAGAGAGCTTTTGCAAGGAGTAGAAAAGCACTTTTCACTTTTCCATTAAATCCTGTTATTTCTACAAGTAACCTTCACCCTCTGGAGCTCTTGGCACCAACTTTGTCAGGTTATCTTAAATAGTTGCTAAAAGGTTATTTATTACAGAAGCACATCAGTCTCAAAGGCACAGTCACAGACATCAAAATCCATGCTAAGTTTTGGTATAAAGCCCCAAACAGAAGTAGGAGCTGCTCTTGTCAAAGGTCCCAGGAAGCTGATGGTGCTGCAGCTCCTCTCTTCTTCTTGGGTGTTGACTGATGAGGGTGAGCAAAAGCAAAAAAGAAAAGCAATGGCAGGGAAAGCAGAAAAGCACTAACTCTCCCCAATACAAACTCTTATACAGAATCTTCCCAAAAAGCTAAGATGCAAACTCAGACCACCACTCCTTAACCTGTTAGAATTCTAGTTTCTTAACACGCCACGTTATGTGTAGACTATGCATACAACCTGTCTTGTTCTATCTGAAAAATGTAAGCAATATTCTTATTATAACACTATTATGTCTAAGCACTGTCTACAACTGCGGGCCTGGAGCCTCTACTGAAAATATCAGTGTGTTTTTCAACCTTCACTAGAACTCACACTTTGGTATCTAAACCTTTTACTTACTAAAAGCATTAGAGCTCATACTAAAACTTACTGACTTACTTACTTATCCTAAAACTTAAACTTACACCTCTACCTTATATGTGAGTGGCTTAATATACTTCAGTCCATCCAAAGGCTTTAATTCAATCCCTGTACTCTGATTTCTCTCTGAAGAATTCAGACTCACTGACTCCAACAGTTTCCTGACAGCTGGCCATGTTTTAAGATCATAGATTGCACTTTTTTCCTTCTTTTTGTCTTTCCAGAAGTGAAGCTGAGGGTGCAGGTGGATGAGCTGCCTGTCTGAAGCCTTGGGCAGTGCCCAGAGTGGTTTGGGTTGTGGGGTTGTGTCTGTGTCCTCGATGACAAATGAGGAATCAGGGAGATGGACAGTGCTCCCTTTGACTCCCTTAAAAAAATTCCAGGCACATACAGACAAAGAGTGATTTAATATAAATGACTGACTCCTTGAAACTTCTATATCCAGGAGAGGAATGGAGGAGAGGCAACAGCTCATGTTAGAGCCTGTGCCCCTGGCTCAACAATGCATGTAAAAATACAGGAGTTTTCCCTAAACCATCACTGCCCACCCCAGCTCTCACAGCTCCTGGCAGAGGTCTGGATGTCCATTCCCTCACCAAGTTCCTCAAGGATGTGGGCTCAAAGAAGGATGGGTGGGAATTCATTTTCTTTGCCATCTTTATCCTCTTGCCCCTCCTCAACCTCCTCATCCATCCACAAGGTATTTGCTTGTTTCTAGTCCTGATATACAAAATTAATGGGTTTTGGCTTGTTTTTTTTTTTAAGACTGAAGCCCTTTCATGCCCTACACCCAGCTTGCAGCAGCCAGTTCACCAAGCACAGACCTCTCTGCCCTCTGTGTGCAGTCAGAGCTCACCCCTGATCTTGCTCTCCATCATTTCAATTTGTTGCTCCCACTGAAGCAGTAAATAATTAATCACCCTTGTGACTTTGTCTCACTCATGATTTTTAGTCTGTCCTGCTTGGAAAAAAAAAAATCACTTGAAGTTCCCACATGTCTCAGGAATGGCATTTCATGGAGACAAGTACAAGGGTTAGGAGACCTTTACAGGGTTCTGGTAACACTTCCACTGGTCCATCTTAGGTATGGCTGGACCTTCACATGCATGGAAAAAAAAAGATTAGATTTTATTTTCAGATACAGAAATAAGTTACAAGGTGATAAGAGAGGTGTAGACACCACACCGAAGTGGATTTGATATGTTGAATCTGTGAAATCAGAGATGTGAGGTTTCATAACCACATTAAGCAAGGTGATTGACCACAAGGGAAAATGTCTTTAAACCAGGATCATTTGGGCAAGAATGAGTAATTTTAGACACTCCATGCAGACTAGGTTTGGGAAGGAGGTTCAGACTATGATATCAATGTTTTCAGGACAGATCTTAGGGGCTGCTGGAGGGAATTAGGATCAGTCTCTTTTGACAGCATGGCACAGCACACAGCAGTGTCCCTTCCAGTCCTGTCTGTTTAATGACTTCTGCAATACAAATCCATGGCTAAGGTCACAAATAAAAGGTACAGAGAGTGACTGAGCTGTGAACTATTAAAAAACTCCTGGGGGACCGGAGTGACTACCACATCTGCAGTTTCATAGCCAAGAGAGGGGACGTCTATGACCCTTTCAGCCCTACTCTGTCTCCTTCTGTTGCAGCCCTACAGCTCCAACCCAAGCAAAGACTAAATCTCTGATCCTTTCCTGCATTCATCTAAGTCATCATAGAATGGTTTGGGTTGGAAGAACCTTACAGATTATCCCATTCCAAGCCCCTGCCTGAGTAGGAATATTTTCCACTATCCCAGGGCTCCAAGCCCTGTCTAACCTGTCCTTGAACACTTCCAGGGATGGGGCAGCCACAGCTTCTCTGGACAGCCTGTTCCATTGTCTCACCACCCTGACAGTGAAGGAGTTTTTCCAAATACCTCATCTAACCCTGCTCTCTTTCAGCTTGAAGCCATTGCCCCTTGCCCTGTCACTCCATGCTCTTGTCTCCAGAGACGAGCTCTCTCCTTTGCTCACCCAGCCTGGTGGCTGAGGGGGAGGAGAAGCTGTCACAAGACCGTGGCCAAGAGCCACAGGGCCCCATCAGTTCTGCATGGTTTAGCACCCTGTGGATCCCAGGAACCCACCTCCCTGGTGCTCCAATCCCCTGCCCTCCCTGGGTGCAGCCCCCCAGCTGGCACGGGCTGGTTTGGCTGCTCGGGTCAGCCCGGCGTGGCCGTGGCTCAGGACGGGCATCTCCTAACGGGAGAGGTTGCAACACCTCCCTACATCACCAATCTCCATGGGAACAGGGCAGTGAACTCTCTGCTCTCCAGGCAGCCACTCCTCCACCCACCGTGTGTCCAGAGCCTTTATAAGCAGAGGCAGTGCCTGTGCTCGGTCTCGGACAGCTGCTCCTCACGCTGGTGCTGTCGCCATCTCTGCAAAAGCTGCCATCATGAGAATCCTGTTCTTCCTCGTTGCTGTTCTCTTCTTCCTCTTCCAGGCTGCTCCAGGTAAGGCTGGGAAGAGATGAGGTGGAGGCTGAAAGGGTGAAGATGCAGAGAAGCTCATTAGATCCCAATGCTGAGGGTCAGGTTATCTCTCTGCTCAGGAATCCATGACTTTCCCTTCCCTGGTAACAGTCTTAATTTTCAAGCTGTCATTTCAAGGTTCTTGATAGTCATGATGATGGTTTCTTCCTAGCATATGATGATAAGAAGGGGGAAAAAGGATGGTCCTGTATGGATCTTGGTGCCAGAAAAGGTTTCCCAGTGCTGAGGGTCAGGTTATCTCTCTGCTTCTAGAATCCATGACTTTCCTATTAGAATTCTCCTTCCCTGGTCATAGCCCTAATTTTCAAGCTGTCATTTCAAGGTTCTTGATAGTCATGATGATGGTTTCTTCCTAGCATATGATGATAAGAAGGGGAAAAAAGGATGGTCCTGTATGGACCTTGGTGCCAGAAAAGGTTTTGGGGCAGCTCACCTTGAGTCCTTCATGTGGCATGTACAGAACACCCAGGGGATCAGGCACAGCCAACACATGAAAAGCTGATCCTGCTTGACCAACTTGATCTCCTCTATGACAAGCTGTCCCATTAGTGGGTTAGATATCTGGCTGGATTCTGGTAAATCCCTGACACCATTTCCCACAGAGTTTTCCTGAAGAAACTGGCTGCTCCTGGCTTGGATGGGTGCTACTCACTGGTTAAAAACTGTCAGGATGGCCAGGTCCAGAGAGGTGTGGGGAATGGAGTTAAGTCCAGCTGAGGCTCTCCTGTTTAATATCTTCATGAATGACCCAGATAAGGGGATTGAGGGGAACCTCACCAAATTTGCAGATTGTTAGGCAGGAGTTTGATCTGCTGGAGGGCAGGAAGGCTCTGCAGAGGGGTCTGGGCAGGATCCATGGGATGAGGCAAATTGTTTGAGGTTCAATAAACCGAGTGCTTGTTGAACCTCACACAATTATTTGTGTTCACAACAACCCCTGCAGCTCCAGGCTGGGGCAGAGCTGTGTGGATGTGGCACTTGGTGGCCCTGGCACTGCTGGGGAATTTTTGGACTCGATGGTCACAGAGGATCCAAGGACCCTTTTCCCACCTGAATAATTTCCTGAGGATTTTATTGAGGCAATTCTTAGAATAATACAAAAAATATAACCTGACAACATAAGAGCTTTCTCTTCTCACATTCTCACTCACATGTCCTGACTGTCAGTTTTTGCCTGAACTCTGTATTGGCCATGTGCATTAAGTGGGTTTGGAGCCCATCTGTCATTCCAGGCTATTTGGGTGTCTTTGAAGTAGCTGAAGTTGTCCCAATTTGATTTGCAGTATTCTCAAATTTGTACCAGCTTTCTTTTCAGACATCAAATGTCTGTCTACTCAAAGCAAAAATGTAGAACCATTGAGACAAAATCTGTACTAAATGTTTTGGGATTTCTTCCTTGGTCTTTTCCTACTTCATGCACCACAAAATGTATTATTTATATCAAAAAAACACTATGACCCCTGAGATGGCTGCAGGGCTGGTACAATTCCAGTAGAATCCCTGCTGGGGAAAGGGCCACCAGTTGTCTTCCATCTCTTTGTAAAGATTATATGTATTAAACACTATAATATATATTTAATACACTATAAAACTATAATATATATTAAACACTATATATATTTTTTTAATTTAAGAGATAAGGGAATGGTAGCTTAAAAATCAGCTGAGTGACACGAAAACATGCAATCCTTGAATAATATGTGATTAACAGAAAGGACTCAAGAACCACTGGGACAAAGGGGTCGAAACGTGGTAGACTTGATTCAGAACAAAGCTGTGATGCCTTTCAAATTAGGGATGGAATCCAGCTTGATGGCAAAACCTTAACACACGGGTCAATCTCATGCCCCAAGTCTCTGCCAGGACAAACAAGGATGGGTTTTCCCCATTTTTGTTGCAGCTTACAGCCAGGAAAGCTCCGACACCCTGGCGTGCCGGCAGAGCCGCGGCTCCTGCTCCTTCGTGCCCTGCTCTGCTCCCCTGGTTGACATCGGCACCTGCCGTGGAGGGAAGCTGAGGTGCTGCAAATGGTAAGAGGAGTTCCTCCAGGGAAGGGCTGCTGCACCAAGAGGAAGTAGAATCGCTGGGCTTTGCCCCCTTTCAGCATCAGAGCTACGATCAGCCTCCCCCCGCGACCTCCGAAAAGTCCCTGCTGGTTTCTGGGGTTTGTGGTGAAAACAAGGCAGAGCCTCTGTGGTGTTGAAATATTCCAGAGAAAATGAGACACTGTTCACAAGAGTGACAGGACAAGGCTTCAATCTGATAGAGAGTAGATCTGGATTGGATGTCAGGAAGAAATCCTTCCCTGTGAGGGTGGGAGGCCCTGGCACAGGGTGCCCAGAGAAGCTGTGGCTGCTCCTGGATCCCTGGAAATGCTCAAAGCCAGGCTGGACAGAGCTTGGAGCAGCCTGGGGTAGTTGAAGATGTCCCTGGTGTTCTGGGGCATCAGCAGCCACAAATGAGTAGCTGTGGTGTGTGCTGAGAGGTGGCAGCCCCATCCTGTATTTTATCTGGGTTGTCTTATGGCCAGAAACACAGGTCCAGCTCACAAGAGTCTCCAGCTGTCCTTACCCTCGTGTGCCCCCTGATCTCCAGCAGTCTGAGGTGTCAAGGTACAATTTATTTGTTTGGTGGATGTGCTAAGCACCTGACTTTTCTCTGCAGGACCCCCAGCTCCTAAATCTGACACCTCACTGACCACTCAGACAAGAGCCCTGGACATCTGAGACATCCCCATCTTTTGACACCGATGGATCCTGTCCTCAGTGCCCTGGGAAGTCTTTCCCATGGGGGTGGAGACCCTCAGGAGCACAGGAGTATCTGAGGAGGAGTTCTTGTTCAATAAAGATATTTGCAGTTTCAATTCTAATAAAAGCAAGTTCTTGTGAAACCGTGTTGCTGGTACTTGCTCATGTATGTCAGGGTGGCTTTTGTTGTTTTTATTGTCTATAAAATCAGCCTGTAAATGAATTTTATTTAACTGCATTAAGCCTATGTGTCATCAAGTCCTGTTAAATCACCCTGTGTTGCAATGATTTGATCAGAAACATTTATGTTAGAGCCCATTCCAGCTGCCACTCCAGCCCAGAGCTGGGATTCAGGAGACAGGCTCACTCCTCTGCTCCTCTCCAGGGCTGCATCTGCCAGCCCAAAATTTGAAATATTTGAAATACAGAGAAACCCCATGGGGGCAGAAAGGCTTGAAACTGCATGAGCACACTCACAAGATTCTGCTATTCTGTCTCTATTTAGTGTAGACCAGTATCACATCCATGGAATTTAATTTCTCTGGGTCCTAAACTGGTCAAACAGTTTTTCCCTGTGCTGCTCTGTCGGGAGGCAGTGGGCTGTGTGTCCATCAGCCTGGATTCTCATCACCAAGACTCATCCTCTCCTCCCCTTCCCCATCCCTAACATCCTACATGAAAAGCCCACAAGGATTTGGGACAAGGGGTGACTCACAATGTCCATGCTCCCCATGCCAGGAGCTGCTGGATGGCTCCAGGGTTCCACTGCTGCTCCACTTGATCAGTTTGTGCCTAATCACACTGGGTTTGGAGAGCCACAGAATCATGGAATGGTTTGGAGAGCCACAGGATCATGGAATGGTTTGGAGAGCCACAGGATCATGGAATGGTTGGCTGGGAAAGAACCTTAAAGCCCATCTAGTTCCACCCCAGCCATGGGCAGGGACACTGCCCCAGGTTGTTCCAAGTCCCATCCAGCTCGCCTTGAAGTTATTCTTGATCAAATTAATAATGATTAGGACAAGGACATATTCCTGTCACCACGTGGGTTTGTTTTCCTCCCCTTTTCTTGGAGAGGTTTACCACATCTCACACTGATTCAAAAACACACAGCAAGAGAATTCCTCACAGGGATAAGGAGATTGTTCTCACAAGGATAAGGAGGTTATACCTGACAGGGATAAGATCTACCACAGCAAGTTTATTGAAATTTATTGTGATGTGCAGACTATGAAATACAAACACCTTAGCTGAGCATTCTGGCATTACTCACATTATTGATGATTCCAAAAGGAAAATAAAATAATAATAATAATAAAAGAATAGCTGTTCTGAGGGACAAAGGAAGAACTTTACATCCTCTCACAGGCACAGACTCCTGCAGCTCATGACCTCTCTGGGACAGATGTTAACACAATAAAATTTCAGCAGCAAAACATCATTAAAAATGAAAAATATTGGTCCTTTCTATGAGGTTCAAGAATTGCTTTGGAGTTTCTTCAGGTCATTAGGGCTGTTTGTGGAGGGGTTTGTTCTTTTTCTGTTGTTTGTGTTGTGGCATGTACAAGTATTTCTCAAATGCATATTGCTCAGAATTCCAGATTTTCCAGTGGGATGATGCATTCCTTAAGTGCCAGAAACTCTGGTTAGCCCATCTGAGGTGTCAGTGGTCACTAATCATACTGCAAAATAAAGGGAAGAAACTTTCAGATTTTGTACTTACAACAAGAAAAGGAATGAAATAAAATGCACAGAAGGGATTGAATGAGCACCAAGGGCTGATATGCCTGAATCCAGCTCTTCAGGATATTCACAGTCCTGCTGCTGCTCAATTTTAATCATTAATTGCTTCTCTATTTTAATTAATAATGAATTGACCACACTCTGTACCTGAAGCTTCCTACTCCTCTTGGAATTTCTGTACGGAAAAGAGATTCTGCTGCTCATGTTTTGGTTTTAGCATCTCTTGCTATTGAACAAAGTTTAATTAAGAGACTCCAGAAAGTGTCTGCAGCATTTTACAGGGAAAAGGAGAAACAGAAAGTGAAATATTAGAATCAGTGGAGGCAGAGTGTAAATATCATGGGATATTTGTTACTGCACTTTCATATTGGAATAAAAATATGGGGAAAACTTTAGGATTCCAGTAAGGAATTTGAGGGGAAAAAGAATAAATTAAGCAGAGTATTAAGGAATTACTTTGATTTTAAGGGACCTAAAAGAACATCTGGTTCCAACTCCCTACCATGGGCTGGGACACCTTTCACAAAACCAAATAATCTGATTTTGTCTAGAAGAGGAAATTTATGGAACAGGAAAAAAAGACCTGTGAGAACAACATGACTTTCAGGCTGTTCTGACTGTGGGACCAGGCAGCCTTAGCAAGGTGGAACATGCAGGTTTCCTGTGAATCTGACCCAAAAATCCCAAGTCTCAGCACAGTGTGCACATCAAGAGTTGTCTCCTTTGAAGCCAGCACCACTCATCATGAGCAGCTTGAACAGCTAATGGGAACAGCAGGAAAAAAAATTCATTTCTGGCTAATTAATCCTCTCTGCCAAAGAGATTTCACTGTGATCCTTCCCACAAGGCACTTGAGCTGCATCATTAATGGTACAGAGGGAAGCAGTGAGGAAATCCTCAGGAAATCCTGTATCTGAGTGCTGGAAGAATTTTTCATCTAAAGGCAGACTGGATGTACAAAAATGAGTCATAAATGAGTAATAAACCCCAAGAAATCCCTGGGAATGCTCAAAGCCAGGTTGGATAGGGATTGGAGCAACTGGATCTTGTTGAAGGTGTTCATGATAATGGAGGTGGAATTGATGACCTTGAAAGGTGTATTTCAATCCAAGCCCTTCCAATTTTCCATCTGAAGGTCAGATTGCATGTACAAAAATGAGTCAAAAAACCCAAGAAATCCCTGGAAATGTCTAAAGCCAGGTAGAACAGGGGCATGGAGCACCTGGATCTTGTTGAAGGTGTCCATGATAATGGAGGTGGAATTGATGACCTTGAAAGGCACCTTCTAATCCAAGCCCTTCCAATTTTCCATCTAAAGGACAGACTGGATGTACAAAAATGAGTCATAAATGAGTAATAAACCCAAAGAAATCCCTGGAAATGTCCAAGGCCAGGTTGGACAGGGATTGGAGCAACTGGATCTTTGATTATGGGGATGGAATAGATGACCTTGAAATGCACCTTCTAATCCAAGCCATTCCAATTTCCCATCTGAAGGGCAGATTGGATTTACAAAAATGGGTCAAAAAACCCAAGAAATCCCTGGAAATGTCCAAAGCCAGGTAGAACAGGGGCATGGAGCACCTGGATGTTGTTGAAGGTGTCCATGATAATGGAGGTGGGATAGATGAACTTGAAAGGCCCCTTCCAACACAAGCCCTTCTAATTTGCTATCTAAAGGACAGACTGGATGTGCAAAAATGTGTCATAAATGAGTAATAAGCCCAAAGAAATCACTGGAAATGTCCAAAGCCAGGTTGGACAAGGCTTGGAGCAACTGGATCTTGGATTATGGGGGTAGAATAGATGACCTTGAAATGCAACTTCTAATCCAAGCCATTCCAATTTCCCATCTGAAGGGCAGATTGGATTTACAAAAATGGGTCAAAAAAACCAAAAAATCGCTGGAAATGTCCAAAGCCAGGTTGAACAGGGGCACAGAGCACCTGGATCTTGGATTATGGGGGTGGAATTGATGACCTTGAAAGGCCCCTTCCATCCCAAGCCCTTCTGTGGGTGTGTGATCCATCACATCCTGGACTCACCACGGTCCTACAGCAGGGAATTCCCTGCTGGCAGCGTCCAAAGGGTCTCGTGTGGGGTGGGGGGCAGTGGTGGCTGGAACAGACCCCCCCAGCCTGTCTGCACTGCACCTCAGTGTTGGGGGCACGCAGGAAGCCTGGGCAGAATAATTAAAAAAAACAACGCAGAGTCATGATTTGTCTTCCCAAAGAAGACCAAGAACAATCCAGGTTACAGCATGGCAGCAGTGTTGAAGTTTACCTGCAGGCTGGCCACTTCCACACCATTAAATTCCTTTATTTTCCAAACTGGGAGGGTTCAGTGCATCCAATGGACCCATTTGATATCTGGTCACTGCTAAAAACGTGCCCAACACACTGGCAGCACTTTGGCCATAGGCAAAAGGGACTAAACCCATTTCTATTTCTATTTCTATTTCTATTTCTATTTCTATTTCTATTTCTATTTCTATTTCTATTTCTATTTCTATTTCTATTTATTTATTTCTATTTCTATTTCTAAATCTATTTTATTTCTATGTCTATTTGTACTTATTCCTATTCCCATTCTCATTCCTATTCCCATTCCCATTCCCATTCCTATTCCTATTCCTATTCCTATTCCTATTCCTATTCCCATTCCCATTCCTATTCCTATTCCTATTCCTATTCCTATTCCTATTCCTAGTCCTAGTCCTATTCCTATTCCTATTCCTATTCCTATTCCTATTCCTATTCCTATTCCTATTCCCATTCCCATTCCTATTCTTCCTATTCTTCTTATTTCACTTTTTATTTCTATTCTTATTTCTATTTTTTTTCCATACTCACAATTTTCCCTCTGCATTTCCTTAGAGTTTATTTAACTCTTACCTGAAGTGCCCTGGAGCATTAGGAGGAGAACTGCAAAGAAAAGGGAAAAGATCTTCATGTCCAAATTCAGTGCCACCAAATACAACAGATGCTATGAAAAAAAAAACCAAAAAGAAGTCATGCATTTAACCTGCATTTGTCATCACCCAGTACAAACACTATTAATGACAAATTAGCTGCAATTTTTAATAAAAAATTGACATATATATGCAGTAAATACTCTAGAATGAATCCATAGAAATAACAGTTTTTAAGGAAAGATAAATTTGAAAACATATTGCATAAGATTGATAAAATGTATTTATGACTATAAATACAGTTATTAATTTTTTAATTTGAGCAACTCTGCTGAGTCTGGCTGGGATGGAGTCTACTTTAATCATGGCAGCCCATGCAGTGCAGTGCTTCATGTTCAAAGCAAGTTACTTAATGACTGAAATATCCATATTATTCAATTAATAACCTAAGTCTTTCCAATTGCTTGGAAAATAAACACTCCAAAGCTCTAATTACTCAAATAATGGCAATTTTTTTAGCTTACAGGCTAGTAATTACTCCTTGAAATATCTTTACAGAAAATCTAAGGAGCCATCTATCCATCCTGAATTGTCTCTCCACCATCATTTCTCACTGCAGATTCCAGCTACATTTGGAAAATAATACCGACTAATTTAATAATTAGAAACATCTTTAAGTACAATAATCAGCCAAATGCATTACTGAAATACCAATCACTGCCAATTTCAGATATTCATGGGGATTTAATTAAGATGCAATAGTCTACACCTTGGATTATTAATTTCTGTTTAGTGGAGCAACAAATCTTACAAAAAATGATGTGTTTTTCTCCTTTTTGTTTGGAATCAGTGTGAAAAATGCACCTTTATTTCACCCAAGAGGACCTGAGGAGAGGGATCCTACCTGGTTCCACTGCAGGGGATCTTCACAGAGTGCTGGCCCACCCCAGAACTGCTGTTTTTATACATTTTGTGGTGACAGAGCTGCCACAGACCAGCTGGCCAAGGCCATGGATCTGCCACAGCAATTCCCAGCAGCTGGAATGTCACTTCCCAGCAGCTGCTGGGGGCAGTGACCTCTCGTGAGCTCCCTCCCCTTTCCCTGGAACATGAGCTGGCTCGTCCCAAAAACACCTCACACGGGACACACAGGTTGGGATCCAGGGGGGTCCCACCCCTGCAGGGCTGTCTCTGGAGCCTGGAGATGCATCCACAGCCCTGGAACACCTGAACTGGGGAAGCTCAGGTTTTGCAATGAGGCTCCTGAGTGAAATACAGGTGAGAGCCCTCTGTGTTCAGAGAATCCCAGAATGGTTTGGGTTGGAAGGGACCTTAAAACTCATCCCATTTCATCTCCTGCCATGGGCAGGGACACCTTCCACTGTCCCAGGTTGCTCCAAGCCCTGTCCAGCCCAGTCTTGGACACTTCCAGGGATCCAGGGGCAGCCACAGCTTCTCTGGGCACCCTGTGCCCTCCCAGGGAACAATTCCTTCCCAAATCCCATCCATCCCTGCCCTCTTTCAACTTAAAGCCATTCCCTGTGTCCTGTCCCTCCATCCTTGTCCCCAGTCCCTCTCCAGCTCTCCTGGAGCCCCTTCAGGCTCTGCAAGGGGCTCTGAGCTCTCCCTGGATCCTTCTCTTCTCCAGGTGAGCACCCCCAGCTCTCCCAGCCTGGCTCCAGCCCTTGGAGCAGCTCCATGGTTTCCTCTGGAATCTCTCCAGCAGCTCCATGTCCTTATGCTGGGGACTCCAGGTGGGATGTCACAAGAGCAGATTTCCCTTCCTTGTCCTGCTGGTCACTCTTTCACTCTCATGGTTTTGCCACATCTGTGTTCTGCTTGTCCCACAGAAAATAATTACGTTTGAGTAATTAATTCCAGGGAAACACCCACATGCACACAGCCTTTTCTGCTTCCAGGTGGCCAAAGGAAAAAACTTTCACAAAAACATTTTGGTCAAATTTCTGCCCTCAGAGGATCTGGACTAAAGAAACTGATGGCAGCCCTGGTTTAACCTGAGCCCTGAAGGCACCTGTGAGCCCAGATTTTGTGTTTTCATTGTCATACCACCAAGAGACCAGGGAAAAACCCCAAATTCCTGTACTTCAAAGAGCATTCACCTACCCAGGTCTCTCCCAGAAGGTGGCAATGAAGAGCTAATGCTGAAATTCCCCTCCAGCAACCTTCTTCAGTGAAGAGTACAGAAATTATTCTGACAGCAGGGTTTTATGGACTTTTCCCCTTAATTATACTGATGTCTTTTGATTCCCAGGGCTGATATGTGAGTGGATGATGTTTTCTGACAGGGCAGAGCCCCCCCTGCTCTGCAGTTTGCTGAGGATTCCTCTGATGGACAAGAAACCAGTCACTGCTCTCAAAATTGTACTGACAGGACTCGAGGAAATGGAATGGAGCTGAGTTGGGGGAGCTTTAGGTTGGATATCAGGAAAAGTTCTTCACTCAGAGGGTGGCTGGGCACTGAACAGGCTCCCCAGAAAAAGACAGCTACTTAAAATCCCATTCCTGTATAATTTAATTGGAAGAATATGTATATTTGCTGTATAATATGGAAGAGCATTTGTTTCGATGATTTTGATTTTGATTTTGTTCTTTAAAAAAACCCACAAAACTTTAAATAACTCAAGTGATGAAATGTACAGAAGGAGAAATAGACACTGTGAATATTAAATGTATAAATGAGTTTTTAGAGCTTTGGACTAACCTTCTGAAAAGGAGGTTAAAATAGGATAAAATTATTCTTTCTTCCTGTTTTTTTTCCACTTTGTCCTTGTGCCACCTGCCCAAAGTGGAACAAAAGAGATCCAAGCTCAAATATCAGGGTTTGGAGAAGATCATTAACTAATTAATTTAACTAATTAATTTTATTTGTTCTTATGATTGATGGTAAACTTCCTTTAAATATTTAAATACTGTAATTTATACATTATTTTAATTCCAACATACTGTTATTGACTCAAAGCATTTTTTTTTGGCCACTCATGATACATTTAATCCATTTCTTGGCAGGTAAACTCATGCAATTAAAGAATGAATATTACAAATCAATTAATATTGCATCCTGAAAGAATTTTGACCACTAAATGTCTTACTGAGTTCCCTTTTCCTGATGTACTGCAAAGGACATTGTGTGGAGCCCCCAAAATTATGTTCTCCAAGCATAAATACATATTTGTATGCCTGTGCATATAATCTATAAATAATCAAAGAGAAACAAAGGCCAAATTTACTCAACTAGTTCCTGTTTTATCTTTGCTGAAGAACATGCAAATAGAGAAGAATAATCCAGATATTCTAACCTGTGATTTTCTCAAGAATAGTCAGGATATTAATTTCAGTAATTGTTTATTTAAACATTTAAACATAGAGAAATTCTATAATGATATTTCTTACTCTCCTGTTTATTTCCCTCCTAGCCAATCCACACTAACATAGATATATTTATATACAAAATATTGTTAAAATGAGTATGTGGAAGGACTCCTCTAAATCCCAGTTGGTTTTTTATCAGTCAGCACACCACAGACTTTGTTCCCAGTGAACATGCAGGTCTCAGTTCCTTTGCCCACACTTAGATAAATGCTGCCTGAGATGTCCCTGTGTCCCATCCCTCCTCCCTGGCTTGCTCTCCTCTCTGCTGACCCTTTCCCTCCAGCCCCAGGAGGAGATCTCAGCCAGCCCTAAATCACTCTAGAGTGGTGTGAAAGCCACTGTGTGTCCATGTGTCACCTCATCTTACCTGTGACCATGGATGTCCCCAGACACCTGCAGCAGTGAGGATCCTTCACCTTCTCTCTGCCATCCTCTTCCTCCAGCGTCCTCTGTGCAAGTGACAGGAAGGATGACAGACCTTTGGTACCATTGCCCAACGTTTGTCCTCACAGCACCTCCACACCTGGCAAAACCTGGCATGAAATCCACGTGGGAACAGCCCTGCTGTCCATGCACTGACCTTGGAAACTGTCCCAACCTGACCTGCCAAACCCTGCCTGGAATCCCACCTGCTGCTGGGTGTTTTCAGCAGTGAGCTGCTGCTCCCTTTGGGAATTGCACCCTTCCCACAACAAAGAACCCCCCAGCTCAGGGAAAGAACAAGCAAACAGGGTTTGCCTCCAAACACCTGGAAATATGAGGATAAAAATGCTGCTTGGAGAGCCAGAGAAGAAACTGAGATTTGCATCTCTAAAGCATCAGTAGTATTTATCTGTGCTTCCCTGGCTGCTGTAAAGCCATGATTTATCCCATGAGGAGTTGGCCCATCTGGGAACAAACACTGGATTTCTCTAACCTGAAGGTGCACATCTGAGCTGATTTTTCATTCAGGACACTCTTCAATCTTGAGGAATATATTCCCTGCACTGGGATTCCTTAAAATCCACATAGATTTCCACAGCCCACTCCTGTCCTCTCCCTTATGTCATTTTGAGATCCCTCCTAGGCATCAAGGCTTCCTATATATACAGAAGATTTTAAAGCACCACAGCAGTCACCAGGAGAAGCTGGTGACATCACCAGTGATTATTTTTCAGGGAAGGAGAGGAAATTCTTCCTTGTGAGGGTGGTGAGGCCCTGGCACAGGGTGCTCAGAGAAGCTGTGGCTGCCTCTGGATCCCTGGAAGTGTCCAAGGCTGGGATGGACAGGGCTCTGAGCAACCTGGGGCAGTGGGAGGTCTCCCTGTCATGGCAGGAGGTTGGAAGTAGATGGTCTTTAATGTCCAGTCCAACTCAAATCATTCTGTGCCTCTGATTTTCTAAAATCAAAACCATCTTTTAGGGGTAAAAAGAAAGGGGAAAGGCAGATAATTTACCTTTTTTTTGGCCTGTTTTCTTCTAGGATTCTGGTTTGACAGAAAAATATTCCTTGGCTTGGCATTTTTGCTGGCTACTTGTATACATGTCAGAGATTCAGGTTTCATTCAGGTGTGAGGTCACCATGATGCTAGCAGGACTTTGGTTATTATCATGTTCACAGAAGGCAAACCTGATATCCAAGAAGACATCTTTAAGGTCCCTTCCAGCCCAAACCATTCTGGGATTCTACAGCTAAGGAGCCCTCAGGAACAGAAGCAGCACTCTGCATGTTCCAGGTATTTCACATCAGCCTGTGGTCTAACGTGCATTACACAAACTTGGATGGTCTAAGATGGGTTGCACAAAGACCAGGGGCTCTGTGGTGAAAGCAGACTCAAAGTGGGCCTTCCTTTCTCATTGGATAAAACAAATTACAGGCTGGAAAAGTTGGTTTTTTTGTTCATTGGCCAATGACTGCGTTGGCTCATCCCCAACCCTTTATAGGGGTGTTTGGGTCTGGTGAGAACAGGAGAGCAGGAGCAGTGATCCTCCACCTTCTCCTCAGGTAACTCTGCCTGGTTCTGGAGAGCCACCCTCACCTCTCCAATTTATAAACCTCTTTTCCTTTCATCAGTCTCAAGTCTCTGCTTTGATTAACCCCTTCCCTCTGTTTACTCCAGCAAGTGCCTGCTGTGTGTGCATGGTCTGTAGAACCATGGTTGGCTCCTTGCAGGGCTTCCAGGAGATGCTGGGTTTGCTGATCTCAAAAATGAACAGAGACCTGAGAACCTTCCCTTGAGACATCAGAGACAAAAATGTCTGTGTTACTCCAGAAACAGATTCCCAGTCACCACTGCAGCTGAGCTTTGCATTTTGAGCCACATATCTCACCTGAATGCAGTAACATTTTGAATGAGTTGCTACCTTAATTAAATTGAAAAGATAGATGTCTTTTTTTTTTCCTAAGAATTAAGATTTGACTCATTCTCTGAACTCTTTGTGAACTTAAATATGTGGAAGGGGGAAAATTTGTGAGCCTATGCTGGTACCAGAGTAACCTACCTGATGCTGATAAGATCTGGGATATTTTTTTTTCACTGCAGTAAAACCCAGATTAAAAGAAGAAAAGAAAAAAAAAGGAAAAGAAAATCAGCACAAACACCACAGAACCTCAGAATAACTTTGGTTTTCAGCTAATCCAGGAGTTTCTAGTCTGAATCTGCACTTAAAGTGGTACTAATTAGGTCAGGTTGTATAGAGATTAACTCCTTGTAATTGCTAATATCTCCAAAGATGAGGTTTTCACTCTGTCTCTTGTCCAAGTTCACTGGACAAAGATTTTGGCTTTGGTGTCTGCAGGCACATTTTTAAAGCAGTTCCTTGTCTCCTGGTCAGGAGGGAATCCTCTGTCCAGTGTTGTCCAACCTTGTGCAGGTAAAGAATTCCCATCCCATCTGTGGCCATGAGGATCCTTCACATGCTCCTCGTTGTCCTCTTCCTGATGCTCCAAGGGGCTGCAGGTAAGGAGAGGAGGGAGTAAAGAAGAAGGCTGTATTCACTTTTGATCTCTTTCATGGAAAACGACTCTTCTCTTTGTGCTGTGCAGGACAAGTGTTTCCTAGGCTGGATAATTCCTGCTCGATCCAAAACGGACGCTGCTTCCCAGGGATTTGTCGCCGCCCCTATTACTGGATTGGAACGTGTAGCAATGGATTTTCTTGCTGCAGAAGGTGAGTAGAAATGCTGTGGGAATTATCTTTTCTCTAGAGCAACACCTTAGAGGCACAGCTCCTGCCACCTGTCTCATTTCTCTGGTGCCAAACCTGCTGGCATAGAGGTGGAATTCACATCCCACGGCAGCTCTGCTCTGCTGTCGTGAGATAAGCAGAACATCTCTGCAGAAAACCTACAGGTGGGTAGCTGAGACTCTCTCTTCTTCATGCAGGGGGTGGAGCAGCTGAAGAGTCTCTGGATTAGCCTTGGAAATCCTTCCTGCTTCTGCTGAATGGCTCTGGGAATCACCCTGACCCCATGGCTGCTGGTGGCACCAGTTCCTGCTGCGATGAAAAGCAGTCACAACCTTCCCTTGCAGTGAAGCAAACACCACAAAAAAAAAGGCAACACTGTGGAAAATATTTCTTTCCTCTCCTTTAATAAAATCAGTTATGGTGGCATTCATGTGGTTGAACCTTGGGTGATTCTTTGTGGGGAAGGAGGGAAACATTTTCACAGTGAGGATGGAGATGCCCTGGCCACAGAGCAGCTGTGGCTGCCCCTGGATCCCTGGAAGTGTCCAAGGCCAAGCTGAACAGGGCTTGGAACAACCTGGGATAATGGAAGGTGTCCCTGCCCATGGCAGGGGGTTGAGGTGATTTTTAAGATCCCTTCCAACCCAAACCATTCTGGGATTCTACAAATAATGAGCCCTCAGCACCAAAAGGAGCAGTCATTGCAGAGTCAAAGTGGACCTTCCTTTCCCATTGCAAGAAACAAAATACAGGCTGGAATCTGTGCCTCTGTCTCTTTTTCCTTGCCCTCATGGCCTAGCAGTGTAGATAAAGCAAAGACACCTCCAGATATTTCCTTTAGAGGGCCTGGAGGCATCTGAGAAATTTTGCTTCTGACTGGACCTTATGCAAAGGAAAACTGGGAACATTTTGAATCATACCAGCAACACAAAGCAGAAAAAAAAAAAAAAAGGAAAGAGAGTAAAAAATTATATTCTGAAGAGTTATGGATGTTCAGCATAGTGATTTTGTTATTATCCCTTCAAAAGCAGTTGCTGAACAGTCACACAACATTGCCCAGTAGAATATGTTACCAAACTCAGATGTTTGGACTCCTAATGACTTTCTGGGTGGATTTGAGAGGTGACAACATATTTTAAAAACCCCACTAAGAGCAAATTGTGGCTCTTTGAGAGGCACAGCTGCCACTTATGTAGTTCTGCAGAAGTAGTGCTCATGGCTCTTATTCCAAAACACCTCCTCCTGCAAAATTTCTGGATTTCTTCTATCCCTACTGTTACTTCTATGTTTTATTTCTAACAATCTTATTGCAAATATCTATTGAAACTCCATATAACAGTCTCTCTCCATTATCCATAAAGGAAAAGAAGTGAAAATTGTTTGTACTTTGATATTTCCTTTTAGGAATATTTGAAATTTGGTGAGATTACTCCTGCCATTTTTCTCTAGAAAATTTGATTCGGTTTACAAAAGTTCTTTGAATTTAAGAAACTTTGGGATACCTGGCCTGTGCCAAGGAGCTTTGATCACACCCACATCACTGCCAGTCTCGTTGTGGTTCTCAAAAAAGAAAAGGGACTCTGCCCTTGTGCCCCAGTACCCTTAATTACCTGTCAGGTCAAAAGATAGAGCCAGAATTGTTCATACAGATGTTAATCACATCATTTACTCAAGATAACTGCATATTCATTAAAATATTGAGCTTGATTAAATAAACTTTGTGTACAGTTTGAAGCACTTTAATTAGGGATAACCCTACAGAAAGACGTCCCTAATATTTCCTTTTTAATTTTCAAGAGAAAACTGCTAGGAGCAGAGTTTGTGGTTCTCCTTTTTGCTCCTAATTGCCTCATCCTCTGTGCTAGATACAAACTCCTAAGATGGAGATAAGATCCTCCTTCTTCTCTGGAAGGTGATCTTGGTAAAATTACTCAAATATCTTGATTTTAAAAGGGTGAAAGGAATTTTTTCTCCAGACACTTTGCAGCCTCCCATGAGGATATTTCCCTTTGGAGTATATCCCACCTGCATCAGGCACAGCAGGTCCTCAGCACTGAATTATTACACAAAATGCTGACCCACCATAATAATCAAAAGCATCTGATTGTCTTTAGCTCAGAAGAACAGGAGTTGCAGATGGGGATGGAAAGATTGTCCACCCTAAGAGCCACAGCCCAAAATCGGGCTGAGTTCTGCCACAGGTGCTCCAACCTTCCTCTGCTTCTTCTTTCCCCTTGTCCAGGCAGAGGTTTCTTGATGGCCTGGATGGGACTGTGACCATGTGAAATTTATATTAAACAGGGCCAAGGATGCTCAGTGTTACAGCCAAGCCCTTGACAGTACTTGCACATAGGATCTTACAGACAATAAAAAATAACTATGCACCTTTGTTTCATTGAGGAATTGGGTTGGGTAAGAGAAACAGTTGGCAAGTTAACCACAAACACTTGGCAAGAGGTGAAGCAACTGCAACTTTTGTAATTTTATTCCCTCTGTTTTTCAGTTTTATGGCCAGATGTTGGCAGACATACCAGAAATTCAATTACCACTTTTTTCCTATTGCAGAAACAGTTCACATACAAAATTATCTAGAGAATAAAAAGCTGTATCAGGGTATGCTTGTAAGGGAAATAGTGGCAGTAGTTTTCATTAGCAGTAGTAGGGTTTCAATAATAGTAGTTGTATTTTCACATGCATATAGATAATTTCTGTACACTTCTGTGTGCCTGTGTACTTGCACAGGGCTCTGAGCTGGTTCTGGGCTGACCTGATCTAGTTGAAGATGTTGCAGAGAGCTTTGACTTATTCACCTTTCAAAAATCCCTTCCAATTCAGATTATTCTATGGTTCTACTTAAGAACTTAATATCAAAATAATGAAAAAATTCTACATGAGTAGAAGGTAAACGAGTCAGAAATGAAAATATTTCAGTTTAATTTTGATACTAAAGGTTCTGTAAGACATGGTGTCATTTGCAAAGGTCTTGGTCAATTAGAAACACCAATCATTCAAATTAGCTAATGTGTCATTACCTATTACAACACACTTCACATATCATGTTAAAATACTGAATAAACAATATTTGTTTGTTGACTGGAGGGGAGTTTAAAGTAAAATATGACCTGAAAAAGCATTTACTATCTTAGAATGATAGAAACATAGCATGGGTTGGATTCTAAGGGACCTTAAAGACTGTTTCATTCCAACTTTCCCAGTGTAGACAGAGACACCTTCCACTATCTCAGGCTGCTCCAAGCTCCATCCAGCCTGGTTTTGAATATTTTCAGGGATGGAGAAAATACAGCTTCTCTGGGAAACCTGTGCCAGGGCCTCACCACCCTTGCAGGGAAGAATTTCTTCTTAACATCTAATGCAAACCTGCCTTTTGTCAGTTTAAAACCATTTCCCCTTGTCTTGCCACTATCTGCCCATGTAAAAAGTCCCTCTCCCTCCTTTTTATAACACCCTTTTAGATACTAAGATGGAGTTTAAGGTCTCCCTGGAGCCTTCTCTTTTCCACGCTGGACTCCCCCAGCTCTCTCCACCTCTTTACAGGAGAAGTGCTCCATCCATGCAGAATTTGGGTGCTGCATCCCATGGCAGAAGGAGCAGGGGTCAGCAGCTGGCAGGCTGAGAGCAGACAAGCAAAAACTGAATGCTCATCTAAGGCATAATGTGGTTTTGGAATGATCAACTGAAGGCCCTCTGTGGAAGACAAAATTATCAAAAAATTAACCAGAGTCCTGGGAAAAAAGCTCAAGCAGAAGTCTTGGGGCCTGAGGGTCTAAAGATATGCTCTAGCACTGAATTTACCTAAATTTACATATTTCCCATCAGCTGGAAGGGTGTCCAGGGACATAACCATGATGTATTCCCCTTATTTCAGTACATTTTTTTTCATTCAGGCATCTTCAGTGGCCACTGGCCAGGAAGTTTGTTTTTAGTTCCATACATCCATTCTGTGTTCTTATATTCTGTATTTATGGAACAGAAAATTAACTGGGCTTGCAGGGAGCACACAGATGCTTTGTACTGCAGGGTTTTAAGTTGCTCCTAAGCAGGGACAGCTCAACCTCCATCCCAAGATGTTTGACACATACCACGGTGGGTTAACGTTTCTTACACAAACTGGAGTGTCACAACAGGTATTGCATGAAAAATGTGGGATTTTCCAGGAAAAAGCTTAAACAGATCCAGAGAGAAACTCTATTTTATCATTGGGAAATGAAAAGCAGCTGGTTTCTGGTTGGATTAGATACCACCAGGAAAAAAAAAAAAAAAAAAAAAAAAAAAAGAGCAATTTTTGGATTGGTTCAATGAATTGCTGAGAAGAGAAAGTACTTGTCAGTCTCTTTTGGGAGTCACCTTATAAAGGAGCATCCCAGTCCCAAAGCCAAAGTCTTCAGGAGGGAAGGGACCACCAGCAAGTCTTGCTTGGCTTCAGGGCTCACCTGATACCTGGTAAGTCTCAGTTCTTTGCTTTCAATGTCAGCTTTTGCTTTTTTCCACAAAAACCCAACTCCAAAACAAACCCCCCAAACCTCTGCTCTATTAACTTTAATTTGTATGCAACTGAAAAAGGTAAACCCTAAGATTTTGGAAAATTGGATATGTTGAATAATTAGTTCAAATATATGCTAATACCTAGAATGCTTTAATAAAAATTCTCTGCTTCCTAAGTCCTAGGAAAAATCAATATTTGATTGGTTCCACTTTAGAGAGGTCTGTGGTCCAGAGAAATTGATGACCTCTCAGCAGAAATCTACATGTCCATATATTTCCATTAAATATATAGCCTTGGAATATAAACATATTATACATAGTTATGCAATATTTTCATAATGCATAGTAGGTATAGAATTATATATTATTTATATATAAATACATAGTATAAATACATATTTTATATATTGTGATTTTTATTTATATCTCTGTGTTAAAACCCTTATTTCATTTTCAGAATTTTTCACTTTGCCTCCTTATTTCTCCTGATATTTTCAAATCTATACAAACTTCTAATACTAACTTTGAAACAGTTTTGGGTCACTCTTTATCAATTCTGTTCTCAACAACAGCACATTTCAGCACAATCTCATTTCCCTTCCTTGCTTGAGAAACCATAATTTGTGACAGATCAGAACATTCCTAATGCCAGGATATGAAATTGCCACTTCTTTATCCATAAGCACCTTTCTAGTCTATCTTATCCTATAAAGCTAATTAATAATAATAACTCTTGCAATGAAGGTATGACGTTTGCTTTTAAAATTTTATTTTCAAATAGGAATTTTTTTGATTGTACACTTCCATTCTAGAACTGCTGCCTGTAGACCAAGACTAGAGATGTTGATAAACTGATAAATTTAAACATGGGTAAATTTAAACATTACAAAATGAAAGTGGGCTTTTTTTTTTTCCTGAAGTTTGTAATTTTTACAGCATTATCACCTAATTTTGCTTTATGTTGTTTATTTACTAGACAAAATCACTTAGCTAAAAATAAAGTTATGGAAGTATCAAAGACCAGGCTGGATGGGACTTGGTCCAATGAAGGTGTCTTAGCCCTGGGGGTTGGAACAAGAAGAGCTTCAAGGCTTCTTCCAATCCAAACCATTCTGGGATTCCATGATTCTGTTCTGGCTAAGGACTATTTTTGCAAAATGGAAAAGAAATCTGAGTTACCAAACTATTAAAGTAACTTAATGATCTCATGTTCTGAAAACATTTTGCCCCACACAATTGTCAGGATTTCCTATGGGTTTTACTGATTATTTTTGAAAGCTTGAAGATAAAATTAATAGAAATGTAATTTATATTAGCACAGTGTTTGTGCAGTCCTGTCTGTCTTACACCTTTCTTGGTCCTTTTCCCAACAGTGCCACAGCAAATCCTCAGCCATGAAGATCCTTTACCTTCTCTTTTCTCTCCTCTTCTTGGCACTCCAGGTTTCTCCAGGTAAGATGGGAAAGAGATGCTAGAAGGGGGTTTTGTGCACCTGGAGAAAAATTCCCAATACACTTTAACCACTTCTGTTGCAAATTGCTAGAAGCCAGTCTGGAATTAATCAAGAGGGAAGGAAACATTCTGTTCTTGTTGCAGGTTTGTCTTCACCCCAGAGGGATATGATTTTCTGTAGAGGAGGGAGCTGTCACTTTGGAGCATGCCCCTTCCACCTGGTTAAAGTTGGAAGTTGCTTTGGGTTCCGCTCCTGCTGCAAACCGTGAGTTTGGCGTTCACCAAGGCTCATCTGCAGGATGAGCAGAGAAATAGAAAATATTTTGCCTGTCTCCTAAACCCTGGGGTATTCCTGAATATATAAATTAGGTATAAAGGGAAAAAAACAAAAACTACTATGCCATGAGGACAGTCAAGTGGTTCTGTGTTGACTCAAGTGTTGCATGTTTCCAAGAAACATTTGGACAATGCTCTCAGAGGTGAGGTTTCTGTTGTAAAATTTATTGGAAAATTAAATTATCATATGAAAAACAGCCTTCTATTTTCAATCAGTAATGAATGCACTCATCCCAGAATCCAGGGATACCAATTTAATTCCCTGCTTCTCCTGAAACAATACTCTCCTGTATGGTATGGTTGCATAGAGCTGTCCCAACATGATAACAAACAACATGAATTATTTTGGGATGAATTTGTGTCCAGGAGGAAAACAAAGCATGGCCTGAGATTGAGTAGGGAGGAAATATAAGCAGAAAGAAAATCTGATTTTTTTTTTTTTTTTTTATTTGTGCAGGCCATGGAACCTAAGAAATGTTGATGAGCCATTCATTGAAGAGCAATGAAAATTTCTTCTAAGCCTACAAATTTGCTTGGAATCTCCTGACTCCTAAACCCACTGGATCCTGCTGCAGAGCCTCACACTCCTTTCATTGCCAATGCAAAAGGCTTTATGATATAGAGCAAATCCAAATGTGTTCTACATTGCTTCCCCTCCTTCTAAATAAATTGTTATTGCTTAGCATTGGTCACTGAAACATGCACTGAAACTTGGGTCATGATCCTGGCTGGGGTTTAACACACAAACCCCAGAGGGCAACAACTTATGGTGCAAACTGCTCCTTAATGAGAGTTTTTCTGAGCCACACAGCTCTGCAGGTCTGCACAGACCTTAACCTACAAGTGCCAAGAGAAAGGCAGGCTAAAACAGCTCAGCTTCCCTTTGTGGCAATGTGTTCAGATGCCAAAATCCCTTATTTCTTACTGTGCAGAAATATTTTCTTGGGAAAACAGGAATGGTTAAAACCCCTCATTCCCCACCTGAGGCCCTGTAACCCTCCTTGCCAGAGATCTGCTGGGAGCTGTGCTGCTGCACACCCCATCCCGCCACATCATCCCACAGGGAGGGACTCCCTTGCCTTCATGAGCACTTGGGGACACCCCAAGGAGACTTTTGTGGACCTTAGAGGAAAACAGATCTCCCAGGGGAACTGTGCAGGTGCCCCTCAAGGTGACATCACACAGGGGTCTGTGAATCAGAAGGGTGACCTGGGTCACCCTGCAGAGGGGGAGCTGGGGGTGTTTTGGCGCCCAACGTGGGGCTCGAACCCATGACCCTGAGATTAAGAGTCTCATGCTCGCCAAAATTTGTCCTGGTTTGAAGGACAGGTGTCTGCCAATAAAGCAAAAGCTTCTCTTTCAAATGGAGAATGTAAACCCCTTCCCTACAAATTATTACTATAATTTTGAAATGAAGGGGCTCTCAGGCAGAGATATGGGAATTAGGAATAACAGTTCTTTACTAGGAAAATTAAAATAGAAATGCAGTATTACAAAGAACAATCCCAAACCCTGCCAGAGTCAGAATCCAAGCTGACACCCGTCAGTCAGTCAGGGTGTTGGCACAGTCCCATTCAATGGTGGCTGCATCCTCCTGCAGGGGCAGATGTGGTTCAGCTGGAGCAGTGCTCCTGGAGAAGGTGCAGTTTCCTCTGAAGCTCCAGGGATGATGTGCAAAGGTCCAGTTTTCCTCTGGAATCCAGTGGAAAGACAGTATCTTTCTGTCTAAAAATCTCAGTTTTTATGTAGGTAGGAAAGGCTTGGCTGCTCCCCCTGGCTGGAGCATGTCCCAATGGGACGATACAATTTTATCAGTCATACACTGGGACTCAATGGGCCAGAGCAGATGATATCTTCCTGAAGGGAGGATGGGTTATGAAATGATAAAGATGATTGCCCCAGCTGGTTTAAAGATGGCCCATTAGCAGATAATATGTGCCAGGAGATCAGGGTCACTGTCCCACCCGGCTTCAACAGATGGTGACAGAATACATATTGCTGGCCACATCAACCCAACACAGGATGTTGTCCTCTCCACCCACCTGGACACAACTGGAGGTCAGAATGACTTTCCTCTGCTAAGGCTGACCTCACCACCTCTGGAAAATGCCTCCATGATCATGATCCATGAACATGTGTGTTCATAACGAGTGGCTCTGGTTCTACTGGTAAAGACTTCTCTATCCAAGGATGCCACCCTGGCCAATTCCAAATTTCCAGCTGGGTATGAAGCATTTGGCAGAGATGCTAGGCTGTTCCATCCTGTTTCACTGAGTAATTTCATCCACTGTTCACTTCCTTTGAAGATGTCCCTATCCTGCACCTGGCCTTCTCCAAAACACATGACAACATTAATGAAATATTTCAGATTTGTCTCAGCGTGAAGGCTTGGCAGCAAAACTCTGCTCAGTGATGGAATTACAAAGCAGAAGGCTCAAAAGAGTTTTTAATTTTCTGCCTTACTCAAAAAGTAGACTCATACATACCAAAACATAAACTGAGTTATTTGGGGCTGTCCAGCCTGGGGAAGAGAAGGAGTTGGGGAGACCTCAGAGTCCCATCCAGTGCCTCTAGGAGATCCAAGAGAGCTGGAGAGGGACTTGGCTGCAGGGCCTGGAGTAACAGGACAAGGGAGAATGCCTTCAAACTGACAGAGGACAGGGTTACACTGGATATTAGGAAAAAATTATTGGCTCTGTGGATGGTGAGGTTACCCACAGGAGATGTGGCCACCCCTGGATCACTGGAAATCTCCAAGGCCAAGCTGGATGGGGTTTGGAGCACTTTAGAATAGTGGAAGGTGTCCCTGCCCATGGCAGGGGGTGGAAAGAGACGATCTTTGCAATCCCTTCAAACCGAATCCATTCCAGACATTATTCTGTGAGTCTGTGCAAGAAAGATTCTGCTCCCCCAGGACTGCACATGTCCCTGGTGCCTGCACCCACCAGTTCCTGCGCCCATCCCAAGGGTTTCCCAGCTGGCCCCACAGCCCGTTGCTGCTCTGCCAGGGGTGTCACAAGAGGTGTTGCATGGGCACAACGGTGCCATTGATTGCAACAGCCCCAGGAGGCACCTCAGCCTCTGTCCCTGCAGCAGGGAGGGACCAGGGGCAGCCCCAGCACCCCACACACATGGGGCACCCCTGGCTTGGCCCAGGGCACTTGTGCCAGCAGTGGAAAGGGTCTGTCCCACCCCCTGGAAACAGGACAAAACCAGCCTCTTTGGGGCACAGGGACACTCCCCGAGCTGGACTCTTCACACCAGCGATTCCAGCTTGGTTTGTTACACACCAGTTCTGCCTTGCTCTGCTCTGAACCAACACCTTTCTCAGGTAGGTCACTGGGGAGTCACTTCCAGCCCACCAAGATACTTCCTTGCCCTCTTGTTTCTTGAACAGGGATGAGGAGTGGGTTTGCTGGGAATCCTAGAAATAATCTGGAATTAGGAATAGACACTCCCAAGTGAGCTGGGAAGACTTTCCAGACTTCAGAGGATTGTGCAGACTGTTTGGGTAACCAGCTTTGGGCTGGCTGGGGGGATGGAGAGCATTGGATCAGACTTCATTCAGCTTGCCATCTCCAGGCACAAAGATCCCCCCAAATCCCTGACCCTGCTCTGGTTCTTGTCCCCTGTGCAGCCTCGAGAAGACCCAGGACAGGCAGCTGCCATGAGGATCCTCTATCTGCTCCTGCCCTTGCTGCTCCTGGTGCTGCCCAGTGCTGCAGGTGAGAGGGACACAGGGACAGGGCTGAGGTGGGAACCCCCTGCACTGGGGCTTTCCAGCTCCTGGTAAGCAACCACAATTCTCAGGTGTTTATAACATTTGGGAGGGATTTGCTGTGAGGAAGGTCTGGGCAGCTGAGGATGCAGCTCAGCAGCTCCTGTAGCTCATGCTGGCCTTTCCCTCTGTCCACATGCACACATTGCTGTAGGAGAAATGAACTCTGACTGGAGAGTTTAAGATGTTGGGCATAGTGCTCAGTTCCCATACAAGACTGGGACTCAGTGCCAGCACCTGGTCCTCTGGAACCAGATCCATTCCTTACATTTATGCCACACTCACTTTGATCTCTTTCCTTTTTGTGCAGGATCTGCCTTGGGTCCGACAAATAAGAAACAATGTCAGCGAGAAAAGGGATATTGCTCACTTCTGAATTGCTCTTTCCCCTATGGCATCGCGGGAAAATGTTCCCGGTTTTACTTTTGCTGCAAAAAGTAAGTTTTGGAATTACAAAAGCTGCTGTCAGGGCAGAAGGTGTTTAAGGAACCCTGAGTAGATAAAGGCTCAGCTCCCTTCAGGCTCCAAGGCAGAGCTGAGGAGAGGGAAGGGAAGGTGCTTGGAGCTGCCCTGAGAGTGGGGCTGCAGCTGCCCCAGGTCAGCCAGGGCCACCCCAGTCTGCTCCAGTCCCCAGGGCCTCATTCAGCCTCTGCAGAAGATTTGCCCAAGGCAAAAGAGAGGGAAACATTCCCTGTGCTTGGGCAGTACTGAGGACATGATCCAGGTGTTGCTGCATCTGCACAGAGCTGCAGCCAGGGCTGCCAGCACTGACACAGCCCAGCTCCAACCTGCCTGCACTAAGGGCTGCACCTCCCTGCAGGCAGAGAAAGCTACAATGGGTGATGTGCTTTTTTCCTTTCTTTCTGCAGAATTTGGGGTTGAAACCCTGAAATTCCTGCGAAGAGCATCCCACTGGCTTCTGTCTCCTGGCCCCATGTGCTGCTGTCCCCTGCCCTCCCTGCCTGTGCCGTGCCCAGCTGGGGTGACAGCAGCAGTGGCAGCTGCTCCTGCTGGCTGCTGCTGGGCTGGAGCCCTGTGCTGCCAGCCCCGCTGTCTTTGGGGCAGGGGCTGCTTTTCCCGGCTTCAATAAAGACTTGGAGCACTTTGGCATTGCAGGGCTGGGCCGTGTGTGCGTGTCCTGCTGCTGCAGGGGCTGTGCCTGCTGCCTCTGGGGGTGGCACTGCCTTGGTGGCAGCACCAGGCCCTGGGCATGGTGCTGGGGCTGAGCAGCGCCTGTGTCCCTGGGGATGCTCCTGCCTGGCCCAGATTTGGGGACTTGGCTGAGCCTGGCACTGCCTGCTGGGCTGGGCTGGCTGGGTGCCTGTGCTGGAGCTGCCCTGGCAATTCTCCCTCTGGGGGAACAGAAACATTGTGCTGGTGGTTACAGTCCTAGGTATGTTCTTTTCTCAGGACCCTACTCCCCTGTCAGAAAGACATGGACTAGGATCTCTGGACACAGTGGCAAATCCTCATCCCTAAAACAGCCACAGCTTTGTTACAAGGTCCCAGCTCCATGCCCAGCTGCAAAACCTGCAGCATATCCCAGTCCTTATAGGGATGTGGTTTGGATTATGTCATGGAAGATGGCATAGACATAGAGAGAACTCACACATGATTCATGAGCTTGATAGGGATAAAATAAATTAATGAAGCAAAAGTTTTGCTTTTTCGTCTTTTTTCTGCATTATGTCTGTGTGGAATATTCAGAATGCACAGCACAGCTCACTTAAATCCTCCATTTTCCCATACATTCAATTCATTATTATCTTTCCTGCTGCTCCTTGCAGCATCAGGAGGGGGAGAGCACAGAGGCCAGGCTGGAGTCACCAGTAGCCCAAAAGTTCCTGTTCCCCTTTCTCCCTTGCACCAGAGAAAAGGAGGCTTCAGTTTTCTCTTGTGACACCTCTCAGAAGGATTCCTAACCCAGGGTCTTGTGTCATCCTGCCTTGTGCAATGACTTGGAGGTGCTGTGGTTTGCTGGACACATCCAGGGACTCAGGGACACATCCAGGGACATGGGGACACATCCAGGGTCACACACAGACCCTGCTCACTGGAAACCAGCACCAACCTGCTGCTCTGGAACAGAGTGGAACCTTTTCTCAGTCCCTTCAAAAAACCCTCCCAGTAAAGCTCACCATCAGTAATGTGTGCAGGTGCTGCCTCTGCTTCTGCCGAGCGTGCAGAATCCATCTCCCACATTTTTTATGATTGTCACCTTGTCACTGTGACTTCACATCTCAGGGTTATGAAGCAGAAAATGTTGAGATGCCACATTCCACTGCCAAATCCCCAGCAGCTCAGCTTAGTTTGTAGGGACCAGATTGTTCTGCAGAACACCTGGAGAGGAAGCTGCTAAATTTGGCATATGGTGCAGAGCCTCCTGCCTGGCAAGGACTGTCACTTCTCCCAGTGGCATGGCTGGCATAGAACTCACTGGATCCAGAAGTGATGGCTGCATCCAGCTTGGATTTATTCACCTTGGCATTAGAAGGAGACACAGTTTAGTTGTGTCATGTTTACAGAATTTACCATTTGTGCTGGTGTTGCTCTCACTTTATGAGAAGAGCCATGAGAGACAACTCTGTTTATCCTCCTGAAATGTCAGGTGCAAAGATCATCTTGTCTAATAAAATATCCTTGGAGTGTCTAAATTTGTTTTCCATATTCTGTGAGTTTTTGCACATCCCATCCCAATTGATTATTCAATCAGAGGAGAAGCAATATAGGAAAAGGATAGGAGAAGGGGGAATGGTTTCACACAGACAGTGTGCAGGGTTGGAAAGGATATTGGGATGAAATCCTTCCCTGTGAGGGTGGAAAGGCTCTGACACAGGTTCCCCAGAGAAGCTGTCGTTGTTGCACTCCTGCAATTGCTCAAGGCCAGGTTGGATGAGTCTGGGAGCAACTAAGGATAGTGGAAGGTGCCCCAGCCCACAGGAGGTTGTGGAAAGAAATGAACTTTGAGGTCTGTTCCAACCCAAACCATTGTAGAGGTGATATTGTGAAAGAAGGATTCTGCTCCCCCCAGGACTGCACTGGTGCCTGTGCCTGCACCCACCAGTTCCTGTGCCCATCCCAAGGGTTTCCCAGCTGGCCCCACAGCCCGTTGCTGCTGTGCCATGGGTGTCACAAGAGGTGTTGCATGGGCACAACGGTGCCATTGATTGCAACAGCCCCAGGAGGCACCTCAGCCTCTGCCCCTGCAGCAGGGAGGGACCAGGGGCAGCCCCAGCACCCCACACACATGGGGCACCCCTGGCTTGGCCCAGGGCTCTTGTGCCAGCAGCAACTGGGGTCTGTCCCACCCACCAGCACTGCTATAAATCCAGCCTGTTTGGGGCACAGCAGCATTCCCTGGCCCCAGGGGCATCTGCACACAGCCATTCCTCTTGGGTTTGTTGCTGAGCACCCAGACCTTCTCCAGGTGAGTGTGGGGTGAGTGTGGAATCCTGCTCGCTCAGGGTCCTGCATGTCCCCATTGCCTTGGTGTCCCTCTGCAGACCTGTGAAGCCCCAGGAGAACCAGCAGCCATGAAGATCCTGTTCCTGCTCTTCCCCCTGATCCTCCTGTTGGTCCAGGGTGCTGCAGGTGAGAGGGGAAGAGGGGAAAGGGGGGAAAGTGTGAGCACACTGCAGTGGGAATTCAATGTCCCTGGAAGTGACTGTGTGTTTGTGGGAGTGATGAGTAGGTAACAGAGGATTGAGATCAAAGGGGTTTCTCAAGTGAGTTCCCAACTGGACAATGATTTAGGGTGGGGAAATCCCATGGAGAGAGAATCCTGGCTTGATCTGTAGGTGAGCATGGGGTTTGCTTTCAGGCTCCAAGCCTGCACCCAGCTGTTCCTCTATGGGACTCTCTGTGTGTTCTCCTGCCCTGCACAGGGATGGCAGAGAGCCCCAGGGGTGTTTGGATGGTGGCATTTCCTGGGGCACAGAGGTGTCCCTTTGTTATGCATCAGATGTGTGTATTAAAGTTATTGCTGAAGTTATTTGTGTGTGCTTTTGTCCATGAAACAGGAAGGTCATCTGCCTGCAGGCGCAGAGGGGGATTCTGCACCTTTGGGGGATGTCGCTACCCCACAACCCCTGTGGGAAGATGCTCATCACTCAAGGTGTGCTGCAAAAGGTAAGGACCAGATTCCTGCCTGAAGAGTTTCCAATTTTTCCCCAAAGGAATCTGCTACAAATTTCTAGCCAAAAGCAGATAGGATCTCCCCTGCTTTTATAATTAGTCTATGAGGTTCAAAAGAGAAGGGAAAAGCCCTTGTGGGATTTGGAGCTGCCCTGAATGGCTGCAGCAGCCCCAGGTCAGCCAGGACTTCCACACTCACCAGAGCCACCAAGGAGAGAAACATTCCCTGTGCTTGGGCAGCACTGAGGACACGATCCAGGTGTTGCTGCATCTGCACAGAGCTGCAGCCAGGGCTGCCAGCACTGACACAGCCCAGCTCCAACCTGCCTGCACTAAGGGCTGCACCTCACCTGCCCTGAGCCTGAGGCTGCTGCACCACACCTGGGCATTGCAGGGCAGGGGGACACAGTGGCAGGGAATGTTACACCAGGTGATGTGCTTGTTTCTTTTCTTCCCACAGTATCTGGGGTTGAAACCCTGAAATTCCTGCGAAGAGCATCCCACTGGCTTCTGTGTCCTGGCCCCATGTGCTGCTGTCCCCTGCCCTCCCTGCCTGTGCCGTGCCCAGCTGGGGTGACAGCAGCAGTGGCAGCTGCTCCTGCTGGCTGCTGCTGGGCTGGAGCCCTGTGCTGCCAGCCCCGCTGTCTTTGGGGCAGGGGCTGCTTTTCCCGGCTTCAATAAAGACTTGGAGCACTTTGGCATTGCAGGGCTGGGCCGTGTGTGCGTGTCCTGCTGCTGCAGGGGCTGTGCCTGCTGCCTCTGGGGGTGGCACTGCCTTGGTGGCAGCACAAGGCCCTGGGCATGGTGCTGGGGCTGAGCAGCACCTGTGTCCCTGGGGATGCTCCTGCCTGGCCCAGATTTGGGGACTTGGCTGAGCCTGGCACTGCCTGCTGGGCTGGGCTGGCTGGGTGCCTGTGCTGGAGCTGCCCTGGCAATTCTCCCTCTGGGGGAGCAGGAACATCGTCCTGGTCCTGCTGGTTATGGGTGTCCCTTGTCCCTGACAGCTCCAAGGCTGTGTTGTGGCTGTGCTGGTTCTGTGTCCCTTGAGTGGGCTTGGCAATGGTGACCCACAGGAGCTGTGCCTGCTGCTCCTCCTTGTCCTGTTCCTGCACCACAGCCCTCCCTGCTGTGCCTCTGCTGCTCCACACCCCATCCCAGCAGAAAGGATGTGCAGGAGGATTAGGCCATGCGGGAGCTCCTGTGCTGGGTGACCTAAGAAATTACTCCAATGTACCGTGGCCTGCCAATGTCCAAATTTGTTTCCCCATGGGGAACAAGCAGGTTGTCTTCTGCTTTCTGCCTGTCTCAGCCAGTCTGGGGCTGACAGCTCTCTGTTCCATCAAAGGCAGAGACCTCTCCCTGTGTGCAAAGCAAACCTCAGGCCTTGTTTTTTGTGAATTTCACTTTGTGTATGTCCATGTACACGTGTGTGTGGGAACAAATTGTGAGCCTGCTGGTTTCAGTAAGGATTTTACCTCCCAAGAATCAGAGAATCAGAGAACCATTATTGTTGGGAAAGCTCACTACAGTCATTGAGTCCAACCGTTCCCCCAGCACTAACCCATGTCCTCAAGTGCTGCATCTGCACAGCTTTTAAACCCTACCAGCAATGTTCACTGCACCACTGCCCTGGGCAGCCTGTTCCAATGATTCATCACCCTTTTTTCCAAGTAACTGTTCCTAATATCCAATCTAAACCTTCCCTGGTACTACTTGAAGCTATCTGCTCTGTTTTTCTGTCAATTGTTACCCCAGGAGAAGGAACCAACCCCTAAAAAGTTTGTGCTGCCACTGCTTTCCAGAACTGCTTTCCAGTTTGGTGAGGGATGTTCAGATCATCCCTGCCTGCTATGGGTTTTCTCAGTGGGTTCTCACCTGTCCTGGCACTGACCCTGGAGCTGTCACCACAAGCTCCCTTCTCCTTTGCAGCACAGATCTGTTCCCCCATCCCATCCCATCCCATCCCATCCCATCCCATCCCATCCCATCCCATCCCATCCCATCCCATCCCATCCCATCCCATCCCATCCCATCCCTCTGGTGCCCAGCCCGTTGCCACTGTGTGTCACAAGAGGTGTTGCATGGGCACAACGGTGCCATTGATTGCAACAGCCCCAGGAGGCACCTCAGCCTCTGCCCCTGCAGCAGGGAGGGACCAGGGGCAGCCCCAGCACCCCTCACACATGGGGCACCCCTGGCTTGGCCCAGGGCACTTGTGCCAGCAGCAACTGGGGCCTGTCCCACCCACCAGCACTGCTATAAATCCATCCTGTGTGGGGCACAGCAGCATTCCCTGGCCCCAAGGGCATCTGCACACATCTGTTGCAGCCTGAACACCAAGATCCTCCTCAGGTATGTGGCTGTGGGATCTCTTGAGGACAGCTGTCCATTACACCTGTCTCTTCTGCTCCTGACGCTTTTTTATTTACAAACTGTTGGAAATATCCATGTGGACATTGGAGGCCATTTGAGCTTTTTTCAGAAAGAGCACTATTTTTCTCTCTGAGTCAGTGATTATCAGAGTCCAGAATATGCTGGAAGTAAACCTGAGTTTCCTGCCTTCATCTGGAACTAGAAATGTGTCTGAAGGCTCCAGGGAGGTTCCAGAGGTTTCTTGTTCTGGGGTACCTGGAGACCGTGCTGGATAAAGCAGGGAGATGCTATTCAAGCAGAAGTACAGAGATTTTCCATTCTTTCCATCTTCTATTAACATAGAAGGATTTTTTGTCCACAACCCAACTATGATTCTGTGATATAACTGAATCTGTTCATTTTAAAGGGGGTTGGAATTAAAGTAGCCGTAAGGGGCCCCTTCATCCCAAACCCTTCTGTGGTTCTATTGACCATGGGGTAGGCAGGAACCTCCTTCACCAAGTGCTGGGCATCTCCAGGGACATGAATTTCCCTCAACTCCAGGACCAGGTCAGCTCCCAGCTCTTATTTGACTATTGGCTTTGTGTTGAGTGTTGACACAAGCACCACCTGACAGGCAAACTCTGCTTTGTCTCTTGGTGAAGGAGAGGCAGAAGTCTGAAAATAAAATCAGCATAACACATTTCAACTGGTAACTGCATTTGAAAATCTGTCTCATTCCACCCTTGGCCCTGTCTCACCAGAAACATGTATTTCTCCTCAAGACAGAAGTGTTGGATGCAAAAAGCCTGAGGAAGCACAACTTCCAAGGGTAAATGTTCTGCTTGTTTTCCACAAGTCTTTGAATTCTGATTTGGCTACGAGTGAGAGTCAGGCATTACTTGTCCCACATGTATCTTAAGAGAGTTCATAAGGAATTAATAGAGAATAAATGATGGGAATTGTCCAACAGGCCAACACTTCCCCAGCTGCTCCCAGGAAATCCTAAAGGCACATAACTGAGATCCACTGTTTGGAACAGGCCATTTATGATAGTCCCTTTTGCAATTTATAACATTACTGTATGCTGTAATCCAGAACCACTCTGCAACCCCCTGAAGTCTTGGCTTAAGCATCAAGCCATGAGGATCCTGTTCCTGCTCTTCCCGTTGCTCCTCCTGTTGGTCCAGGGTACTGCAGGTAAGAGGGGATGAGGGAAAAGTGGAGCCACACACTCTTCCCCCAGACTATTGTTTTAACTCTTTCCCTGTGCATGATTTGCCATGGCAGCAGGAAAACATGACAAGTGCATCCGGCGAGGAGGAATCTGTGTCCTGGGGGGCTGTCGTTTCCCCTATAGATACGCGGGAGTTTGTTCAACACTGAGCCACTGCTGCAAGCCGTAAGTTCTGCAAATGGTTTGCTCCTGATCATGGATAAACTTATTATTGTCTTTCAAGCCAGCTCCTACTTCATACCTTCATGTCTTCATGCTCAGAGGCAAAATCCAGGGAAAGAAAGGAAAAGTCCTTTTGGGTTTGGACCTGCCCTGAATAAGGCTGAAGTAGCCCCAGGTCTACCTGTTCTACCCTACACTCCTCTAGCACCACTAGGTTTGCTCACTGTCAATGCAGAGAGCTCAGCTCTGTTGTCCAAATGACAAGGCTGTCCCTGGAATAGTATGAGGCACAGGATCCTCCTCCTGATATCTGTAACAGCTGGAGTTGGCCTCTCTAGGTTGAGTGTTATCTCCCTGTGCTTCTTTTCATTGCAGGGGAAGAGGGAAAAAAAAAGTTAAACGAGGCGATGTTCTTGTTTCTTTTCTTCTTACAGTGTTTGGGGATGAGACCCTGAAATTCCTGCGAAGAGCATCCCACTGGCTTCTGTCTCCTGGCCCCATGTGCTGCTGTCCCCTGCCCTCCCTGCCTGTGCCGTGCCCAGCTGGGGTGACAGCAGCAGTGGCAGCTGCTCCTACTGGCTGCTGCTGGGCTGGAGCCCTGTGCTGCCAGCCCCGCTGTCTTTGGGGCAGGGGCTGCTTTTCCCGGCTTCAATAAAGACTTGGAGCACTTTGGCATTGCAGGGCTGGGCCGTGTGTGCGTGTCCTGCTGCTGCAGGGGCTGTGCCTGCTGCCTCTGGGGGTGGCACTGCCTTGGTGGCAGCACCAGGCCCTGGGCATGGTGCTGGGGCTGAGCAGCGCCTGTGTCCCTGGGGATGCTCCTGCCTGGCCCAGATTTGGGGACTTGGCTGAGCCTGGCACTGCCTGCTGGGCTGGGCTGGCTGGGTGCCTGTGCTGGAGCTGCCCTGCCAATTCTCCCTCTGGGGGAGCAGGAACATCGTCCTGGTCCTGCTGGTTATGGGTGTCCCTTGTCCCTGACAGCTCCAAGGCTGTGTTGTGGCTGTGCTGGTTCTGTGTCCCTTGAGTGGGCTTGGCAATGGTGACCCACAGGAGCTGTGCCTGCTGCTCCTCCTTGTCCTGTTCCTGCACCACAGCCCTCCCTGCTGTGCCTCTGCTGCTCCACACCCCATCCCAGCAGAAAGGATGTGCAGGAGGATTAGGCCATGCGGGAGCTCCTGTGCTGGGTGACCTAAGAAATTACTCCAATGTACCGTGGCCTGCCAATGTCCAAATTTGTTTCCCCATGGGGAACAAGCAGGTTGTCTTCTGCTTTCTGCCTGTCTCAGCCAGTCTGGGGCTGACAGCTCTCTGTTCCATCAAAGGCAGAGACCTCTCCCTGTGTGCAAAGCAAACCTCAGGCCTTGTTTTTTGTGAATTTCACTTTGTGTATGTCCATGTACACGTGTGTGTGGGAACAAATTGTGAGCCTGCTGGTTTCAGTAAGGATTTTACCTCCCAAGAATCAGAGAATCAGAGAACCATTATTGTTGGGAAAGCTCACTACAGTCATTGAGTCCAACCGTTCCCCCAGCACTAACCCATGTCCTCAAGTGCTGCATCTGCACAGCTTTTAAACCCTACCAGCAATGTTCACTGCACCACTGCCCTGGGCAGCCTGTTCCAATGATTCATCACCCTTTTTTCCAAGTAACTGTTCCTAATATCCAATCTAAACCTTCCCTGGTACTACTTGAAGCTATCTGCTCTGTTTTTCTGTCAATTGTTACCCCAGGAGAAGGAACCAACCCCTAAAAAGTTTGTGCTGCCACTGCTTTCCAGAACTGCTTTCCAGTTTGGTGAGGGATGTTCAGATCATCCCTGCCTGCTATGGGTTTTCTCAGTGAGTTCTCACCTGTCCTGGCACTGACCCTGGAGCTGTCACCACAAGCTCCCTTCTCCTCTGCAGCACAGATCTGTTCCCCCATCCCATCCCATCCCATCCCATCCCTCTGGTGCCCAGCCTGTTGCCACTGTGTGTCACAAGAGGTGTTGCATGGGCACAACGGTGCCATTGATTGCAACAGCCCCAGGAGGCACCTCAGCCTCTGCCCCTGCAGCAGGGAGGGACCAGGGGCAGCCCCAGCACCCCACACACATGGGGCACCCCTGGCTTGGCCCAGGGCACTTGTGCCAGCAGCAGCTGGGGCCTGTCCCACCCACCAGCACTGCTATAAATCCAGCCTGTGTGGGGCACAGCAGCATTCCCTGGCCCCAAGGGCATCTGCACACATCTGTTGCAGCCTGAACACCAAGATCCTCCTCAGGTAGGTGGCTGTGGGATCTCTTGAGGACAACTGTCCATTACACCTCTCTCTTCTGCTCCTGACGCTTTTTTATTTACAAACTGTTGGAAATATCCATGTGGACATTGGAGGCCATTTGAGCTTTTTTAGAAAGAGCACTATTTTTCTCTCTGAGTCAGTGATTATCAGAGTCCAGAATATGCTGGAAGTAAACCTGAGTTTCCTGCCTTCATCTGGAACTAGAAATGTGTCTGAAGGCTCCAGGGAGGTTCCAGAGGTTTCTTGTTCTGGGGTACCTGGAGACCGTGCTGGATAAAGTAGGGAGATGCTATTCAAGCAGAAGTGCAGAGATTTTCCATTCTTTCCATCTTCTATTAACATAGAAGGATTTTTTGTCCACAACCCAACTATGATTCTGTGATATAACTTAACCTGTTCATTTTAAAGGGGTTTGGAATTAAAGTTGCCATAAGGGGCCCCTTTATCCCAAACCCTTCTGTGATTCTATTGACCATGGGGTAGGCAGAAACCTCCTTCACCAAGTGCTGGGCATCTCCAGGGACATTAATTTCCCTCAACTTCAGAACCAGGTCAGCTCCCAGCTCTTATTTGACTATTGGCTTTGTGTTGAGTGTTGACACAAGCACCACCTGACAGGCAAACTCTGCTTTGTCTCTTGGTGAAGGAGAGGCAGAAGTCTGAAAATAAAATCAGCATAACACATTTCAACTGGTAACTGCATTTGAAAATCTGTCTCATTCCACCCTTGGCCCTGTCTCACCAGAAACATGTATTTCTCCTCAAGACAGAAGTGTTGGATGCAAAAAGCCTGAGGAAGCACAACTTCCAAGGGTAAATGTTCTGCTTGTTTTCCACAAGTCTTTGAATTCTGATTTGGCTACGAGTGAGAGTCAGGCATTACTTGTCCCACATGTCCCTTTAGAGAATTCATAGGGAATTCATAGAGAATAAACGATGGGAATTGCCCAACAGGCCAACACTTCCCCAGCTGCTCCCAGGAAACCCTAAAGGCACATAACTGAGATCCACTGTTTGGAACAGGCCACTTATGATAGTCCCTTTTGCAATTTATGACATTACTGTGTGCTGTAATCCAGAACCACTCTGCAACCCCCTGAAGTCTTGGCTGAAGCATCAAGCCATGAGGATCCTGTTCCTGCTCTTCCCGTTGTTCCTCCTGTTGGTCCAGGGTACTGCAGGTAAGAGGGGAAGAGGGAAAAGTGGAGCCACACACTCTTCCCCCAGACTATTGTTTTAACTCTTTTCCTGTGCATGATTTGCCATGGCAGCAGGAAAACATGACAAGTGCATCCGGCGAGGAGGAATCTGTGTCCTGGGGGGCTGTCGTTTCCCCTATAGATACGCGGGAGTTTGTTCAACACTGAGCCACTGCTGCAAGCCGTAAGTTCTGCAAATGGTTTGCTCCTGGTCATGGATAAACTTATTGTCTTTCAAGCCAGCTCCTACTTCATACCTTCATGTCTTCATGCTCAGAGGCAAAATCCAGGGAAAGAAAGGAAAAGTCCTTTTGGGTTTGGACCTGCCCTGAATAAGGCTGAAGCAGCCCCAGGTCTACCTGTTCTACCCTACACTCCTCTAGCACCACTAGGTTTGCTCACTGTCAATGCAGAGAGCTCAGCTCTGTTGTCCAAATGACAAGGCTGTCCCTGGAATAGTATGAGGCACAGGATCCTCCTCCTGATATCTGTAACAGCTGGAGTTGGCCTCTCTAGGTTGAGTGTTATCTCCCTGTGCTTCTTTTCATTGCAGGGGAAGAGGGAAAAAAAAAGTTAAACGAGGCGATGTTCTTGTTTCTTTTCTTCTTACAGTGTTTGGGGATGAGACCCTGAAATTCCTGCGAAGAGCATCCCACTGGCTTCTGTCTCCTGGCCCCATGTGCTGCTGTCCCCTGCCCTCCCTGCCTGTGCCGTGCCCAGCTGGGGTGACAGCAGCAGTGGCAGCTGCTCCTGCTGGCTGCTGCTGGGCTGGAGCCCTGTGCTGCCAGCCCCGCTGTCTTTGGGGCAGGGGCTGCTTTTCCCGGCTTCAATAAAGACTTGGAGCACTTTGGCATTGCAGGGCTGGGCCGTGTGTGCGTGTCCTGCTGCTGCAGGGGCTGTGCCTGCTGCCTCTGGGGGTGGCACTGCCTTGGTGGCAGCACAAGGCCCTGGGCATGGTGCTGGGGCTGAGCAGCGCCTGTGTCCCTGGGGATGCTCCTGCCTGGCCCAGATTTGGGGACTTGGCTGAGCCTGGCACTGCCTGCTGGGCTGGGCTGGCTGGGGGCCTGTGCTGGAGCTGCCCTGCCAATTCTCCCTCTGGGGGAGCAGGAACATCGTCCTGGTCCTGCTGGTTATGGGTATCCCTTGTCCCTGACAGCTCCAAGGCTGTGTTGTGGCTGTGCTGGTTCTGTGTCCCTTGAGTGGGCTTGGCAATGGTGACCCACAGGAGCTGTGCCTGCTGCTCCTCCTTGTCCTGTTCCTGCACCACAGCCCTCCCTGCTGTGCCTCTGCTGCTCCACACCCCATCCCAGCAGAAAGGATGTGCAGGAGGATGAGGCCATGTGGGAGCTCCTGTGCTGGGTGACCTAAGAAATTACTCCAATGTACCGTGGCCTGCAAATGTCCAAATTTGTTTCCCGATGGGGAACAAGCAGGTTGTCTTCTGCTTTCTGCCTGTCTCAGCCAGTCTGGGGCTGACAGCTCTCTGTTCCATCAAAGGCAGAGACCTCTCCCTGTGTGCAAAGCAAACCTCAGGCCTTGTTTTTTGTGAATTTCACTTTGTGTATGTCCATGTACACGTGTGTGTGGGAACAAATTGTGACCCTGCTGGTTTCAGCAAGGATTTTACCTCCCAAGAATCAGAGAATCAGAGAACCATTATTGTTGGGAAAGCTCACTACAGTCATTGAGTCCAACCATTCCCCCAGCACTAACCCATGTCCTCAAGTGCTGCATCTGCACAGCTTTTAAACCCTACCAGTAATGTTCACTGCACCACTGCCCTGGGCAGCCTGTTCCAATGATTCATCACCCTTTTTTCCAAGTAACTGTTCCTAATATCCAATCTAAACCTTCCCTGGTACTACTTGAAGCTATCTGCTCTGTTTTTCTGTCAATTGTTACCCCAGGAGAAGGAACCAACCCCTAAAAAGTTTGTGCTGCCACTGCTTTCCAGAACTGCTTTCCAGTTTGGTGAGGGATGTTCAGATCATCCCTGCCTGCTGTGGGTTTTCTCAGTGAGTTCTCACCTGTCCTGGCACTGACCCTGGAGCTGTCACCACAAGCTCCCTTCTCCTCTGCAGCACAGATCTGTTCCCCCATCCCATCCCATCCCATCCCATCCCTCTGGTGCCCAGCCTGTTGCCACTGTGTGTCACAAGAGGTGTTGCATGGGCACAACGGTGCCATTGATTGCAACAGCCCCAGGAGGCACCTCAGCCTCTGCCCCTGCAGCAGGGAGGGGCCAGGGGCAGCCCCAGCACCCCACACACATGGGGCACCCCTGGCTTGGCCCAGGGCACTTGTGCCAGCAGCAACTGGGGCCTGTCCCACCCACCAGCACTGCTATAAATCCAGCCTGTGTGGGGCACAGCAGCATTCCCTGGCCCCAAGGGAATCTGCACACATCTGTTGCAGCCTGAACACCAAGATCCTCCTCAGGTAGGTGGCTGTGGGATCTCTTGAGGACAACTGTCCATTACACCTCTCTCTTCTGCTCCTGACGCTTTTTTATTTACAAACTGTTGGAAATATCCATGTGGACATTGGAGGCCATTTGAGCTTTTTTAGAAAGAGCACTATTTTTCTCTCTGAGTCAGTGATTATCAGAGTCCAGAATATGCTGGAAGTAAACCTGAGTTTCCTGCCTTCATCTGGAACTAGAAATGTGTCTGAAGGCTCCAGGGAGGTTCCAGAGGTTTCTTGTTCTGGGGTACCTGGAGACCGTGCTGGATAAAGTAGGGAGATGCTATTCAAGCAGAAGTACAGAGATTTTCCATTCTTTCCATCTTCTATTAACATAGAAGGATTTTTTGTCCACAACCCAACTATGATTCTGTGATATAACTTAACCTGTTCATTTTAAAGGGGGTTGGAATTAAAGTAGCCATAAGGGGCCCCTTCATCCCAAACCCTTCTGTGGTTTTATTGACCATGGGGTAGGCAGGAACCTCCTTCACCAAGTGCTGGGCATCTCCAGGGACATGAATTTCCCTCAACTTCAGAACCAGGTCAGCTCCCAGCTCTTATTTGACTATTGGCTTTGTGTTGAGTGTTGACACAAGCACCACCTGACAGGCAAACTCTGCTTTGTCTCTTGGTGAAGGAGAGGCAGAAGTCTGAAAATAAAATCAGCATAACACATTTCATCTGGCAACTGCATTTGAAAATCTGTCTCATTCCACCCTTGGCCCTATCTCACCAGAAACATGTATTTCTCCTCAAGACAGAAGTGTTGGATGCAAAAAGCCTGAGGAAGCACAACTTCCAAGGGTAAATGTTCTGCTTGTTTTCCACAAGTCTTTGAATTCTGATTTGGCTACGAGTGAGAGTCAGGCATTACTTGTCTCACATGTATCTTAAGAGAGTTCATAAGGAATTAATAGAGAATAAATGATGGGAATTGTCCAACAGGCCAACACTTCCCCAGCTGCTCCCAGGAAACCCTAAAGGCACATAACTGAGATCCACTGTTTGGAACAGGCCACTTATGATAGTCCCTTTTGCAATTTATGACATTACTGTGTGCTGTAATCCAGAACCTTTGGTGTGTTCACTCTGCAACCCCCTGAAGTCTTGGCTGAAGCATCCAGCCATGAGGATCCTGTTCCTGCTCTTCCCGTTGCTCCTCCTGTTGGTCCAGGGTACTGCAGGTAAGAGGGGAAGACGGAAAAGTGGAGCCACACACTCTTCCCCCAGACTATTGTTTTAACTCTTTTCCTGTGCATGATTTGCCATGGCAGCAGGAAAACATGACAAGTGCATCCGGCGAGGAGGAATCTGTGTCCTGGGGGGCTGTCGTTTCCCCTATAGATACGCGGGAGTTTGTTCAACACTGAGCCACTGCTGCAAGCCGTAAGTTCTGCAAATGGTTTGCTCCTGGTCATGGATAAACTTATTATTGTCTTTCAAGCCAGCTCCTACTTCATACCTTCATGTCTTCATGCTCAGAGGCAAAATCCAGGGAAAGAAAGGAAAAGTCCTTTTGGGTTTGGACCTGCCCTGAATAAGGCTGAAGTAGCCCCAGGTCTACCTGTTCTACCCTACACTCCTCTAGCACCACTAGGTTTGCTCACTGTCAATGCAGAGAGCTCAGCTCTGTTGTCCAAATGACAAGGCTGTCCCTGGAATAGTATGAGGCACAGGATCCTCCTCCTGATATCTGTAACAGCTGGAGTTGGCCTCTCTAGGTTGAGTGTTATCTCCCTTTGCTTGTTTGCATTGCAGGGGAAGAGGGAGAAGGAAAAAAGAAAAGTTACACCAGGTGATGTGCTTGCTTCTTTTCTTCTTACAGTGTTTGGGGATGAGACCCTGAAATTCCTGCAGAGAGCATCCCATTGGCTTCTGTCTCATGGCCCCATGTGCTGCTGTCCCCTGCCCTCCCTGCCTGTGCCGTGCCCAGCTGGGGTGACAGCAGCAGTGGCAGCTGCTCCTGCTGGCTGCTGCTGGGCTGGAGCCCTGTGCTGCCAGCCCCGCTGTCTTTGGGGCAGGGGCTGCTTTTCCCGGCTTCAATAAAGACTTGGAGCACTTTGGCATTGCAGGGCTGGGCCGTGTGTGCGTGTCCTGCTGCTGCCTCTGGGGGTGGCACTGCCTTGGTGGCAGCACCAGGCCCTGGGCATGGTGCTGGGGCTGAGCAGTGCCTGTGTCCCTGGGGATGCTCCTGCCTGGCCCAGATTTGGGGACTTGGCTGAGCCTGGCACTGCCTGCTGGGCTGGGCTGGCTGGGTGCCTGTGCTGGAGCTGCCCTGCCAATTCTCCCTCTGGGAGAGCAGAAACCATGTCCTGCTTTTTATAGGCCCAGACTTTTTTCTTTTCTCAGCCCCCTACTCCCCTGTCACTCATTTTGAGGTGGGCAATGGTCCTTTCCTATGGGGAGTGCTCAGCACAAGTGAGGACATGCTCTGTCCTGCTGCTGGATGGGAAAAGAACTCACTGGGTTCTCTGCAGGGATGTCCCTTATGCCCACATGGAGAAGGACACGGCTCTGACTGGGAATCCCAAGCTACACATCCGTGTTTGCATGTTAATTGTGCAGATCCTGGGAATCCCTTCCCAGTCTGGATACTGTCTGGGCACACCTGGGACTGACCATAGCCCCCTGTGCCAAGGCCACCTGGGCTCTGCAGAGCTCTGGGAGTTGTTGGAGTGTCCCTGCAGCCCCAGCAGCAGCTCTGGGCTGGGCAGGGCAGCAGACCCTGCCCAAGGTTGTCCCCATGTTCCTGGGCTGCCAATTGTCCCCGGTCTCAAACATCCAGGGGAATTTTTCTGGTGGAAGTTGGGTGATGTTTTTGGCATTTACTGGGACACACTCAGGACCTCCCCTCAGCAGCCTTTGGAAGACTCTCCAACATCTCTGATGCCTCCATCCCTGCACAAGGCAGGATTCTCAGGGTGAAGCAGGATTTCCCTTCATCCCTTCTCCTCCTCCTCTCCACCAGGGCTGCTGTGTGCAGTGCTGTGGACTCAGAAAGACTCATGGGGTAGGAGCCATTGTGGCAGGGGCAAAACCTCATCCCTAAAATAGTCACAGCTTTTTTACAAGGTCCCAGCTCTAGTTCCAGCTGCAAAACCTGCAGCAAGAGCCATTCCTTAAAGAAATAGCAGTGAGGAACCTCTCAGTATCACAGCCACCAGAGGACTCATGTTTGACTCATGATCTCCTGAAAGGCAAAAAAACCCCTGTACCATAAGGTTTGCCTTCTGTCTTTTTTTGTCTTTATTCTGTTTCAATCAACACAAAATTCAATAACCACAGAACAGTTTCACTGTAGCATCACTTAAACCCTCTATTTTTTTTATCCATTACTGTTGCACCTGCTGCTCCTTCAAACATAGACAAGAGTAGAGCATATGGGACAGGCTGGAAGCATTTGAGGACTCAAATTGTCCAGCCCAAAAGTTCCTTTCCCTGTTTCCCCTCTGCACCAGAGAAAAGGAAGTTTCAGTTTCCTCTTCTGGGATGGATTTCCAGCCCAGGAAAATCCCCTTGTGTCATCCTGCCTTGTGTAAGAACTCCTTGTGGTGCTGTGGTTTGCTGGACAAATCCAGGGACACACACAGGCCCTGCTCACTGGAAACCAGCACCAGCCTGCTGCTCTGGCACAGAGTGGAACCTTTTCCACTTCTCAGAAAACCTTCCCAGTAAACCATCATTAATCTGGAAAGTTGGGTGCTCTGTTTCTGAGGATGCAGAACCGCTTTCACATATTTTTCTTAATTGCCACCTTGTCACTGTGACTTCACATCTTCGGGTTCTGCATGGAAAATTGTTGAGACACCAAGGTCCCCAGACAAATCACCAAAAACTCAGGTTCTGCAGTTTGGGGACAACCAGATTGCTCTGCCAAACATGTGGAGAGAAAGCTGCTGACTTGAGCACTTGGCACAGACCCTCCTGCCCAGCAAGGACTGTCACCAGGACTGCACTGGTGCCTGTGCCTGCACCCACCAGTTCCTGTGCCCATCCCAAGGGTTTCCCAGCTGGCTCCACAGCCGGTTGCTGCTGTGCCACTGTGTGTCACAAGAGGTGTTACATGGGGACAACGGTGCCATTGATTGCAACAGCCCCAGGAGGCACCTCAGCCTCTGCCCCTGCAGCAGGGAGGGACCAGGGGCAGCCCCAGCACACGTGAATTGACTCTGCAGGGCTCACAGGAATGCTGAGACCACTGGCCACTGGAAGTGAGGAATGTGGTAACACCAATTTGACTGAGCTGGCAGAGAGAAGACAACCAGTGTTTGCACACCTGGCAGATATTTATGGAAACGTTCAGGTGGTAGTCCAAGGGATCTCTTGGAGAGATCAGCTCCTGGAGGAGCTGTACAGCCAGCCTGAGAGACCTGTGTCCCTTGAAGGCATGCTAAGGTCTCCTGGGGGCTGTCTGCAGGATCAGGCTCCTCCAGAAAGGATGTGGAAAAGAGAGAGGCTGTGGGCTAATAGAGGTATTGGTGCTGTGGGCCTGGAAGGAGAGAGGGAACTGAGTAGAGGCTGCACTGCAGCCCTCAGCCCCAAGGCAAATGAGGCAGATAGAGATTCCAGTCCACAATGTGGTGGGAGCTCCAGGACATCTGGGAAGGATGGGGTGGGCAGAATAGCCATGTCCACTCAAGGGACACAGCTCCCAGCACAGCCATGCCCACAAAGCCATGGCTGTCAGGGACAAAGGACAAGGGACATCCATGACCAGTAGGACCAGGAGGGAGCTCCCAGAGGGAGAATTGCCAGGGCAGCTCCAGCACAGGCACCCAGCCAGCCCAGCCCAGCAGGCAGTGCCAGGTGTTGGAGAAGATGAAATTGAGGAATCTTGCAAATATGAATGCTCAGATTCTGGGAATTGTTGGGGAAGGTAGAACAGGAAAGCCCTAGTTACTGAATTACCATAAACACAATAGGATGGCTCACCGAAGCTAATCCACTCTTAACTAAACAATGCTTTTGGCCAGAGGGCAAGGCCAAAAGACACAAAAGACTGACCCGCACCCAAAGATTAGATCTTAGAGTTTAGAATGTCACATGCTATGCTAATATAAGAATTCCTATAGGCTGTGTGTAATTGCTATAGAATTAGTATTTTGTATTACATTGGTTCTTAGGGATTAGAATATTCATGATGGAAGTGGATTTATTGTGTTACAAACGGGAAGTCGCTCTCTTCTTCTCTCTTTCTCTTCCTATCTTTACTCCTTGCTCTTCTTCTCCCATTCTCCTCTCCTCTCCCTCTCCCTTTACCCCAATACCCTTTTATCCCATTACTCTTCTCCTCTTCTTCCTCTCTTCTCTCTTTTCTTTTCCTCTTCTCTTCCCCTCTTTACCTTCTTTACTCTCTCTCTATACCCTCCTTCTTCTCTCTTTCTCTCCCCCTTTTTATCTCTTTAATCTGCACGTGGCTGTGCCGAGCAGCTCCTAGCAGACTCCCTTATAATAAACTGCAACTGTAGCTGTTAGCATTTACAGAGCGTCTGAGTCTTGTTCCTCGCGTCCACCCTGATACAAAGAGTCCAGGAGTCTCCCGCAGCCAGGCTCAGCCAAGTCCCCAAATCTGGGCCAGGCAGGAGCATCCCCAGGGACACAGGCGCTGCTCAGCCCCAGCACCATGCCCAGGGCCTGGTGCTGCCACCAAGGCAGTGCCACCCCCAGAGGCAGCAGGCACAGCCCCTGCAGCAGCAGGACACGCACACACGGCCCAGCCCTGCAATGCCAAAGTGCTCCAAGTCTTTATTGAAGCCGGGAAAAGCAGCCCCTGCCCCAAAGACAGCGGGGCTGGCAGCACAGGGCTCCAGCCCAGCAGCAGCCAGCAGGAGCAGCTGCCACTGCTGCTGTCACCCCAGCTGGGCACGGCACAGGCAGGGAGGGCAGGGGACAGCAGCACATGGGGCCAGGAGACAGAAGCCAGTGGGATGCTCTTCGCAGGAATTTCAGGGTCTCAACCCAAGAGACTGTGGGAAGAAAAGAGACAAGCACATCACCTGGTGTAACATTCCCTTCCACTGTGTCCCCCTGCTCTGCAATGCCCAGGTGTGGTGCAGCAGCCTCAGGCTCAGGGCAGGTGAGGTGCAGCCCTTAGTGCAGGCAGGTTGGAGCTGGGCTGTGTCAGTGCTGGCAGCCCTGGCTGCAGCTCTGTGCAGATGCAGCAACACCTGCATCATGTCCTCAGCGCTGCCCAAGGACAGGGAATGTTTCTCTCTTTGGTGGCTTGGGCAAATCTTCTGCAGAGCCTGATGAGGCCCTGGGGCCTGGGGGAAAGTGGGAAAGTAATTTCTGACCTGGAGCTCTTGCAGCCCCACCGAGGGAAGATCAAATACACAAGGACTCTTCCCTCCCTTCTTGAACATCTCTCTCAAAGCATAAATGCAGCAGATTATGTATCATGATGACTTGTCAAAGAATAAATTTGTGACAAATCTTTCTGAGTAAAAACGAGGCAAAGCTTTCTATAGCCAGGCATCTGGTCCTTACATTTTGCAGCACGGAATGCCTCGTCCACATCTTCCCACAGTCACTGTGCCGCGGGGGCACTGACGCCTAAAGCAGAATCCCTGTATTCGCCGGCAGGTATATTCAGTGCCTGTTCCCGTGGGGAAGGACACACACACAACAATTAGTCATCATCTGGGAGGGCAGAGTGCTGTTATAGACAGGCTGATGTTTTCCCTGAATTACAGTCCAAGAGAAGGGCTCATCTCCAGCCCCCACAGCCACGTCTCCAGTTGCAGTGTGTCTGACCTGGAAAGTCCCTGTGCCAATAAATTTGGGGCATACCAGAGCAGAGAGTGGAAAGGACCAGCATGAGGCTGACGAAGAGCTGTGCTGGCTCCCAGCTGCATTCCAACATCTGCTGGGACCAGCACAACTGGCAGGCTGGAACTCCTCACATTCCACATCTCTGACGTACAGAACAAGCCAGGATTCCCTTTCCATGGGATCTCTCCACCCCAAATTGGTGTCCAGCTGGAAACTTGCTCGAGAAACCCCTTTGGCCTAAGTCTCCTGTTACCTTCTCATCCCTCCCACAAACGTAGTCTCTTCCAGAGACACCGAATTCCCCCTGATGCAGGTCTATATTTTATCCCATTTCCCCTCTTCCCCTCTCACCTGCAGCACCCTGGACCAACAGGAGGATCAGGGGGAAGAGCAGGAACAGGATCTTCATGGCTGCTGGTTCTCCTGGATCTTCACAGAGCTGCAGAGGGACAAAAAGGCAATGACGACATGCAGGACTCGGAGGGGCAGGATTCTGGAAAGAGACCCCACACTCACCTCCCTGGAGAAGGTCTGTGTGTTCAGGCAGACACAAACCCAAGAGGAATGGCTGTGTGCAGATGCCCCTGGGGCCAGGGAATGCTGCTGTGCCCCACACAGGCTGGATTTATAGCAGTGCTGGTGGGTGGGACAGGCCCCAGTTGCTGCTGGCACAAGTGCCCTGGGCCAAGCCAGGGGTGCCCCATGTGTGTGGGGTGCTGGGGCTGCCCCTGGTCCCTCCCTGCTGCAGGGGCAGAGGCTGAGGTGCCTCCTGGGGCTGTTGCAATCAATGGCACCGTTGTGCCCATGCAACACCTCTTGTGACACACAGTGGCAACGGGCTGGGCACCAGAGGGATGGGATGGAGAAGGGAGGTGGGCTGATGTTGGGAAGAGTAGAAATGAGGAAATGGTTTCCCTCCTCGTGATCTCTCATTTTATCAGTTCTATTCTCACAGTGGGATGTGGAAGATCAGACTAAATATGGCAATCATGCTCAGCTCTGTACGGTGAGAGGAAAGGTTTGTCACTCATTTCATTTCAACAGCTCTTATGGGGAGTTTGGAAATAAGATGGAGCAAATACATTTTCCTGCACTCTTGGGAAAAATGTGCTTCTTTTTTTCTCCCTCTTGCCCTTTACCTCCCCCTCATGTGCCCTTGGTCACAAGGGCCTGAGATCTAATCACAAGAGCCCCGAGCTCGTTTTCCACACCTCCATCACGGTGGCTCCATCAGTTCTGGCCAAGGAGCCCCTGGGCTGGGGGAGCAGCACTTCACTGCAGAGGTGAAGGCTCCAGAGTCAGAACCAGGACAGGTGAACACAGGTGAAGGGAAAGCCATGGTAGGCAGGGATGAGCTGAAAATCCTTACCAAGTCCTCCAGTTCTGGAAAGCAATAGCAGTGGAAACAGTTTTGGGGTCAGTCTCTTCTTCCAGACAACAACCAACAGGACCAGATGAAATGGTCTCAAATAGCACCAGGGAAGGATTACACTGGTATTAGGCATAATTTCTTTGAAGAAATTATAATGATGGTTTGGGCATGCTGCCCAGATTAGTGGTGGAGTCACCATTCCTGACTGGAATTTCAAAGCTGTGTTGATGTGGCAGATGAGCACTTGGTTTAATGTTGCCAGTCCTGGGTTCTTGATTGGACTTTATATTCTTAGAGGTCTTTTCCAACATTAATAATTTTATTGGTATGATTTTCAAGAGGGAAAGTCTTCAGGGAGACAGTCAGAGTCCCCTGTTGCTCCCATACACACAAGTGCATGGACACACACGGGTATTGAACCACTCAGGGAATCAAATGCCTGAGGTTTGCTTTGCACACACTCCCCTGCCATTGATGGAGCAGAGCATTGTCACCTCAGAACCCCCTTGAAGTGGGCAGAGAGGCCAGGATATTCTGCTTATTCCATGTGAGTAAACAAAGTTGGATAATTCTACACCAAAATGGGACCTGTTCCACATGTCACCCAGACCAGGACTTGCATGGTTTGCTCCCCCTCCTTTCTGCTGGGATGGGATGTGGAGCAGCACAGCCACAGCAGGTGTCATGGTTTGATTTGGGTTTGACAAATTTAATATATATTAATTTCTATTAGAGATAGGATTTAGGAGAAAAAACAAGGCAGGCCTAAAACTGAAAAGGGTATAAGAAGAAATGTATTAATAACAGAGAAAACAAAAAGAAATTCAGAATAAGATTTCCAGATCATTCCCTCCTCCCCCCTCCCTCACCTTCTACATTGCTCAACAACAACATACAGAGAACACTTCAATCAATTATCGACTTAAATAATCATTTCAGTTCACTCTAGAGAGAAAAGATCCCTTTTTTCTTTTAGGCATAGAGGGTGTCTTCACCTTCACAATTTGCATCTGCCTGGGGAAAAATTGCAAATTGTGGAACTTCCTCCCATCTTCACAGTCTTTCTAGAGCTGTTATGGGTTATGCCACACACATGGGGTATTACTTTTAACGGTAAGCTGTTCAAAGACAAAATGCTCTTCCTCTCTTTTTCCATTAAATGTCCATCTTTCCAGCCTCTAAAACAGACAGCCCCATTCTCTCAGGGCAAAAGATCTTTTTCTTCAAACACTTTAACCCCCCCAAGTAGTTTGTCACAGTTTAAAGAAATTTCAGTGTAGTCCAGTCCCCTCATAGCCCACAAAAAAAGGTTTTTCAGCTACTTATCAGTGGCATCTCTTCAATCTCTTCCCATCTGGAAATTTATCTTTCATTTCACTGACTTCAGTAGACTCCTTGCTTTATTCCTCTCATTCAGAGGAGCTCAGGAGATCTGTAGTCTTATCCAGGCATTAAAAAGGTTTAAATTGCACCCAAGAGGTGAAGGGAACCGGGCCATGTCATCTTGGAAACCGTGTGTAGGGGGTTGAGTGTTTTTTCTATTACTGTGTCAATTTGAAGAATTTTTGCCATTATCATGCTGGCTGGGTTACACCCAGGACCTTTGACGACTCTGGACAAAAGGGGTGGGTGGGATCGGCTTCAGGAGGGGCTCTTGTGCTTCCGGAGGGACTCGTGTTTCTGGGAGCTCGGAGAAGGATCCCCTGTCTGCAGCCACACGGCTGAAGGCAGGAGAGCCAGACCCTCTGTGATCACCTGTCCTGCATCTGCCCCGCTGCAGCCTCCTGTCCTGCGGACACAGCTGGACACAAACAGTGAGCGAGGAGCTGCCGCTCCAGCCGCTCCCACCCGAGACTGGTGTGGCTGCTGCCTCCCCTTCCCGCCTCCGCTCCCGCCCGCTTTCTCCAGGGCAGAGAGAACGTTCCTGCAGCTAAAGAAAGGACTGGAACCGAGTTATCTGTTCTGTTTTGTTGGTAATTTTAACAACTGCTGTTGCTTCTGCTTGTACAGTTAGATATATTAGTAAAAGAGCTGTTATTCCTAACCCCTTATCTCTGCCTCAGAGTCTTTGATTCAAACATTTATAATACTTGGGGGGAAGTGGAATTAAGGTCTCTATTTCAAAGGACAACTTCTGCCTTTATCGGCAGAAACCTGTCCTTCAAACAGGACACCGTGCCAGGGCTTTTCGGGCCACATGGGCCACGCGGAGGGGGCTGGACAAAACCGCAAAGCCCAGCTGCACCTCCCCACGCCGCGCTCAGCTGGGGCCTCTCCCTACCCTGGCTGCTTCCAAAACGGCGGCAGAAGCCCCGGCTGAGCCGTGGCCACACCAGGAGGGGGGCAGGGGGACCAGGACCTCAGCAAAGGCTTCCCCCCACCGGCCACATGGGCCCCCAGCCGAAAACAGGGAGAGGGGAGCCTTGGGGCTCCCGCACCCCGCCCGGCCAGGCCGCATGGAAAGGGGGCCAGGCCAGGCCGGGCCAAGCTGGGGCCTGGCTGTTACCTGCACCACCAAAGGAAGTGAAAAGAGGACAGATTAACTTTACTGGTGTGATTTATGAAAGCAAAATAACTTTTTAATTGGTTACCTGGGCTGAATACGAAAAAATCAGCCCTCTGATTGGTTCCTGCAGCTCACAGAGAAAGTTCTCAGAGAGGAAACAGCCTCTCTGTGTCTCTGAGCTTTTGTGCTCATCCTCTCAGGCGACCTCCCTCCATGCAAAACCAGCACAGCAGGGAGGGCTGTGGTGCAGGAACAGGACAAGGAGGAGCAGCAGGCACAGCTCCTGTGGTCACCATGGCCATGCCCACTCAAGGGACACAGAACCAGCACAGCTCTGCACATGAGGCCGTGGCTGTCAGGGACAAGGGACATGTGGCACTGGCAGGAGCAGCACAGGGATCCCAGCTGGCCCAGAGGGAGAATTGGCAGGGCAGCTCCAGCACAGGCACCCAGCCAGCCCAGCCCAGCAGGCAGTGCCAGGCTCAGCCAAGTCCCCAAATCTGGGCCAGGCAGGAGCATCCCCAGGGACACAGGCGCTGCTCAGCCCCAGCATCATGCCCAGGGCCTTGTGCTGCCACCAAGGCAGTGCCACCCCCAGAGGCAGCAGGCACAGCCCCTGCAGCAGCAGGACACGCACACACGGCCCAGCCCTGCAATGCCAAAGTGCTCCAAGTCTTTATTGAAGCCGGGAAAAGCAGCCCCTGCCCCAAAGACAGCGGGGCTGGCAGCACAGGGCTCCAGCCCAGCAGCAGCCAGCAGGAGCAGCTGCCACTGCTGCTGTCACCCCAGCTGGGCATGGCACAGGCAGGGAGGGCAGGGGACAGCAGCACATGGGGCCAGGAGACAGAAGCCAGTGGGAAGCTCTTCGCAGGAATTTCAGGGTCTCAACCCCAGAGACTGTAGGAAGAAAAGAAACAAGCACATCACCTGGTGTAACATTCCCTGCCACTGTGTCCCCCTGCCCTGCAATGCCCAGGTGTGGTGCAGCAGCCTCAGGCTCAGGGCAGGTGAGGTGCAGCCCTTAGTGCAGGCAGGTTGGAGCTGGGCTGAGTCAGTGCTGGCAGCCCTGGCTGCAGCTCTGTGCAGATGCAGCAACACCTGGATCGTGTCCTCGGTGCTGCCCAAGCACAGGGAATGTTTCCCTCTCTTTTGCCTTGGGCAAATCTTCTGCAGAGGCTGAATGAGGCCCTGGGGACTGGAGCAGACTGGGGTGGCCCTGGCTGACCTGGGGCAGCTGCAGCCCCACTCTCAGGGCAGCTCCAAGCACCTTCCCTCCCCTCAGCTCTGCCTTGGAGCCTGAAGGGAGCTGAGCCTTTATCTACTCAGGGTCCCTTAAACACCTTCTGCCCTGACAGCAGCTTTTGTAATTCCAAAACTTACTTTTTGCAGCAAAAGAAAAACCGGGAACATTTTCCTTTGATGACAAAGGGGAAACGGCACTTCAGGAATCCACAGTACCCATTTTCACGCTGACATTGCTCCTTATTTGTTGGTTCCAAGGAGGATCCTACACAGTGAAATAAGCCAAAGTGAGAGTGGCATAACTGTCAAAAACGTGTCTGGTTCCAGAGGAACTGCTGCTAGCTCTGCGTCTCAGTCTTTCATGGGAACTGAGCACCATGCCCAACATTTTAAACTCTCCAGTCAGAGTTCATTTTTCCTACAGCAATGTGTGCATTTGGGCAAAGACAGAGGGAAAGGCCAGCATGAGCTACAGGAGCTGCTGAGCTGCATCCTCAGCTGCCCAGACCTTCCTCACAGCAAATCCCTCCCAAATGTTATAAACACCTGAGAACTGTGGTCGCTTAGCAGGGCCTGGAAAGCCCCAGTGCTGGGGGTTCCCACCTCAGCCCTGTCCCTGTGTCCCTCTCACCTGCAGCACTGGGCAGCACCAGGAGCAGCAAGGGCAGGAGCAGGTAGAGGATCCTCATGGCTGCTGCCTGTCCTGGGTCTTCTCGGGGCTGCACAGGGGACAAGAACCAGAGCAGGGTCAGGGATTTGGGGGAATCTTTGTGCCTGGAGATGCCAAGCTGAATGAAGTCTGATCCAATGCTCTCCATCCCCCCAGCCAGCCCAAAGTTGGTTATCCAAACAGTCTCCACAATTCTCTCAAATCAGGAATGATTTCCCAGCTCAACCTGCAAGTATCATCCTCAGCTCCAGATTATTTCCAGGATTCCCAGCAAGCCCACTCCCCATCCCTGTGCAGCACTGACCCAGGAAGAAACAAGAGGGCAGGGAAGTGTCTTGGTGGCTGGAAGTGACTCCCCAGTGACCTACCTGAGAAAGGTGTTGGTTCAGAGCAGAGCAAGGCAGAACTGGTGTGTAACAAACCAAGCTGGAATCGCTGGTGTGAAGAGTCCAGCTCGGGGAGTGTCCCTGTGCCCCACACACGCTGGTTTTGTCCTGTTTCCAGGGGGTGGGACAGACCCTTTCCACTGCTGACACAAGTGCCCTGGGCCAACCCGGGAGTGCCCCATGTGTGTGGGGTGCTGGGGCTGCCCCTGGTCCCTCTCTGCTGCAGGGGCAGAGGCTGAGGTGCCTCCTGGGGCTGTTGCAATCAATGGCACCGTTGTGCCCATGCAACACCTCTTGTGACACCCCTGGCACAGCAGCAACGGGCTGTGGGGCCAGCTGGGAAACCCTTGGGATGGGCACAGGAACTGGTGGGTGCAGGCACAGGCACCAGTGCAGTCCTGGGGCAGCAGAATCCTTCTTGCACAGGCTCACAGAATCACCTCTGCAATTGTTTGGTTTGGAAGGGACTGCAAAGATCATCATTTTCCATCACCTGCCATGGGCAGGGACACATCCCACTATCTCAGGTTGCTCCAACCCCCATCCAGCCTGGCCTTGGACATTTCCAGGGATCCAGGGACAGCCACAACTTCTCTGGGCAACCTGTGCCAGGGCCTCACCACCCTCACAGGGAACAATTCCTTCCTCATATCTGAATTAAACTCTGGCAGTGTGAAAGCATTTCCTTCTCTCCAATCCTTTGTCTTTCCTACTCTGATTGAACAACCAGCTGGCGTGGGACGTGCAAATCATCACAGAATATGAAAAATAACTTTTGAAACATCAAAAACATCTTATTAGATGTCTGTGCACCTGACATTTCGGGGGGATAAACAGGGCTCTCTCTCATGGCTCTTTTGATGAAGTGAGAGCAACACCAGCACAGATGGCAAGTTCTGTAATCCAGGTGACACAACAAAACAGCACATCCTCCTAATGCCAACCAAGGTGAATAAATCCAAGCTGGATGCAGCCATCACTTGTGAGTCCAGTGAGTTCTATGCCAGCCATGCCACTGGGAGAAGTGACAGTCCTTGCCAGGCAGGAGGCTCTGTACCAGGTGACAAATTTAGCAACTTCCTCTCCAGGTGTTCGGCAGAACAATCTGGTCTCTACAAACTAAATAAACTGCTGGGGATTTGGCAGTGGAATGTGGCATCTCAACATTTTCTGCTTCATAACCCTGAGATGTTAAATCACAGTGACAAGGTGACAATCATAAAAAATCTGGGAGATGGATTCTGCACGCTTGGCAGAAGCAGAGGCAGCACCTGCACACATTACTGATGGTGAGCTTTACTGGGAGGGTTTTTTGAAGGGACTGAGAAAAGGTTCCACTCTGTGCCAGAGCAGCACGTTGGTGCTGGTTTCCAGTGAGCAGGGTCTGTGTGTGACCCTGGATGTGTCCCTGTGTCCCTGGATGTGTCCCTGTGTCCCTGGATGTGTCCAGCAAACCACAGCACCACCAGGTCATTGCACAAGGCAGGATGACACAAGACCCTGGGTTAGGAATCCCTCTCAGAGGTGTCACAAGAGAAAACTGAAGCCTCCTTTTCTCTGGTGCAAGGGAGAAAGGGGAACAGGGACTTTTGGGCTACTGGTGACTCCAGCCTGGCCTCTGTGCTCTCCCCCTCCTGATGCTGCAAGGAGCAGCAGGAAAGATAAAAATCAATTGGATGTATGGAAAAATGGAGGATTTAAGTGAAGCTCCATTGAAGCTGTTCTGTGGATACTGCAGGTGAAAGAAAACAAACCTTTTGGTTCAGGTATATATTTTTTCCCAATCAAGCCCATGAGTCACATGTGAATTCTCTGTTGTCACAGTGTGACTTGGGTTTGCCAATTTTGATATATTTAATTTCCTTTAGAGACAGGATTCAGGAGCAGACGCAAGGCAGGCTTAAAAGGGTATAAGAAGAAATTTATTAACAACACAAAAAGAATTCAGAATAAGATTTCTGATTATTCCCTCCTACCCCTCCCTTCATTCCACATTTCTTAACAACAAAATACAGAAAACACTTCAGTCAGCTATCTACTTAAATAATCATTTCAGTTCACTCTAGAGAGAAAAGTCCCTTTTTTGGTTTAGGCTTAGGGGGTGTCTCACTTTCACAATCTACATCGGCCCGGGAAATACTGCAGATTATGACTCTCCTCCCATCTCCACAGTCCTTCCAGAGCTGTGCTATGGGTTATGTTACACACATGGGGTACCACTTTTAAAGGCAAGCTGCTGAAAGACAAAATTCTCTTAATCTCTTTTTCTATTAAATGTCTGTGTCCATATTTCCAGTCCCAAAACAGACAGCCCCATTTCCTCAAAGCATAAAGGTCTTCTTTTCAAGCACTTAAACCTCCCCAAATATATTTCAGAGTTTAAATGAATTTGAATATAGTCACCGTCCCCTTTTAGCCCCCAAAAAACGGTTTTCAGCTGCTCATCAGTTGCATCTTTTCAATCTCTCCCCATCAGGAACTTTATCTTCATTTTGCTGACTTCTGTAGACTCCATGCTTTATTTCTTCTCATTCAGGGGAGCTCAGGCGATCTACAGTCTCATCCAGGCATTAAAAGGGTTAAAGTTGTACCCAGGATGTGAAGAAGCCGGGCCAGACCACTGCTAGAAAAACTCTGAGCCACGCGGATCATCTGGGGCTTCTCTTCTCAGCACTGGGGTGGGGGAAAGGGAGAGCCTTTGGTGGCTCCCTCATCCTCCCGCTCGGCCATGCTGTGTGGAGAGGGGAGCCGAGCTGGGCCGAGCTGGGAGCCACACGGGCCCGGGGCCACCAGAGCCAGGGCCAGAGCCAAGGCCGAGCCGTGGCCCCACCGAGCCAAGCCGGGGCCGGGCCAGGGGCTCCCCGCAGAGCCAGGGCCAGAGCCTAGGCCGAGCCGTGGCCCCACCGAGCCAAGCCGGGGCCGGGCCAGGGGCTCCCCGCAGAGCCAGGGCCGAGGCCGAGCCGTGGCCCCACCGAGCCAAGCCGGGGCCGGGCCAGGGGCTCCCCGCAGAGCCAGGGCCGGGCCGGGATGCCAGGCTGGGGCCCCGCCAAGCCAGGGCCGGGGTGCCGAGCCCGAGCCTGAATCCGGAGCCAGGCCAGGGGACTGGGGCCCCGGCCAGAAGTCACCGCACATCCAGGGAGGCCAAAAGCTGAGAGTGGCCCACCCCCACCAATGTGATTTATGAAAACAAAACAAATCTCTCGCTGCCTACCTGGGCCATCAACCACCCAATCAGCCCTGCGACTGGTTCCGCATCCCACAGGGGAAGCTCCCAGAAGGGGACAGGCCCTCTGTTCTCCCCGGTGGCTCTGCCTCCCACCATTCCACGTGGAACCAGCACACCTGCATGTCTATGCCATGTTCCCTAAGGTATCTCACACCACACCCCTTTAAGGACCGGCTCCTGCTGCAGCTTTTGCAGCTGGGCATGGAGCTGGGACCTTGTAACAAAGCTGTGGCTGTTATAGGGATGAGGTTTTGCTGCTATGTCCAGAGTTCCTAGTCCATGTCTTTCTTACAGGGGAGTAGGGTCCTGAGAAAAGAACATATCTGGGACCATAAACACAATGACAATGTTTCTGTTCCCCCAGAGGGAGAATTGCCAGGGCAGCTCCAGCACAGGCACCCAGCCAGCCCAGCCCAGCAGGCAGTGCCAGGCTCAGCCAAGTCCCCAAATCTGGGCCAGGCAGGAGCATCCCCAGGGACACAGGCGCTGCTCAGCCCCAGCACCATGCCCAGGGCCTGGTGCTGCCACCAAGGCAGTGCCACCCCCAGAGGCAGCAGGCACAGCCCCTGCAGCAGCAGGACACGCACACACGGCCCAGCCCTGCAATGCCAAAGTGCTCCAAGTCTTTATTGAAGCCGGGAAAAGCAGCCCCTGCCCCAAAGACAGCGGGGCTGGCAGCACAGGGCTCCAGCCCAGCAGCAGCCAGCAGGAGCAGCTGCCACTGCTGCTGTCACCCCAGCTGGGCATGGCACAGGCAGGGAGGGCAGGGGACAGCAGCACATGGGGCCAGGAGACAGAAGCCAGTGGGATGCTCTTCACAGGAATTTCAGGGTTTCAACCCCAGAGACTGTAGGAAGAAAAGAGACAAGCACATCACCTGGTGTAACTTTCCCTGCCACTGTGTCCCCGTGCCCTGCAATGCCCAGGTGTGGTGCAGCAGCCTCAGGCTCAGGGCAGGTGAGGTGCAGCCCTTAGTGCAGGCAGGTTGGAGCTGGGCTGTGTCAGTGCTGGCAGCCCTGGCTGCAGCTCTGTACATATGCAGCAACACCTGGATCGTGTCCTCAGTGCTGCCCAAGGACAGGGAATGTTTCACTCTTTGATGGCTCTGGTGGGCGGGGAGGCTGTGGCTGACCTGGGGCTGCTGCAGCCTTTCAGGGCAGCTCCAAACACCTCAGGGACTTTTAATTTCCTATGTGGCCATCTTTCACAAAGCATTAATGCAGGAACGTATTTTCAGGGGTTGCCAAGAAAGAAATTTGTAACAGATCTTTCTGGGGATAAAGAAGGAAACTCTTTCCCCAACCAGGATTCCAGAGTTTACCCTCTGCAGCAGATGGTTTGTCCTGTACATCTTCCAATAGGTCTCGCAGGGGGGATACATCTCCCAAAAGAACAGTATCCTCTTCGGCGCCTGCATTCAAGTACACCTCCTATTTCCAGGGGAAAAGACACACATGGGGACAAGACAATAGTGGTGTTATAGACAGGCTGGTGCTCCCCGTGCATTTCAGTCCAAGAGAAGGGCTCAGGTCCAGCCCCCCACAGCCACATCTCCAGTTGCAGTGTGTCTCACCTGGAAGGTCCCTGTGGCCCTACATTGGGGCACACCAGAGCAGAGAGTGGAAAGGACCAGCATGAGGCTGAGGAAGAGCTGTGCTGGCTCCCAGCTGCATTCCCAGCTCAGACTGGACCAGCACAGCTGGCAGGCTGGGACTCCTCACATCCCATGTCCCTGACCTGGCTGTGCCATGATTTGTGTGACCTCTGGTGGAAAGTCCTTGTGCAACCCTTGCTGGGATCATCATTTTGGTACACTCAGGAGATGAACAACATGATAAGAAGGGACACATTTGTGCTCTAGGGAACCCTCTCATCCAAACACCCCTGGGGCTCTCTGCCATCCCTCTGCAGGACAAGAGAATAACCAAGAGAGTCCCAAACAGGAACAGCTGGGTGCAGGCTTGGAGCCTGAAAGCAAACCCCTTCTCAACCCACAGATCAAGCCAGGGTTCTGTCTCCACGGGATCTCTCCATCCCAAATTGTTGTCCAGTTGGAAAATCACTTGAGAAAGCCCTTTGGCCTCAATCCCCTGTTAACCTTCTTGTCACTCCCACAAACACAGAGTCACATCCAGGGACACTGAATTCCCACTGCTGGGAACTCACACTTCTCCCCATCTCCCCTCTTCCCCTCTCACCTGCAGCACCCTGGACCAACAGGAGGATCAGGGGGAAGAGCAGGAACAGGATCTTCATGGCTGCTGCCTCTCCTGGAGCTTCACAGGGCTGCAGAGGGACACCAAGGCAATGGGGACATGCAGGAGCCCAGGTGGGGCAGGAGCCAGTGCTGCAGGGCTCTGTGGCTCAGCAAAGTGCAGAGGGGCTGCCTCCAGCCACACCTGATTATATTTAACTTTCTCTAAAAACAATTCTTAGGTCTATGCCAGTCTTCAAACCTTGGGAATATTCCACTGTCTCAGTCTCTGGGAAATCAATAACCTATGCTGGTTCAATTACCATCCTCATAGGTCTTCTAAAACCTTTTCCCAGAGCACAGACTGCAGATCTGGGGCTCACTATTGCTGATCACATCAAAATAAGTGGCCAGTGAAATTTGGGAAATGTAGAGAAAAAATTCCCATTGAATGTTATGGAATTACAGGGCTGTTCCACCTTTGGGCTTCATGTATCAAACACATGCCCAAACACTCTGACCAATCCCCTCTGCTTCTCTGGGATCACAAAAATCCTCCCAGCTCAGCTTGGCAGTGCCCATCCCCAACCCCAGAGCATTCCCAGATTCCCAGCAAGGACATTCCCCAGCACCAATCCAGGGAGCAGGCAGAGGGCAGGGAAGTGTCTTGGTGCCCAGAAATGGGAACAGAAATCAACCTTTGCAGCTACCCTAAGACTGAAATGATGGGAAATCTATGTGCTGGTTTGGGGAAAGTATCCCCATGCTTTGCTGCAGAAATTTCCCATTCTCCCAACAATGATCTCATCTCCCTCTTGCAGCAAAGGCACCATTCCAGTCTCTCCTGCTCTTAGGAAACCAAAATTTCACTTTCCACGTGTTATGGACTCTAAGAGTCATATGAAGGCTTTTATTCTCTTTCCCAGTCATCTCTGATAGCCAAATATTGCACCTGTATGCTTCCAGCGGTTTTTGATTTCGGAGACTCTGCTGTTCTGAGCTTTGAGCTGAGACCCTGAGAGGGCAGGATTCTGGAAAGAGATCCCACACTCACCTGCCTGGAGAAGGTCTGTGTGTTCAGGCAGACACAAACCCAAAAGGAATGGCTGTGTGCAGATGCACTTGGGGCCAGGGAATGCTGCTGTGCCCCACACAGGATGGATTTATAGCAGTGCTGGTGGGTGGGACAGGCCCCAGTTGCTGCTGACACAAGTGCCCTGGGCCAAGCCAGGGGTGCCCCATGTGTGAGGGGTGCTGGGGCTGCCCCTGGTCCCTCCCTGCTGCAGGGGCAGAGGCTGAGGTGCCTCCTGGGGCTGTTGCAATCAATGGCACCGTTGTGCCCATGCAACACCTCTTGTGACACACAGTGGCAACGGGCTGGGCACCAGAGGGATGGGATGGAGAAGGGAGGTGGGTTGATGTTGGGAAGACTAGAAATGAGGAAATGGTTTCTTCCTTGTGATCTCTCATTTTATCAGTTCTGTTCTCACAGGGGGATGTGGAAGATCAGACTGAATATTGCTCAGCTTTGTACGGTGAGAGGAAAGGTTTACCTCTCATTTCACTGCGACAGCTTTGTTTTCATAGTCTGTAAAGAAGAGGGACAAAATAAAATTTCAGGGTTAGCACAGGGGAAGGCAAGGCCACATCAGACAGGGTTGATATGAACATCCTTACCAAATCCTCCAGTTCTGGAAAGCAATAGCAGTGCAAATATTTTTGGGGTCAGTCTCTTCTCATAGGTAACAATTGATAGGAGCAGAGGAAATAATCACAGCCTGCACCAGGGCAGGATTAGATTGGATACTAGGAGCAGTTTCTCTGTTGAATCAGTAATTACTGTTGGGACAGACTGCCCAGAGCAGTGGTGGAATTACCAACTCTGGAAGTCTCTAAAAGCCATGCAGATGTGGCACTTGGGGTCCTGGTATAGTGGTGGCCTTGGCCAGTGCTGGGGAAATGCTTGGACTTGATGAGCTTAAAGAGCCTTTCCAATGTCAGTAACTCTATGACTCTAGGATTCTTGGGAGGGAAAGCTGTCCCTGAACCAGGCAGGGAACCAGTTACTCTTCTACAAAGAAGTACACGGACACACACATGTGTAGTGATCCATTCAAATGTTACCACCTGAGGTTTCCTTTTGTCATGGTTTGACTTGGGTTTGCCAATTTTAATATATTTAATTTCTTTTGGAGATAGGATTTAGGAGCAAAAACAAGGCAGGCCTAAAACTTAAAAGGGTATAAGAAGAAATTTATTAGTAACACAAAAAAAAAAAAAAAAAAAAAAAAAAAAAAAAAAAAAAAAAAAATTCAGAATAAGATTTCCAGATTATTTCCACCTCCCCCTTCCTTCATCTTCCACATTTCTTAGCAACAGCATACAGAAAACACTTCAGTCAGTTATCTACTTAAATAATCATTTCAGTTCACTCTAGAGAGAAAAGTCCCTTTTTTGGTTTAGGCTTAGGGGGTGTCTCACTTTCACAATCTACATCCACCCGGGAAATACTGCAGATTATGACTCTCCTCCCATCTCCACAGTCTTTCCAGAGCTGTGCTGTGGGTTATGTTACACACTTGGGGTACCACTTTTAAAGGCAAGCTGCTGAAAGACAAAATTCTCTTCATTTCTTTTTCTATTAAATGTCTGTGTCCATATTTCCAGTCCCAAAACAGACAGCCCCATTTCCTCGAGGCAAAAGGTCCTCTTTTCAAGCACTTTAACCTCCCCAAGTATATTTCACAGTTTAAAGAAATTTTAGTGTAGTCACAGTCCCTCATAGCCCACAAAAAACGGTTTTCAGCTACTTATCAGTGGCACCTTTTCAATCTCTTCCCATCTGGAAAACTTAGCTTTCATTTCACTGACTTCAGTAGACTCCTTGCTTTATTCTTTTTCATTCTGGGAAGCGCAGGAGATCTAGAGCCTCATCTAGGCATTAAAAGGGTTTAAACTTGCATCCAGAAAGTGAAGGAGCTCGGCCAAGCCACACTGGGAAAAACGTGGCCGCAGGGACCACGTGTTAAAAGCTGGACTTCTTTCCGCTGCATGGTCAGCTGGGGGCCTCTCCTCTCAGAACACGGGGAAGGGAGAGGGTTTCGGTGGCTCCCCCATCCCCTGCTCGGGCATGCTGCATGGAGAGGGGAGCTGGAGCCCAGCAGGGCCGAGCCAAGCCGAGCTGAGAGCCAAGCCGGGCCCCGGCCACAGCCGACCTCACCTCTGGAAGCCAGAAGTCAAAAGAGGAATTAGCCTTACCAATATGATTTATGGAAGCAAAATAACTTCTCATTGGTTACTTGGGATGTCAATCATCAAATCAGCCATCCGATTGGTCCTCGCGGCCCACAGAGGAAGCCCCCAGGGAGGGGACAGCCCTCCTGTTTCCGGCCTGTGCGCTTCCCTCAGGCGGCTCCGTCCCTCCCCTCTTCCATGTGAAACCAGCACAGGGAGACACCCCTGCCTTCATGGGACAGAGCAGTGACACCCCCAGACTGCCGAGATGGGCAGGCAGATCAGGACATCCTGCAGACTCTCATAATCAAACAAATTTGGTCATTTCCACAGCATAAAGCACTGTTTCACAGGTCACCCAGACCAAGATTGGAACAGCTTCCTCCCTGTCCTTTCTGCTGGGATGGGGTGTGGAGCAGCAGAGGCACAGCAGGGAGGGCTGTGGTGCAGGAACAGGACAAGGAGGAGCAGCAGGCACAGCTCCTGTGGGTCACCATTGCCATGCCCACTCAAGGGACACAGAACCAGCACAGCCACAACACAGCCTTGGAGCTGTCAGGGACAAGGGACACCCATAACCAGCAGAACCAGGACGATGTTCCTGCTCCCCCAGAGGGAGAATTGCCAGGGCAGCTCCAGCACAGGCACCCAGCCAGCCCAGCCCAGCAGGCAGTGCCAGGCTCAGCCAAGTCCCCAAATCTGGGCCAGGCAGGAGCATCCCCAGGGACACAGGCGCTGCTCAGCCCCAGCACCATGCCCAGGGCCTTGTGCTGCCACCAAGGCAGTGCCACCCCCAGAGGCAGCAGGCACAGCCCCTGCAGCAGCAGGACACGCACACACGGCCCAGCCCTGCAATGCAAAGTGCTCCAAGTCTTTATTGAAGCCGGGAAAAGCAGCCCCTGCCCCAAAGACAGCGGGGCTGGCAGCACAGGGCTCCAGCCCAGCAGCAGCCAGCAGGAGCAGCTGCCACTGCTGCTGTCACCCCAGCTGGGCACGGCACAGGCAGGGAGGGCAGGGGACAGCAGCACATGGGGCCAGGACACAGAAGCCAGTGGGATGCTCTTTGCAGGAATTTCAGGGTTTCAACCCCAGAGACTGTAGGAAGAAAAGAAACAAGCACATCACCTGGTGTAACATTCCCTGCCACTGTGTCCCCCTGCCCTGCAATGCCCAGGTGTGGTGCAGCAGCCTCAGGCTCAGGGCAGGTGAGGTGCAGCCCTTAGTGCAGGCAGGTTGGAGCTGGGCTGTGTCAGTGCTGGCAGCCCTGGCTGCAGCTCTGTGCAGATGCAGCAACACCTGGATCGTGTCCCCGGTGCTGCCCAAGCACAGGGAATGTTTCCCTTTTTGGTGGCTTGGGCAAATCCTCTGCCCCTGATGAGGCCCTGGGGCCTGGGGGAGACTGAGGCCGCCCTGGCTGACCTGGGGCAGCTGCAGCCCCACTCTAAGGGCAGCTCCAAATCCCATAAGGGCTTTTCCCTCCCATCTTGGGCATCTCTCCCACAAGGAATTGATAGGAGATCATGTAGCAGACATTCACAGAAAATAAATTGGCTGCAGATTTCATTGTGAACAAAAGAGGGAACTCTGTGCTCAGGCAGGATTCCAGACCTTATCTCTTGCAGCACACACTATACAGTGTGCATCTTCCAATGGGTCTCGCAGGGAAGTTGCATCTCCCGTAAGTGCAGTATCCCCCTCTCTGCCTGCATCCAGCTGCATTTTGGGTTTCCATGAGGAAATAAACACAGAGAACAATTAAAGCAATCATCTGTGAGAGCAGTGTGTGGTTGCAAAAGGCTGAAGGTGTTTGTGCATTTCTGGCCAGTGGATGGATTCATCTCCAACCTCCCCACAGCAAAGATCACATGCAGGGCAAAAGAATATTCAGAGACAGCCAGAGAGTATCCACCAGCTGGGTGCAGTATGGAAGCCTGAAGCCAAACCTCTTCCTGACCCAACAATGAAGCCAGTGTTCTATTTCCATGGGCTCTTTCCACCCCAACTCTGTGTCCTATTGAACTATCACTGTAGAAACATTTCTTCTCAATCCCCCTCTTACCTTTGCATCACTCCACTAAAGTGCTCACTTCCCAGGACATGGAAAACCCAGTAATGGAGGATCAAACTTCTCCCCATCTCCCCACTTCCCCTCTCACCTGAAGCACCCTGGACCAGCAGGAGGATCAGGGGGAAGAGCAGGAACAGGATCTTCATGGCTGCTGCTTCTCCCGGGTCTTCACAGGTCTGCAGGGGGACACCAAGGCAATGGGGACATGCAGGAGCCCAGGTGAGGCAGGAGCCTGGGCTCTCTGCTTCACCAAACTGCAAAGGGCTTCTTCCAGACACAGCTGATGATGTTTCCTCTACTTTTGTCTTAAAAAGAATTTGTGCCAACCTGCCAACCTCAGGAGCATTTAATGATGTTTCAGTGTCTGGAAAATCCATAACCTGATCTGATCCTTTTCCAGGACACCCCACACTCACCTACCTGAAGAAGGTTTGGGTGTTCAGGCAGCAAATATCCCAACAGGAATCACTGTGTCCAGTGGCCCTTGGGTCCAAGGAGCATGTTTTTGGCCAAACCACTCTGATTTTATATTGTTGCAAGCTGTGGGTACATTCACTTATTTTTGCTGACACATCTCCTCTTGGCCAATCAGAAATCCACCCATCCATGTGGGGATGCTGGGACTTCTCCTTATCCCTCCCTAATGCAACAGCAGAGGCTGAGGTGCCTCCTGGGGCTGTTGCAATCAATGTCACCGTTGTCCCCACGCAACACCTCTTGTGACACCCGTGCCACAGAGGCACCCCAGCTGTGGTGGCACAGCATGAACTGCCTGGGATGGACAAAACAGCCTGGTAGGTGCAGGCAGAAGTAGGAACCACTCCCAGCCAATCTCTCCTGTGAGGATAGTGAGGCCCTGGCACAGAAGTTGCTGCCCCTGGATCCCTGGAAGTTTCCAAGGCCAGGCTGGACATGGCTTGGAGCAACCTGGGATAGTGGAAGATGTCCCTGATCATGGTGAGAGTTGGAACTGGATGGCCTTAAAACTCCCTTCTTCCCCAAACCATTCTGAGATTCTTGGATAAAATATCTGTTTCTTCCTGTCCTGTCAGTTTGCTTAGGAAGCTGGTGCTTGACAGTGGTTAGTTTTTGTCTTCTGCCTTCACTCAGAGTCAGGATTAATGCCTGAGAGATGCTTGGACTTGGTTGTTTATTAAATCTTATCTAAAATATAGCCAGTTCTTCAGCACTTCCAGCTATCAATCCAAAAGCAAGAAAATTGAGGTGAATCTAGCTACTTACAAGGTCTTTTAAAGTTTAATTATCCAATTAAAAGCTAACATCTATATTATTTATACTTTTGACCCAATAACTGAACCCATGCTTTGGGACCTTCTATTCAACCAAAAGCTGCTTCCTGAAATCATGAAGAAGAAGGAACAAGAAGGAAGAAGAGACAACGCCCAAGAACGTCCATCTTGTCCCATACCTATTACTATATTCTAAAACCCCAAATTCCAAACCCTTCATCATGTGAAATTGCACACTTCTATTCTAACTACACACCAGTGATTGTAACTCCATCACTCAAATTTGGAAGCCTTCTCCAAGGCCTCAAGTCAAAAGCAGTGTTCTTTTGAGGGCCAGTGTCAGAAAGCACAGAAAGCTCAAAACTCCCAGGCTTCAGGGTTCCAACAGGTGCTGTGTGACACACAGAAACATTCAAAAACTCTTGGTTTCTTTCTCTTTTACCATCACAAGAACAGCTTCATCCTTGCCAAGGTGACTTATATTCCACCTGCCAGGAAGTTGCAAGCCTCAGGATGCCTTTCTGATGTCTACTCAAATAGTCAGTATACTAGTCAATATAATAGTTAATATACTAGTCAATATAACAGTCAAATAGCAGTGCAAATAGGATATTAAATCAGGGGAGACCACACCACTCCTCATTCTGTCTGAATCCACTGCTTCTGAAACTGCCCTACTTGGTATAAAATCCACAAATGTGGTTCAACAGCACCAAAATGCTGTATAAAAATGTGCAATCTGTGGGAGATTAGTGAAGGAAGGGGAATAAGGCCTTATCAGGTCTTAGAGGTGTGTACTTGATCAGGAGTGTTTTTGGATTTCTAGGAATTTTGTGGTGTTTCAGAAAGATAAAGATCAAGGTGGCTCATGGAGGAAAGATCATGAGAGAGAAAGAAGCAATGTATCCATGGCTGCTTTCTGGCCCCACCCTACATTCATCTTAGTACCTGTCCTATATTCCTAATTAACTTTATTTGTAACTCTTTGTACAATCTGTCTGTGGTGTGTCTCCAGGGTGCTGGTCCATTGCTTAGAGAGACCAAAGCTCTTGGAGCTGGGTCCTGGAGAGGAGAATGAGACTTGAGGTCGGATATATCAGGGACATGGGGTCTGGTGTCATCTCTCAGAGGGATGTGTGGAATCATGGAATGGTTTGGGTTGGAAGGGACTTTAGAATTCATCTCATTCCAGCCCCTGCCATGGGCAGGGACACCTTCCACTATCCCAGGATGCTCCAAGCCCCATCCAGCCTGGCCTTGATGTATGATGGGGACATCCCTTGAGCATCAATCTGTAGAAGTAGGATTGGGATCCATTGCTGGGTCCTTGGAATATCCTCCCTCCTGGAGGTTTGGAACCAGACTCAGTTTGGAACCAGGGCCAGCACAGTCAGGGTTTGCTGCTCATGGTGTGGAAAGGATTTCTATAATCCCCACTGCAGGGAGGCCATTGCTGAGGCCAGTCCTGCCCTGGGAAGCTGCTCTGACCTGGGGATCTTGTGCTCAACCCCATCAGAGCTGCAGCCTGGCCTTGCTGATCCAGACCCAGACTTGGACCCACAGCTGGCACCCTGATCTGACCTTCCCTGTACCCACAGCAGTGCCCAGTTCTCCAGGAAAGGTTGCTCCCACCCCTGGCTGCTCTGCTCCATGAGGGGGGGTCCCCTGTCCCAGTATCCCTATGGTCACTAACCCATGGCAGTGCAGGGGAACCCATGGCACCCCTGAGCTGAGCATCTGCCACACCAATCATCCACCATGACCCACCTGGCTCCTAGCTGAGCCCCCAGCCCTTGAAACCCTCCCAGCCCTGACCCCCAACTCAATCCTGAGCTCCTGAGAAGCCCCATGGCACAGCCATCAGTCCTTATTCCCTCTGGATAGCCCTGGAACCCACAACACCCTCCAGTGCCCCACAGCCAGCTGGACCCAAGGACAACAAAGCAGTGTGTGTCCCATAGAACAGCCCCAGAAGGACTCCTGACCCAGCCTGGGAGCCAGGGCACAGCCAGCAGGTGCCCACTGAAATTAGGGTGGTGCTAGCAACCCCTCCATCCCTGTGAGAGGTGCTGGGGTTCCCTTGCTGAGCCAAAAGGCCAGAGTTGGGGTCCCTGTGAGTGTCCCATGTGTCCCCCCTCCCACCAGGGGTGGAGATGCTGGTGTGGCTGAGGCCAGCATGGAAAGAGGCTGGATGGTGGGACAGCTTTCAGGAATTCACCCCACCCTCTCCTCCCTTCCCTGCACACAGAGGAAAGAGACACACACCCAGGATACACATCTTGGCAGTGGGAACGACCACCACCTTGTATTGGGGACACTGGGGAATGGGATTCCCACGGGATCCAGGTCTGCTGGCCCTGGCAGTGCTCGGTGCCTCCAGGCAGCATCATCTGGATCACAGGAGGGCACGGCTGGTGTCGTGCTCAGGGGTCCAGGAGCCCATCAGGGGTACCACCGCCTGTGGGAGGAAAGCAGTGAGGGTCAGCAGTGTCCCTGTACCCTGTCTTGAGTTGCAATACAGGATGTGGCCAGAAATGTGAATTCTGTCCCCATCTCTTAAACCAGGTGGGGCAGTGACCCTGATCTCCTGGCACACATTATCTGCTCATGGGCCATCTTTAAACCAGCTGGGCAATCATCTTTATCTTTCCACAGCCCATCCTCCCTTCAGGAGATATCTCCTGTTCATGGCCATTGAGTCCCACTGCATCCCACATCATCCCATGGGGAGATGCTCCAGCCAGGGGGAGCAGCCAAGCCTTTCCTACCTAGAGAAGAACTGAGATTTTGGACAGAAAGACACCGTCTTTCCATGGGATTCCAGAGGAACATTGGACCTTTCCACATCATCCCTGGAGCTTCAGAGGAAACTGCACCTTCTCCAGGAGCACTGCTCCAGCTGAACCACATCTGCCACTGCAGGAGGATGCAGCCACCATTGAATGGGACTGTGCCAACACCCTGACTGACTGACGGGTGTCAGCTTGGATTCTGACTCTGGCAGGGTTTGGGATTGTTCTTTGTAATACTGCATTTCTATTTTAATTTTCCTAGTAAGGAACTGTTATTCCTAATTCCCATATCTTTGCCTGAGAGCCCCTTAATTTCAAAATTATAATAATAATTTGGAGGGAGGGGGTTTACACTCTCCATTTCAAAGAGAAGCTTCTGCCTTTATTGGCAGACACCTGTCCTTCAAACCAGGACACCTCGGGCTGCACATTCCTGTTTTTCCCCCCGACAGGCAGGAGCCTGAGCCAGCTCACATCCGGCAGCAGAACTCCCGCTCGGAGCAGAGCCCGACGCGGCCGATCCCCGGCGGGCAGGAGCGCTGCGAGCAGAACCCCCCGCGGCGCTCGCACTCCTGGGCTGATGCTCCAACTGGGGACAGCCCTGCAGGGCATGGAGAGAGGAGAATTTCAGTCAGGATGCTGAGCACAGCCCGTGTCAGCCCAGCCCTGCTTGCCCCCTGCCACAACTGCTGAGCAGGTGGCTGCAGCAGAAATCAGGGTGAGTTTATGGCACTTGGATGGGTGTTGGAGTCAGGGGTCTCTCTGAATTCTTCAGAGAGAAACAGAGTGCAGGGATTGAATGAAAGCCTTTGGATGGACTGAAGTATATTAAGCCACTCACACATAAAGTAGACATTTAAGTAGAAGTAAGTTAGTAATTTTAGAGGGAGTTCTAATGCTTTTAGTAAGTGAAAGGTTTCAAATGCCACAGTAGTAGTTTGAGTTCTAGTGAAGGTTGAAATATACTGATATTTTCAGCAAGAGGCTCCAGGCCCACAGTTTTAAACAGTGCTTGGACATAATAGAGCTATAGTGAGAATATGGCTTACATTTTTCACATAGAATAAGACAGATTGTATGCATAGTCTTATACATAACCTGGCATGCTAAGAAATTAGTATTCTAATAGGTTAAGGAGTGGTGGTCCGAGCTTGTGTCCTAACTTGTTGGAAAAATCCTATATAAGAATATGTACTGGGGAGAGTTTTTGGTTTTAGCCTTTGGCTTTTGCCAGGGCTTTTAGCCATCTGCTCTTTGCCAGGCTTTTGCTTTGCCACTGCTTTGCCATTGCTTTTTGCCATTGCCTTTTGAGACTGATGTGCTTTGTAATAAAATGTGCTTTGTAATAAACAACCTTTTTAACTATTAGCTGCTTTGCTTATTTAGAAGATTAACCAATGAAGCGGGAGCCAAGAGCTGGAAGAGCTCCCCACTCCTCCTCCTCTTCCTCCTCCTCTGCAGCAGTGCTGCTGACTCAGAAATGCAAGGGTCAGGAGGCATAGGTGATAACGTAGCGTTAAAATGTTTCTAAAACATGGAAACTGTATACAATTGGATCAGGGGTGGAAAGAAAGGTTGGGTCTGGTAGGCCTGGGAAAGGGAACTAGGCCCTGGGAATAAAAATTAAGCTTAGTCTGCACCTGCGTAATCATCATGTAATAAATAATACAATTGTTAAATGTAATGATTGTTTGGTAATTGAATATAATTATTGTTTAATTGTAATAAAAATCATGAGAAACTATGTAATTGTAACAAGAATCATGAGAAAGGATTTTGGGGGGTACTGATGAAAATTGCAAGAATACATGCTTGGATAAGATCAATGTATACAATAGAACAATATGGATTTAATAATTAATATATAGTTATATAAAGTAAAGGGTATAAAACACGTCCATCTCGAATCCATGTGGGAGTCAGGTCCCAGAGCTCTTCAACAAAAGCTCCTGCATACAATCATCCGGTGATTATGTTTCCACACTAACATAGAGAGGGGTCAAATCCCAGTTTTGGAAGGATGAGAGCTTGAATACAATGCCCCAGCTCAGGTCCCAACAGCAGAACCTGCAGCTGGAGCCTTTCCTTAAAGGTGTGGGGTGAGAGGGACCCTGGTGGGGATGGCACAGCCACCAGGAGAACTCACTCAGGTGACAAATCCTCCCTAAAAAACACTGACAAAGGACAAACCCTGCACGTTTCTTACCTGTCACTCCCTGGAGCATCAGGAGGAGCAGAGCACAGAGGACAGGCAGGATCCTCATGGCTGGGAGTGGCCAGCAGAGTCGCAGCTCTGGGGAGAAGAGAAAGGAGCAGAGGTGAGTGGGAGGGTCCCTTCCTGCAGGTGGTGAAGCACCTGTGGGGACAGAACTGAGGAGAGGGGATGTGACCAGCCACTGGTGGGAGGATGCACCCGGGAATCAGAGCTTCCTGGCACCAACAGCAGCAGTCTGGTCTCTCCACGAGGCACAAAATCCCTTGGGATAGCTGAGTCCTCAAAATGTCCAGCCCCAAAGCTCCTTTTTCAGTTTCTTCCCCCGACAGAGAAAAGCCAGCAGAGCTTTCCTCATCTGACACCTGATTCCCAGACCTCCGGCCCAGGATCTTGTGTCACCCCTTCTTGCACAAGGGCTGCTGCGTGCTGTGGTTTGCTGGACACCTCTGGGGTCACACACACAGCATCCCTGTTCCTTAGGCTTGGCAAACAATCAGCTTCCATCACACAAAGGAGCTCTGTCCTCCTCCCCCCGCGGGAAGCGCGCTCTCTATGCTTCACTTGAAAATAACTGGGCAGACGCCACTTGGGATGACATCCCCGTCCAACTGGCAGTCCCAGAGAGGACAGGCTGTAATTGTGGCTTTGTTTGGTGGAGTTTGCTGTGTGTAACCCTTTGCTGTTTGATGGAGCACCTTCATGAACATTTCTAGCCTTGCTGCAGTTATGGGTACGTGTGTGGGATGTTAGAAACACATTTGTGCCTGGTGTGTATTCACTGAGCGGTCACATGAATACAATGATTTGGTTTGGAAGGGACCAGGAGGTTCCAACCAGCTGCCATGGGCAGGGATACCTTTCAGTAGGTTGCTCCAAGTCCCATCCAACCTGTCTTTGAGCCCTTACAGGGATGGGGCAGCCACAGCTCCTCTGGGCAATACATGAATATGCCATTGATCCAAACAGCTCAACATATTTCATTGTTTTTTCACTCCCCAGGGAGGGACATTGTACAAACTGTTTGCAGATCTGTACCCAGGGGGATCACTACTGCTCTGCCATGGCAGTCAGAGCACTCAGGACATCTTATTTTCTTCACCACTGAAGGAAATCCTGACCCTACAGCTACAGCCAGAAATAGGGAAAAGCTCATGCTTCATTTTTTTAAAAATATCTTGGTATCAAAACCCCAGGAGGAAAGGGACTGGGAGCAGCAGTAGTCAGGTTCCTTACAGGGCTTCTTTAAGGTGACAATTAGCTCCATCTCTGTGCTGTTGCTCTTTAGCTTAATCCCTGGAAGTGTGCAAAGCCAGGTTGGATGGGGCTTGGAGCAGCCTGGGATAGGGGAAAGTGTCCCTGCCCATGGCAGGGGGGTTGGATCTGTATGATTTTAAGGTCCCTTCCAACCCAAACCGTTTAATGATTCTCTGATTCTATGAATGTGAGGTGTAGAGTGCTGGGGAGATGGGATTGGGATGACAAGCAGGGAGATGTGCAGCATGCATCCTAGGGGGTTTCAGCCTGTTTCACCCTAAAGTGGCACTTGCAGCCATTCCCCAGCCATAAAGGCAAGGACAGCTCTTTGTGGTGGTGAGCTGAAAGCATGATGAGACTGGATTCTGCATGATGCTGGCTGCAGACAGATGAATCTAAAATTACAGGGGCTGAACCCTCCCTGCAAAGCCCTCAGCACTTGAGCAAAAATCTTGTGCCATTCCAGTTTGTGAAACATCCACCTACTGTGGATTGTGCAAAAACCTCTTAGGACATCAACTGTAAATTGCTGGTTTGGCTCCACGTGGCAACTTCCTCAGGTTTCCATGCAGGGAGATCCCTGGAGGAGGCTGTTGGCCCAGCTTCCTGCCCTGCACAGGGCTGTGGTTTCAATGGTGCAGAAACATCTGCTTTGAACAGGCCTGGGAGTGAGGGAGCTGCACCTGCTCAGTCTGGAGAATACCGAGAGGGGGTCTCAACAATCCATAGAAATATCTCCAAGGGGTGTCCGGGGATGGTGACTGGCTCTCTTCAGAGGAGCAATGGCCATAAACTGAAACACAAGAAATTCCACCTCTACTTGAGGAAGAAAGTCTTTATGTTGAGGGTGGCAGAGCACTGGAACAGCTGCCCAGGGAGGGCATGGAGTTTATTCTCTAGAGACATTCCAAACCCACCTGGATGTGTTCCTGTGTCACCTGCTCTGGGTGACCCTGCCCTGGCTGGGGTGTTGGGCTGGATAATCTCCAGAGGTACCTTCCAACCCTAAAAATTCTGTGATTCTGTGGTTCTGTGAAGGGTGGGCAAATGCTTTGCAACTAATGAGCAGCTCAGGGTTTCCAGTCAGTCCTTTGCACTTGGGTTTGTTGCTTCCCTTAAAAAGTCAGCCAGTACTGCTCCTCCCTTCACAGGATCCCAGAATGGTTTAGATTGGAAGGGACCTTAAAGATCATCAAATTCCAACCCTCTGCCATGGGCAGGGACACTTTCCACTATCCCAGGGTGCTCCAAGCTCCATCCAGCCTGGCCTTGGACACTTCAGGGATCCAGGAGCAGCCACAGCCTCTCTGGGCACCAAGGATTCCTTGTCAGCACAAGGATGCCCCTGACTGCAGCAACCTGCACCTTCTAGGCTTTTCTACTGTGGTCCAGGGCAGGACAGGCTGAATCTCTTAGAAGAGATCAGAGGCACAGTGGAGTTGGCCTCTCACACATTTATATAATTGTCCTGAGCAATGTCACAGGTCTAACTCTGATCTCCTGATTTGCAACTGCAGCCAATATACATTTTGCAGATTCACTCAAAATTTACATGAGACAGAAATGCCAAGGATAAAATCAGACTTCAGATTACAAATTTGTGCTGCTCAGTGTGACTTTAGTTCTCACAATAAAACAATATGCTGTTCCCAGGTGAGAAAGCTCTAGATCAGGAAATGGGAACACAAAGTTTTCAGAGCAGAAGTGCTGTGAAGCATCACACTGGAGAAGAATTTTGTGCTCCCAGTGGAAATGGTGACTGATCTCAGTCTTAGTCATGACAGAGAATTCCCTAGCAGTCATGTGTAGAGAACTTGCCAGCACCACTCAATCAGCAGCCCAAGAGGGGTAAATATTTTGGTGAACTACACATTCCTGGCAGGTTTAGATTGATTTCAGAACTCTTGTTTAAATTACTTAATGAAAATAGGACTTGGGAAATAAATTACTTTTGGAAATGAATGACAACACCACACAGGGCAGCCATGCAACCTCTCCAGATCTTGTTTTTATTGAAAGGAGAATGACAAATCCTCAGTGGCTGCAACAACAATTCCTTGAATCCAGTGAAGTCAAAAGCGATCACTCCTGGAGATTCTGCACAACTCACCACACTACAACCTACACAAAGGAAAGGCTATTTCAGGGTTTTCAGAATTAATTATGAGGAAAATCCTGCTGCTTGGGATTCAAATGATCATTTGGGAAGTCACCTTTGCCCCAGATAAATCTTGAACTTACCACCGACAGCAGTTAAACCCAGAACGACAGGACCCCAGGTAATCGTTGCCACGAGGGCATTTCCCCCTGTGGCAGAAGGTCCCACGATATCCACACTCCATGTAAGGTCTCCTGGGTCTACCTTAAAAAAGAAAAAGTAAACCAACCAATAAACAAAGATGGGAGACATTTTATTTCTGACAGAGATTTTCATTTTGCTTAATCCCTGTGAGCTGACAGGGTCGTTTGTGGGTACAACGACCAAGCAAACACTCTGATTCCTTCTTCTGATGTGTCTCCAAGCCCAGGACTTCCTTAGGAACTCAGATTTTAGGGGTGGACATCAGAGACCTGATAGAAAACAGTAAGCAGGCTCTTAGCAACTCTTAAAACTTTGCAGGTCACAATTGAGGAGAGATGCACAAGCTCATCTGGGAGACTTCCACTTGTGTAAAAAAAGAGGGGAAGAGACTTTTGATGTGAACAATGACAGGACAGAGGGGAATGGCTTTAAACTAAAAGAGGAGAGATTTAAATTAGGAAGAAATTGTTCCCTGTGAGGGTGGGGAGACCCTGGCACAGGTGAAGCTGTGGCTGCCCCTGGATCCCTGGAAATGTCCAAGGCCAGCCTGGATGGGGCTTGGAGCAACCTGGGACAGTGGAAGGTGTCCCTGCCCATGGCTGGGGGTTGGAATGACATGATCTTTGAGGTCCTTTCCCACCCAAACCATTCCACAATTCCATGGTTCTACAGATTTGGTTGTTTCCCTCCCTACACATTTAATTCAAGCCTCAAACAGGTCCTGGTGTCCAGCAGTCCATAGGGATGTCTCCCAAAAATCCATCAATCCCTGCAGAACAACATTTCCATACCACCAAACCACCACACCAGGCATTGCCCTCTGGGGCTGAACAATCTGGAATTTCTCTTCCCTACATGCCTAAATAGAATTCCCTGCTAAAACAGGATACCCACATTTAAAGTGCCTTTTAGGAATGGCCACCAGCCATTCCTGTGCTATTCCCAGAACAGGTTTTATCCATGAAGGTGCTAATTGTCAGGGATCAAAACAACCCCAGGGAGCAGACAAGCAATTAGGCAGGAGCTTGCCTGGCCCTGTTTGGTCAATTAATAAAGATGTGGCCTGGCAGCTGAAGTGTTCTGGATGCACCTGACTGAGTGCACATGAACCAATTAATTCCAGTTTCCAGCTCATCATGGAAAAACACAAAGCCCAACATATTCAGAGAGAGGGGAGCTTGTTCCAGCAAACAGACAATTGATATTATGTATGTACAATGCATCCAGCACATCCCTGGTGTGCTGGATTCCCAGCATGTGAGTAGAGTGATGTATGCACACCTAGAAAATCCCAGGGAGAAATAAAGAGGGGCTTTAAAGGGCAAATAAAACACTCCTGGTCACAAAGGAGTGGTCTGTGGGACACTGCAGAGGTGGCTGTGAGCCTGAGCTCTCAGAAACACTTTTCTTCCCAGACACAGATAAATTTCTGGCATTAATATACCCAGAAGGTCCTACTGAAAACAGCCCAGACATCCCCTGTGTGTTAAATAAGAACATAACACAGACCAAAGGAACTCTTTGCCCAGTGTCCTGCTTCTGAGAACAGCCACAGGCAGAGCCCCAGGTAAGAATAATATCAGACAAACACATAAAATCATAGAAATCAGGCTCATTTAGGTTGGAAATGACCTTTAAGATCATCAAGTCCAGTTGTTAACCCAGCACTGCCAAGCCCACCACTAGTCCATGTCCCCAAGTGCCACATCCTGGATGAATTTTAAATCCCTCCAGAGATATATATGACACTTTTCCCACTTTTCTGGCATTTCTACTGTAGTTCATCACAGTCTTTTCCCATCCTTACTTCCCCAGAGGACACTTTCCACCCTGTTCCCAGAGAGATCAAAACTCCACCAAGCCTTTGCTTGTGCACAGAGCACCCTGCAAATGTAGCTGTGCCATTTTCAGGGCTGATATGAAAATAAAATCCCTTTTCCTGGACAACAGAGTTGATTTGGGGATCCAGACTCCTTTGCACTCCTTTTGTGCCTCTCCCTATGCCCCAGTTCCTGAAGCAAAGGATATTTAAAGAACATGGGGCCAAATTCCTTTTTCTTTTTTTTTTTTTTTTTTTTTTTTCCTATGTGGTTTAAGAATATTTGATCATGATTTAATTTGTTTGTTGGGTGACTCAGAGGCAAAGTGATTTAAGTACAAGCCTGCAGGGTTTAATGGGGAAAACACTGGTGCTGAATGGTAATTTTGGGGTTGCCCCTTTCAAAGTGATGCTTGGAGTATTTGCCTGCTAATTTAATTTCTCATCTGTAATCTCCAATGAGTTTTGATGATTTCTGTGAGGATTCTTTGCAGGAGACAGCTTGGTCACATCCCAAAGGGGACAGGAGACCTTTCTCCTCTCTCTCCTCTCTATTCCCTCAGCTTACCTGCAGCTCCTTGAAATGCCACCAAGAGGAGAAGAAGGAGAAAAGGAAGGATTTTCATGGCAGAGGGTGGGCTGGAATCTCAGGTCACTGCAGAGAAAGGAGACCAGGACATTGGTTAGAGCCTTGTCCCTCCACAGTCCCAGAAGTGACACAGAGAAAAGTTCTTCAAGATCTGGAAGGTACCTAAAAGAGGTTATTACACATTTTTTTTCATGATCATATCTATTGTCCTAAGATTTTCCTGGAGCACATGTAGGACAATGGCATCATTTCCATGCAAAAAATTCAATTTTAAATCCCCTTTTAATTAATGCATCAAGTGACCAGATATTTATTCTGGATTTCTTGATAGCTTGCAATGCACTGCAATAAATTTGATTTGCCTTATGGAAGTTAAACTGTCAATTCAGAAAATAAGACAATTTTTGTTAGATTTATACAAAACAACCCCATGGGTTTTCAAAGCTTTTCTACTAAAAAAAAAAAAAAAGCAGAAAAAGCAATTTTCTTCCCAATTAACTCAAAAACCAACTTCTCCTTATTCTTGCTTAGTAGAGGCTGTTGTTTATTCTTCCCCTTAATAATTACATTATTTCCAGGATAAATTTTTGAGTATTTGCATTTCCTGCAGCCAACAAAAACTCCTCTCCCTTATCAACATGTCACCTCTAGAACTGGCTCATGACAGACTGGAGCCACTGCACAGTTAAGGCTTCAGAACAAAATGCAGATAAAAATAAAAGATATGAAGTCTCCAGGCCGTTTAAGAAGGACAAAACCTTTTGAGAGAGGCTGAATAATGGGAATATTTTGGTGTTACCAGGCAGGAGGAGCTCTAGGCTGGAACAGCCCCAGATCAGTGTCAGGCACCCGGATGAAGGAGCAGAAAGTGGATTTGTGCTCTTTCTGCAGGGTGGTGAGGGATTTTGGACCTCCACAGCCTTCTGGTGGCCAATGAGGCTTTGGGGAGCCCTGGGGACACCCAATGGATCCTCTTTGCTGTTGTCCTAAGAGGAACCAAGGTCTGGCTTTCAAACCATTGCAGCATCACCTCGGGAAATGTGTTGAGATGAGAAAAACCACCCTGGGGCTGCTCCTTTTGAGCAACCTTTGGCCACAGCAGCTCACTCAAGGCTTGTTTCCATTTGTTTTCAGAGCTTTTACATTTCCTTACAAACATGAACAATGTATCTTCCCAGAAGTAAAATAATCAGCAGCTGGAATTATTTTAAAATAAAATCCACCAAACCCATGTTAAATGGGAAGTTTGTTCTTCTTCTTTAGTTCTTCATTAGTTCTTCTGAATTTAGAAATTCAGGAAGAGGGTTAACGAGCTGTCATTAATTCTGCATCATTACTGCTGTTGGAAAGGAAAATCTGCACAATTAAGAACATGGAAAAGATCTGCACTAGGGAACAGCAGGGAAAAAAAGTGAGGAAAACAAATCTAAGAATTAAGAACAATAAAGGAAAAAGTGGTTTGGTTTTTTTCAAATTTTTGCACCAAAACATTTTCATTACTAAGTTACCTGCATGGCATTTTTATGTCATATCCATTAATGAAAATTATTACAGCCCGTGCCCAGCAATTTTAGTTTTATTATTATCTTTACTCTCTTGCCATGGACAGAAGAGTTCTCTGAGCACAGCATCCTCCTTTCTCACCAAGGATTCCTCCAGTGGCTCCCTGCTTTTTATGCATTTACAGACATTTCTATAAATCCAGGTGCCTGTTGCAAAGGGACCTTTACTTCTTTTTTATCTCTCTTTCCTTCTTGAATCTCCCATTCCATAGGAGTTGCCTTTCTGCTCTGGCAGCTCCTGGAGCAGAGCTGAGCTCATCCCTGCCAGAGCCTCCCTGGGCTCACCCTTCATGCCCTGCAGGGATTTTTCTTAGATCTCTTTGTTTTCTTTCCCAATCAAAGCAACTATTTCACTGAGGTTTCCAGCACAGCCTTTTCAGCAGCTTTTAGGCTGCCCACAGGCTTCTTGTTTCTCTGGGCTGCTCCTCTGGGTGCTTTTCTTTCCTCATTTTTTTTTATTTTTTTATTTTTGAGATTAAATACTCTCATGTTGAACATGCTTGGTCCCACAAATGTGATTACACATAATTGTGCTGTGGTCACTTTTACAGAGCAGCTTTGGAATTGGCTCCTTTGCACCTAATCCAGGAAGGTAAATGTTCTTGTGACCACAAGAAAAATGTGTATTTTACAGAGGAAAAATCGAATGTCTGCATCTCCTGGCATCATCCACAATCACCTGTCAGATCTGCTCTGCTGCATCCCCTAAGGCAAGGGAGGCACCTGCAGAAGATGTGCCCTGGTCCCCAAATCCTTTAGGGCAGGGCTGTTGCTGAAACCCCTCCCTGAGGTGTTTGCAAACAGATGTGCAGCCAAACATCTGGGCTGAAAGGTGGCTCAGCACGTGAGGAACAGCTGGGTCTGGGTGATGTCACCTGTGGGCAGCTCACCTGAGGGTCCCCAGCACAGGAAAGACTTGGAGCTGCTGGAGTGAGTCCAGAGGAGGCCATGGAGATGCTCCAAGGGCTGGAGCCATGGCAGGGACAGCTTCCACCAGGTCAGATTCCTCCAAACCCATCCAGCCTGGCCTTGGACACTTCCAGGGATCCAGGAGCAGCCACAGCTTCTCTGGGAATTCTGTTCCATGGTGTCCCCACCCTCCCAGGGAACAATTCCTTCCCAATATCCCATCCATCCCTGCCCTCTGGCAGTGGGAGCCATTCCCTGTGTCCTGTCCCTCCATCCCTTGTCCCCAGTCCCTCTCCAGCTCTCCTGGAGCCCCTTTATGCCCTAGAAGAAGCTCTGAGCTCTCCCCTCCCAAGCTTTCTTGGAGACATGAGGAATTTTTTTAGCAAAAGAGCCTCCTGGGTGCTGAAATCGAGCAGAGAAAAGTGCAGCCAAACCAGTGGCTGGGAGGCAGCCAGAGCAACTGGGGGCTGGCAGAGAAACTGGGGAGGGTGGCTGGCTCTGGGAATATCTTCTGGAAGGACTTCTGGCTTCCTCCTTCTCTGCCTGGCAAGGTTCTGGGGTGGTGATGACACAGGATTTATTCCTGGCTTGGCACACAGGAGGAGAGACTGAGGAAAGACAGCTGAGACACCTCAGGGTGGGGATGATGGTGATGAGGGAGGAGATGATGAGGTTCACACGTCTTCTGTGGGTGACAAGAAGGGTGACACTGCCTGCATGGGCCCTGGCAGCATCTGCTCTGCTGAATTTGCAAAAATGCTTCTTCCACATCCCACTCTCAGGTCTGAAAGAGGCTTTGGTGCCCATTAGGGGCTGAGCTGTGCTTTGTGTGCTAAAAATTGGGTTTTCTAGGAATGGACCACGTGGTATTTACTGCTGTGGAGGACAGAGACAGCCAAGGCTGAGCTTCACTTGGCTCCAGAGCCCTAATTACACCCCTGACTTTATTAAAATGCTTCACTGGAGCTGGGCCCAGCAGCCCAACATCATTAATTAATGAAACACGAGTATGGTCAGGGCAGTGGGACAGGAGGAAAAGTGGGTTGTCCTTTACACCCGAAGGGCCCCCAAGCCCAGTCAGATGGAGTTGAGGCTGCAAAGATGCCAAGTTCCAGGTAAAAAGCAGTGCTGGACACCCACAGAGAGCCTGGGGATGCTCCCACGAGTAGGAAAAAACAGGCAAGGACATTTCTGAGCAGTTTCATGGCTCCTGTTACACAGCAGAGCCTGGGGCTTTATTGCCAGAGTTGCAAAAAAAACTTGATAAAATTTAAAAAAGCAACAATAAATGTATGAACGTCCCAGAACACAGGTGCATCCAACAGCCCAGCTGATGTACAAAGTTTTAGGAGCTTCCTGCAGCACATTGCAAAAACCACCAAAACCAGAGGTGGTATTTGGACTTAATTAAATCCAACTTTGTGATTTTTGCTGTAGCAACCTGCTGGGAATTTATTTTCTAAAGAAGCATCAGGGCTGGAGGCTGCAGGGCTGGAAATTGGGATAAAAAGCAAATGCACACAAGAGGGCCCCTGCAACCTCCGATGCTTGGGATCTCATTTCACAGCGGTTTCAGCTCTGTGGTAGGGCGGGAAAACAACGGGATTGATTCACGGCTCTGTGCTCTGTGTCCCAGCTGCCACCTAGTGCTCGTCCCCGGACACGGGGACACCGCGGGCATCGCAGGGGACACCGGGGTGGGCGCGTCCCAGAGCGCAGCAATTTGGGGGATATCGGGGCGGGCTTGACCCAGTGCGCAGCAATTTGGGGGACACCGGGGCGGGCGTATCCCAGTGCACAGGAATTTGGGGGATATCGGGGCGGGCTTGAGCCAGTGCACAGGAATTTGGGGGATATCGGGGCGGGCTTGAGCCAGTGCGCAGGAATTTGGGGGATATCGGGGCGGGCTTGACCCAGTGCACAGGAATTTGGGGGATATCGGGGTGGGCTTGAGCCAGTGCACAGGAATTTGGGGGATATCGGGGTGGGCTTGAGCCAGTGCACAGGAATTTGGGGGATATCGGGGCGGGCTTGAGCCAGTGCACAGGAATTTGGGGGATATCGGGGTGGGCTTGACCCAGTGCACAGCAATTTGGGGGATATCGGGGCGGGCGTGTCCCAGTGCGCAGCAATTTGGGGGACACCGGGGCGGGCGTGTCCCAGTGCACAGCAATTTGGGGGATATCTGGGTGGGCGTGTGCCAGTGCACAGGAATTTGGGGGACATCAGGGGTGAACTTGTGCCACTGCACGAGAACCCGGAGGATATCAGGGTGGGTTTCTGCCAGTGCACAAAAATTTCAGGGACATCAGGGTGGGCTAGTGTCAGTGCACAACAGCACAGGGAACAACGGGGTGGGCTTGAGCCAGTTCTGAAGAGCCCAGGGGATATCAGGGTGGGCTTGTGCCAGTGCACAACAGCACAGGGGTGAGCTTGAGCCCGTTCTGAAGAACCCAGGGGACATGAGGATGGGCTTGTGCCAGTGCACAACAATTTTAGGGACATCAGGATGGGCTTGTGCCGCTGCAGAAGAACCCGGGGGACATCGGGGTGCGCTTGTGCCGGCGCACAACAATTTGGGGGATACGGGATGGGCTGGTGGCAGCGCACAGCAGCTCCAGGGGTCTCGGATGGGTAAAGCTCCGCTCGGTCCCTGTGTCCCCAAGCCCCCGGGGATGACGCAAGCACTGTGATGTCACACTGCCCGGGGAGGGGACACTGCGGGAGGGGCGGGCGGAGCGGGACCGGCCCCGGCGGCTCCTTCTTCCTCCTCCTCCTCCTCCTCCTCCTCCCTTTCCTCCCTCCTCCTCCTCCTCCCTTCGTGCTCCCAGGATGCGCGGGGCCGTCCCCAGGCTCAGCCTGACGCTGCTGGCGGCGGAGAGCGGCGCCCGTGAGTGAGCGCAGGATGCGCGCAGGATGTGCGGGGGCGCGGGGGGCTGCGCTCCGGCCGAGGGCAGGGGGAAGGCGGATGGGATGCTGGCAGTGACGCCTTTGCGGCCGTCCTGGGGGTTCTAAATCATCTCCATGTACCGGGGAGGAGGGGAGGATGATCCCTGCGCCCCGCGCTTGTGGAGATGCGGTTCTGCATCCTGGCTGTTCTGCGTTATTGCTGTTCTGCATTCTTGCGGTTCTGCTCCCGGCATCCCGGCGGCTCCAGCCGTTCTCTTGGATTTTTTTAATATCTGAAAAATCGATCCCCTCCCTCCCCCACCTACACTTATTTATTTACTTGTTAATTTTGGAGCCCGAGCTATTTATCAGAGCCTTCCTGGGGGCCCGGCCCCTCGGTGGCGGTGGCTGTGCCTCAGCTGACAAAGCCACCGGGAGCCGGCAGCTGGAGATAAGACAAGGGCTGCGAACCCTCTGAGCGGGCTGGGAGATGGAGTTCTGGCGGGAATGGCTTTAAACTGACAGAGAGCAGCTTTATATCGGATATTAGGAGGAAATTCTTCCCTGTGAGGCTGGGGAGGCCCTGGCACAGAGGAGCTGTGGCTGCCCCTGGATCCCTGGAAGTGTTCAAGGCCAGGTTGGATGGGGCTTGGAGCATCCTGGGATAGTGGAAGGTGTCCCTGCCCACGGAATGGGATGAGCTTCAAGGTCCCTTCCCACCCAGTCCATTCTGGGATTCTGTAGTTATGAATGGCACCGCTCAGTTGCTGGGGGGGTGTGGCTGTGCCATCCCTCAGCACCGCCTCTCTGCCCTTCTCCAGGGCTCTGTGCCATCATCCACTACCTTGTCCGCGGGCAGCTGGGCTGGTTCGGGCTGACCACCGCCTGCCTGGTGCCCGGCTACGCCGCCCAGCTCCTCAGCATCCTCTGGTTCCGGGCAGACGGACACACTCCCGGCTGCTGCCTCCTGGCGCTGCACCTCCTGCAGCTGGGGCTCTGGAAGCGGTGAGAGACACTCCCCTCCATCCACACAGCCCCCCACAACCCGAGTGCTGCCCCAAACTTGCCCAAACCATGCCGTCACGGTGGCTCTTGCAGGTACTGGGATGTGCTGCGGGCGGAGGCGGGCGGCGGTGCCGGGGAGCTGCTGGCTCAGCTCGGGGATGTCTGTGTGCTGCGGCTCCTGGAGGCCCTGCTGCAGACCCTGCCTCACCTTCTGCTCCAGGCTTATGTCGTGGTGGCCGTGGACCCAGCAGGCTTCATCCCTGGTGAGTTGCCAGGAGGGGTTCAGGTTGTCGAGGGGTGATGAGTTTGTGCTGCAAAGGGACTGGCAACCTCGATGAGAAGCAGCAGGGACAAGTGTGGCTGAAAGATCTGCAGTGGCTGAATGCAAAAGGGGCTGCTTTGCTCCAAAGGTGAGCTTTCAGGTGTGCAGAGAGGGATGTTGAGATGTGGAGTCACAGCACATGCAAGGTCACACTCGCTCATTGTCCATCTCTGGTCTGGTGGCAGTGACTGGGATGGAGCTGCCCTGGGGCTGCAGAGCTCTGTCCATGGAGACAGCCCTCAGAGAGTACCCACAGGGAGATGCTGAGCACTCAGATACCAGATTTAGCAGGATTTAGTTGAAATATTCCAGTTTCATCCCTGGTGAGTTGCCAGGAGGGGTTCAGGTTGTCGAGGGGTGATGAGTTTGTGCTGCAAAGGGACTGGCAACCTCGATGAGAAGCAGCAGGGACAAGTGTGGCTGAAAGATCTGCAGTGGCTGAATGCAAAAGGGGCTGCTTTGCTCCAAAAGTGAGCTTTCAGGTGTGCAGAGAGGGATGTTGTGGTGTGGAGTCACAGCACATGCAAGGTCACACTCGCTCATTGTCCATCTCTGCTCTGATGGCAGTGAGTGGGATGGAGCTGCCCTGGGGCTGCAGAGCTCTGTCCGTGGAGACAGCACTCAGAAGGTACCCACAAAGAGATTCTGGTCACTCAGTTTTAGCAGGATTTAGTTGAAATATTCCAGTTTCATCCCTGGTAACATTCCAGGCAGGCTGGACAGGGCTCTGAGCAACCTGGGCTGGTGGAAGGTGTTCCTGCTCATTGCAAGGAGTTGGACTGGATGGCTTTTAAGTCCTTTCTGTGATTCCTTGATTCTGTGATTCACCTGGCAGGATCAAGGGGTGTCTAGCTTGTATGGGGGGCCGTGCTACCAACACCTCCTGAACACAGAGAATTGGCCCTGCAGTGCCTTTGGGCCTCCATCAGAGCCCTGACTGCCCCTGTCCCCATACAGGTGTCAGTGCAGGGCTGTCCCTGCTGTCCCTGGCCTGGGCTTTGGTGTCCTACAGCCACTTCACCTGCCTGCTGAAGCCTGGACACCTGAGCCCTCCAGCTGCTGTCCTCCTGTGCCTGCTGCTCTGGAGGACAGGGATGCTGGGGACCCGGGTCCTGGCCCTGGTGCTCTTTGCCAGGCTCTATTCCTTCTGGGTTTTCGCTGTGGCAGGTAAGACCTGAGATCTTGTTCCCCCACACCCCACCCCAATATCAGCCCTGTGGTATTCCTGCTGCTGGGATTGAAACACTAATCTTAGAAAATTATGGTTTTAGTTACCTTGCTAGAAATAATTAAAAGTTAGAAGGGGTAGTTATCTGAAACTTAAATAATTGATTGTCATTTTATGTTTGCTCAGCTGGGCTGACAGTGGGAAAAGATGAAATTAGTGAGTGGATCCAAAGAAACATAGACAATGCAACCAGAAACCCATTCTTTGAAAAACTGGACTATCCCCAGAAATCATTTGTATTGTCATTGATAGAAAAGGTCAAGAGTTTAGGGTGAGGAAGACTTGCCCTACTTCCTCCTTTTAAGACCCCTCCCTATGAAAATGACCCCAGACTTAATTTAAGAAGTCAATCACACATGCTTAATTCAAGCTAATTATTACCATAGGAGGTGGGGATGGGAGAGGCTGTTATTATGAATATGTATTTGTTTTAATCCTTTGTCAATAAATAGACTTTGTGATCACCTGTGATGCTGCAGTATGTATTAGAGGATTACCTGCCCAGTGCTGAATAAACATACACTTTCTAACTTTAAATTGTTAGAGAGTCTTTTGTCTGTCACAGTTGAATATTGCTATTAGACCAATACTCTTATTTTGGTAAATCAGGATTGTTTGCAGCCTCCCCAAGGAGTGGCTTTGAAAAATTGAGTCCCTTCTCCCTGCAGGGGTGCACTGGCTGCTCATGTCCTTCTGGCTGGGGGCCCAGCAGACAGATATTGTGGCTCAGCCGTGCCGCTGGAGGCTCTTCAACTGCCTGCTGGGGGCCGTGTACATCTTCTGCTACATCAACGTGCGCCCCGGCCCCTCCAGGAGCAGGGTGGCTGTGTTTTATGCAGTGAGTACCTGGAATGTTTTGTATTCCACAACAGCTTCAGACTCTTGGTTTTAATCTCTCCCATCACCACTGGCTCAAAACCCAGCGTTTTTCTGTGTCCTGACAAAGCCACCTGGTCACCGAGTCAGATGTGATTTCTCACTGGCTTTGATTCCTTAGAGGCAGCCTTACAATGTCAGTGGTGAAATGTAGGTGAAGACCTTGCAGAAAGCTCAGTTTGACAACTTCTGTGTTTTAAGTGATAAATTAGGTGCAGAATATAACAGGAGAAGTGTCCAAGGCCAGGTTGGCGGGGCTTTGGAGCAACCCAGGATAGTGGAAGGAGTCCCTGACCATGGAAGGGGTGGAATGAGATGAGCTCTAAGGTTCCTGCTGACCCAAACCATTCTGTGATTCTAAAAACCTATGAAAATGTAGAAAATGGGTGTTTTCTGTTATGAGAGGCATATCTAAAGCCATCAGAAGGATATAAGTGATGACTCTTCCCTCTGCCTTGCAGATAATGCTGATGGAGAACACGCTCCTGCTGCTGTTGGGCACACGGTTCCTGCAGGCAGAGCTGAGGAGCAGCCTGACTGTGACTGGGGCTGTCATGTCAGGGTCTCTAATAGGTAAGAACATTGATTTTAGAGTCTACATTTTGAGAGTAGTTTGAGGAAATGAGAGTCCCCAGTCCCTCTCCAGCTCTCCTGAAGCCCATTTAGGCTCTGGAAGGGGCTCTGAGCTCTCCCTGGATCCTTGTCTTCTCCAGGTGAGCACCCCCAGCTCTCCCAGCCTGGCTCAGAGCAGAGGGGCTCCAGCCCTGGGAGCATCTTTGTGCCAAGCAGGGTTGTATTTTCCCAGTGGGATGGGGGTAGAGAGAAGTTGTGCAACTCCCCAGACCATCAGATCAACAATGTTAAAGAAATGGGATGGAAAAGGAGCAATTCCTGTGGTCTTGGATGGGTTTAGGGTATAAGAAGGAAGCTGTCTTAAAAACCTGCTGATGTCTCATTTAAAGGCCAGAGGATGAGGATGCTGTGACATGGAAGGTTTCCTGCATCATACATCTCCCTGCTGAGCAACTGTCAGTCTGCAATTAATCCAGATTAAACTTGGGGTTGAGTGTGCACTTCTTTTGCTAAAAGCTGCCCAAGTGGAATTCTTGCATCCCTGCAAATTATTGAAATGTGTCCTGCTCATACACCTGATGCTCAGCAGCATCTTTGCAAAGGTTTTGTTGATCTGGAGGTGCAGCTGGGTCTGGCTCCTTCTCCACACCTGACCAAAATGCTGCTGGGACTCCTCAGTGACACTTTTCTGCTCCTTCCCAGGTGCCACAGCTCTGGTGATTTACTACAGCCTGCTCCATCCCAAGTCCACAGAGATCTGGCAGGGATTTCTGGAGACACTCTGCAGTGCTGCAGCAGCTGGGGACGAGGAGGTGTCTGGAGAGAGCTCCCAAGCTGGCACTTTGGGAGATGAAGAGTCCTTGCCAGGGGAAGAGACCAAGACAGAGCCCAAAAATGAGCCCAGCTCATCTCTGCTGCAGTCCAAAGGGTGTTTGGAGGACAGCTGGACAGAGCATCACCACTGGCTGCTGGTGAAGCTGGCCTTGAAGACAGGAGATCTGTCAGTGATCAGCGCAGCTTTTGGAGATGGTGGCGTGGGAGAAGCTTTTCCTGGAGGGTGGATGAAGGGGAAACCCCCTGGTGTTGAGCCTGGGGCAGACTTTTCCCTCCCCATGAGGGACATCCCTCCCTCTGGACTGGCAGTGGGCAATGGAGGAGGCATCAAACCCAGCCCTGGTGCTCTGGGAATGGCACAGGAGGATGGAGCAGGGCAGGAGCCTGATTTCCCCCCATCCACATCCCATCCCAGTGGCTTGTCCCCAGATTCCACCGAGAGCTCCTCTGTGTATTTCAGTGCAAGTGCAGGAGGCATTGCCTCTCCTGGGACAGGGACAGCCACAAGCATGGCCCTGCTGCAAAGGGACAGCAAAGCTCAGCCTCCCCCAGGCTGCCTGGGAGAAGGAGGAGGAGGAAGAGGAGGGGATTTATCCCTTGGGATGGCCAGCATCAGCCCAATCCTGGGTGCTTGTGGCCACAAGTATCTGCAGAGAAGCTCTTCCTTTGGCAACACAGGCAGCTGTGGGGTGGCAGGTGCCCCCAAAGAGGGCTCAGAGCCCACAGGGACAGAGGGTGCCCTTGTGGGGTGCCATCCCCTTTGGGACACCCACCCTTGTGGCCCACGGGGGACTGTGGTGAGGAGCAAGCTGAGGTCACCATGCTTCACCTCCACCCCCAAGGCTGGTTCTAAATGTCCCCAGCAAGGACTGGGGGAGCTGGGAGAGGGGACAGACCTGTCTGGGTTACCAGAGTGACCCTGTAAATGGCTGCACTGTCACCTTGGGTCAGCCTTGGAGTCACTGTCTCATCAGCAGGGTATGGCAGGAGGTGGTGGAACAAAGGCTGTCCCCACAGTGCCCCTGCCATGGGGCAGATGTGCTCCTCCATCACTGAGACATCACCTTCCCTCCCAGTACATCTCCTACTGGCACTCTTGAAGAACTTCAAAAGCCTTAAAAAGCCCTAAAAGTCCAGGGCTGGTTATTTATTGAGCTTAATTATGTCACAGAGCTGCCAGGCAGCCAGAGCTTTCTGCCTTTGGTGTGTTTGTGACAGTGACTTGAAGTGTGTCCTTTAACCAGTGCCTGCACAAGCTGCTGGCCTGTCCCAGTGTGGAGATCTGGTTGCTGCCTCCAGGGGCTGCAGTGCTGGCCAAAGCAGTTTTCTCAGGACAAACAAGTGCCTAAATCAGAAAAATGATGGCTTTTACTCTCGGATGTCCTTCCTTCTGGGCAGAGTAAGGCCTCAAGTAAGGCTCAGCATTGATTGATTTTTTTTTTTTTTCCCACCACCAGGTTTATCTTGAGGCCTTTACCAACTTTTGGGGGTCACATAGGATTGCAGATCCTCTTCCTGCTGCAAACCAGAACCTCAGAACCTGGAATTACAACCAAAAGCCATGTCCTGCTGCTTGCCCACTGTCCTGCTTCCTCAAGTGGTCTTTTCTCTCCAACCTCCTCCTTGTCCCCTTCCAGCTGCAGATCACAGGATCCCAGAATTATTTGGGTTGGAAGGGACCTTAAAGCTCATCCAGTTCCAACCTCTGCCACATGCAGGGACACCTTCCACTAGACCAGGTTACCAGGTTATAGTCCACATCTGCCTAAACTCAGCCTCAGGCCAAATCTCAAACCAGTTCTAGTGCCACCATAAAACCCCCAGTGCAGGCAGGGTTTATTTGTGTCAGGAACTAAAACCATCAATACCATGGTCTCAGAAATAGCCAGTGCTTCCCACCAGGCTGGCTGGGCATGGATTTGTGCCCAGGACATGGCTTGACAGGTTAATTGAGGTGTGATTAGCTGGATTTACCAGCTGGAGCACATCTGGCTGTGCTCTCCAGCTGTTGTCCTGCTGTGGGCAGGACTCTGGTGCTGCCACAGGGCAGGAAAGGCAGCAGGAAGGGCACAGGCATGTGATGAATTATTTAAAAAATCTTCCATGATGCATTCATTGCTTAGGGCTGACCCAGCCAGATGTTTCCTCAGGGCACAGAAAACCCAGTTGGTGCTGAGTATGGAGTGAAGCCACATTCCAAGGGGATGAAGGCTCCCTGTCTCCATCTGGACCCCAGCCCTTCATGCTGTGGCTGTGCTCTGCAGGCAGGAGCAGTTCCAGTGGCTTTTTCAGAGCCCTTCTCGCTGTTTGAATCACAGTATTGCTTCCAGGCTATTACAGGATTTTTTATCTAGCTTGGTTTTCTACTTTTGATAATATACAATTATGCTTGAAAACACCCCAAACCAGCCTTTGCTCTGTCTGTGTCTCATGTTAGAGGTGAAAATAAGTCTAGAGGGGTCTCTCTTCCCACCCTTGCAGCCCCAGGATGAGTTGTCTGTCAGGATTTCAGTGGGAGGGTGAAGAAGGGACCTGGGCAACAGGATCTGTGGGAATGGCATGAAAATGTGTCAGGAAAGGTTAAGGATGGGTGTTAGAAAAAGATTCAGCCAGCATAAAACTGTCCCACAGGGCAGTCAGGAAAGAAAGAGACAATTTAAAGAAAGTAAAGAACACTTCTGTGCACAGGAGTCAGATGTAAATGTGGACTTTGATTTCTCAGAGCACATCCACAGTGCAGAGGTGCACTGTGAGCTGATGGCTGTGACCTTGGATGAGGTGTTTGTGTGAGGGTGTGTTCCCATGGCTTTGCTCCCTGATGATGAGAGGTGAGCCATGCTCCCCTTCTCCTTGGGAGCAATGTGGAAATCAGTTGGGATAATATGGATTGTCTGTGCTTAAAGGCTTCCAGCCTGTGTGAGAGCCTTGTTGCACCCAGGGTCCAAGTCCTGCAGCCACAGTAGAAATAACCTGTATTTGATCAGAGAATCACAGAATGGGTTGGGTTGGAAAGGACCTTAAAGATCATCTTATTTTAATCCCCTGCTATGAGCAGGGACACCTTCTACCATCCCAGGTTGCTCCAAGCTCTGTCCAGCCTGGCCTTGGACACTTCCAGGGATCCAAGGGCAGCCACAGCTTCTCTGGGCACCCTGTGCCAGAGCCTCACCACCCTCACAGGGAAGGATTGCTTCCCTATATCCCATCTAAACCTATTCTTTAGTGAATTCTAAAGCCCTGGTTGAAGTAGGAAGACTCCAGCAGCAAATCCCAGCTTCAGACATCCTTCCCCACCCTTCCTGTCTTCTGGGGGCAGAACTGAAGATGCTCCAATGACCTGGTTCATTCCAGATTTTTCCCAATGCTGCCAGACCAGGGAACTCACGCTGGGAAGGAGTTTCTCCCCAAAACTCCTTGTTCCTTTGCCACCAGAGGGAGATGCTGCTCAAGGTCCAGATATTGTGTGCACCTCCAGTGCCTGTGTTACAGAATCATTAAGGTTGGAAAAGCTCTGAGCTCATCCAGTCCAACCATTCCCTGCCAAGGCCACCACTAACCCATGTCCCCATGTGCCACATCCACAGGAGTTTTGAATCCCTCCAGGGATGGTGACTGGAGAGGAGAGGGAGGTGCAGGACATTGCACTGGGAGCCAGTGGGGATGAAATGGGAAGCTCTGGGATACTGGAGGTGGAGTGCAGAGCAGGTGCCTGGAGGAATGAGACCATGGCTGTGGGCATCTCCTACTTCCCAGGCATCACTGGGCCATGGGAATGTTTGAAAATCACTGTCAGGGTCTTGCCCTCTTCAGGAGAAGTCATTGACCTGTAGATATCCCGTGGTGCTTTCATGTCCAAAGGTGTGTGTGCACGGGGAGATGCCCCAGATCACACAGGATGCACGGTGGGACCCTGGGGGTTTGGTAGAACTGGCTCCAGCTGTCACCACCATGGTGCTGAATCCTGATTTTGGTGCTGTATCCTTGGAGCTGTGCCCTGGTGGGTGATCTGGTCACTCCACACTCTGGTCTCTCTTCACATCAACCATGGGGTGCAGAAATCCCACAAATCCCAAGTCACTGCTCTGTGTGGAGGCCTGGGCCAGTCCAAACCCAGGATGGAAAACTGCAGCTGGAAGAGGGGCAGGGGACCAACTGCTCCAGGCACCCTGCTGGTTTTATCTTCCAAATGTCCCAAATGCTTGAGGAGAGCCAGCCAGACCCTCTGCTCTTTCTGCAGCATCTCCCATGAAGCTGATTTTGGATGGGGAATGATCCTGAGCTAGACCAGGGTCTGCCCAGCTTTTGGGGATGCTCATCACCAACGTTTGGGTTTCAGCCACCCAAGAAGGGCTGGAGTGAGGAGTTATCTCCATCCCACTGCACTCAGGTTGTCCAGTGCTTTTGCCTGCTCGGGAATAGAAATTTCTGCTCATTTACCTCCTGTGAACCTTTTCTTTTCCATTTTGTTTCTTAAGAAAACCCTGTCCATCACTTTAGAGAGGTGGAGAGTTGTGCCCCAGCCCAGGAGAGCTCAGTGCCACAGGTGAGAGGAGCTGTCAAGGGCAACACAGGAGTAGGAACCAAGCATGAATTTTGACAATGCAGGGAGTGACCCAAGGGCTCCCCAGGAGAACTGGCTGTGCCACTCTGGTGATCTGGGAAAAGGAGCAAACAGGCAGGAAGAGAGGCTACGTCCCCAAGAAATTAAACAATACCCAGGTGAGTGCCTGGGCTTGGGAACGTGGCTGTCCTGACCACTGATCCTTGCCTTGTTATTTTTAATGGGTCACTTTTGTCCCTTTTTCAAGGTGAAATAAAATAAAGCAGGATGGAGTTGCACCAACAGGGCTTGAGGGCGGGGCAGCAGCCCTGCCCCAGCAGCCCAGTTTCTGAGCACTGTCCGTGGGTGCCAGGTTTTGGGCTGGGTGAAAAACATTCCCTCCAGCTCCAAAATGATGTAACACCCCTCCACCCTCCCCTCAAACTAGCCCAGGAAAGACTTCCCCGAAAAAAAAACACCTCACTTCCAACATTGAAACACAATACTTGGACATCACAGAAAATAGAATTACTTGCCCTGGGGCTGTTGTTATTTGTCTGTTTTTTTTCCAAGCTGAAACTTTGGATATTTTTTTCCTCCTTTAATTAAATTTGGTTTGCTGCAAATCCCTTTCTGGTGCCTTCAGTGTTCCTGTAAAAGGCAGGGCCCAGGCTGCAGCTCTGTGCCCATGGCTCCAAGGCTAAACAATACCACGGAGAGGGGGAGCAGAGGGTAAGCCCAGCTAATCAGGACTTGCCTAATAGGACTGAGTGCTTAATGAGGACCCAAGGACTGTGCTTCCCTGGCTGGATTTAGCTGGAGGAAAATGCTTTATGCTCTCAACACCAGGTTTGAGATGCCTCAGTTCTTTCTAATGTGCTGGAGCAGTGTTTTCTCCCTTCTGTGAATCCATCCTCACTGGACACAAGACAGATCTGTCACGGATCCATGGGGATCCAGGGACGCTGGAGGAGCTGAACAAGACCCTGGAAGCAAAATGATCCATGTTTTGCTTGAAGGGTGTTTTATCTTTCAAATCAAAACACTCTTTATACCTTGATTTTCCTAAGCAACACCACCAAAGGGCCCTGCCCACTCCCTTCATGTCCTTGGAGTTCCCTGTGGAGCTTTGGAGGGATTTTTAGGGATTGAATTCAATAAATAACATGTTTCACCGTTTTGCCCTGGAGTCCTGTTCAGTTTGTCTCTGTCCTCACTGCTACACCCCCAGATTGAGCTGGGGTGTGCTTTTGGGAAGGGGGTGAGATAGGGAAGGCACCTCATGCCTCTGGTTAATGAGGGAGATTTGGGGTCCAGCAAAGGGACTTTGGGATGCAGAGCAAGGTGTCAGGGTGTGCACAGGGGTGTGTGCTGGGACACAGCTGGGTGGGAGACCAGATGTGCACGGTAGGTGGGTGCAGAGGTGGATGGGAGCCCAGATGTGCACGGTAGGTGGGTGCAGAGGTGGATGGGAGCCCAGATGTGCACAGTGGCTGGGTACAGAGGTGGATGGGAGCCCAGATGTGCACAGTGGCTGGGTACAGAGGTGGATGGGAGCCCAGATGTGTACAGTAGGTGGGTGCAGAGGTGGATGGGAGCCCAGATGTGCACAGTGGCTGGGTACAGAGGTGGATGGGAGCCCAGATGTGCACGGTAGGTGGGTGCAGAGGTGGATGGGAGCCCAGATGTGCACAGTGGCTGGGTACAGAGGTGGATGGGAGCCCAGATGTGCACGGTAGGTGGGTGCAGAGGTGGGAGGCTGTCTGCACACAAACAGTCAGTGGGTGCAGATGCAGGTGGGCATCCCCACAGACACAGTAGCGGGGCTCAGGAGTGGGTGGGTGTCCAGATGTGCACAGTACTGGGGTGCAGATGTGAGGTGGATGCCAAAACCAGTGGGTGCCTCCACCCTCTGTGGAGGGTGTGCATGGGGTAAGCTGGAGCCATGATCAGAGTTGGGTTCTCTGTGCCAGGCTGGGTCCTGGGTCCTGGTTCGGTGCTGGGTCCAGGGCTGCGCTGAGCTGGCGTGGGTCGGGTTGGAGTGGTGTTGGTCCCGGTCCCGATGTGGTCGGGGCAGTGCCGGTCCAGTGCCAGTCCTAGTCCCAGTGTGGGTCGGGTTGGGTTGGGGTGGTCCCGGTGCCGGTGCGGGTCAGGGCGGTGCCAGCGCCGGTCCCGGTCCTGGCAGTGCTGGTGCCAGAGCTGATGCCGGTCGGGGCGGTGCCGGTACCGGTGTCAGTCGGGTTGGGGCGGTGCCAGTGCCAGTCCCAGTGCCAGTGCCGATGCTGGTCGGGTCGGGGCGGGGCTGGGTCGATGCTCATCCCGGTCCCGATCGGGTCGGGGCGGTCCCGGTGCGGGCCAGGGCGGGGTCGGTGCTGGTCCCGGTGCCGGTCCCGGTCAGGGCGGTGCCAGTCCCGGTGCCAGTCGGGGCGGTGTCAGCCCCTGTCCCGGTGCCGGTCGGGGCGGTGCTGGTCCCAGTCCCGGTGTTGGTCCCGGTCCCGTGCTGGTCCCGGTGCCGGTCTCGGTGCTGGTCCCGGTCCCGGCGCGGGTCGGGGCGGTGCCGGTGCCGGTCCCAGTGCTGGTCCCGGTCCCGGCGCGGGCCGGGGCGGTGCCGGTGCCGGTCGGGGCGGTGCCGGTCCCTGTCCCTGTCCCGGTGCTGGTCCCGGTCCCGGCGCGGGCCGGGGCGGTGCCGGTGCCAGTGCCGGTCCCGGTGCGGGCCGGGGCGGTGCCGGTGCCGGTGCCGGTCCCGTGCTGGTCCCGGTCCCGGTGCGGGCCGGGGCGGTGCCGGTGCCGGTCCCTGTCCCTGTCCCGGTCCTGGTCCCGGTCCCGGCGCGGGTCGGGGCGGTGCCGGTCCCTGTCCCGGTCCCGGTGCCGGTCCCCGGCGGGCCGGGGCGGGGCCGGGCCGGGCCGAGCGGAGCCGGGCGGGCTGAGGCGGGCTCGGGCGGGCTGAGGCGGGGAGGGCTCCGGCGGCGCCTGCGCGGGGCCATCGCGGCGCTCCGCGAAGTTCCGCGGGGCCCGGGGAAGTTTGGGCTCGGCTCGGCCCCGGCCATGGCCTTCCGCCGGCGGGCCAAGAGCCACCCGCTCTTCAGCCAGGAGTTCCTCATCCACAACCACGCCGACATCGGCTTCTGCCTGGTGCTCAGCGTCCTCATCGCCCTCATGTTCGAGGTGAGCCCCTCCGCCGCCGCCCCCCGCCGGGACCGGCTGTCCGTGTGTGCCCACCGCGGGGCGAGGTGACCCCCTTGCTCTGCCTGGGTGTCCCCCTCTGGGGCTCGGGGCTGTCCCCAGCCGGGCCAGGTGCCCCCGTCCCGCACGGGGAGGGGGCTGTGGGGTGCGGGACCCCCCGGTCTGGGGCTCGCAGTGCCGCCCCATTCATTCCCCATCGCTCCCCTCCACCGGGCAGGGTCCCCACATCCCCACATCCCCAGCCTGGTGCTGGCTTTAGGGCTGGCACTTCCTTGCTCTGCCGGGGTCCCTGGCTGTGGAGGGGGAGCACGGGGGGTGTCAGAATCCCTTCCCCAAACCCCTTCCCCAAACCCCTGCCCCAAACCCTCCGCAGCTGCCGGGATGTCCCAAGCGCTGAGGGGCACATCACCCCCACACAGCGAGAAGCCAAGCCTCGTCTGATACTCCCAGCTCTTGGAAATAGAAGGATTTTTTTTCTTTCCCTTTTTTTGGCCTTTTTTACTTTAACAGCAGCCCTTTTCCAGGAGTTTTCTCCGTGGGACGAGCACCGGGGGCTCCTGGGCCTTTGCCATCGCGGGCTGTGGGAAGGCATCCCCGGGATCCCCTCACCCTGCCGGGTGTCCCCGCTGTCCCAGCCCCGGGAACGCCGCTCTCTCCCGCTGCTCCGGCTCCTTCCCTCTCCTCCTGCTTTGCTTTTCCCCCTTCCTTCCCTTGGCTTTTGGCTCCGGGCATCCCACGCCGAGGCTCCGGGCCGTGGTCAGCGGGACCCCCCCGCCGGCTGCGCTGAGCCCTCCCCTTCGGCAGTGCCACGTTTCAAAGCAAATCCGGATGGGAAAGGGGTGGCCGGGGGGCCTGGCGAGGGAGGAAAGGCTCCTTCTGTAGCAAATCGCAGGAGGAGGAAATCCATTTCCTTAATTCCGCCCCGCTGCAACCCCCTGCTTTTCTATCCCCCTCCTTTTTTTACTGAGAACTCATTGAATGAACGAGTCTCTTGCGGCACTTGAAGCCCTTTCAATGTCCTTGTGCCCTAATATAAATATAATATAAATATATATATATATATATATATATATAATATATATATAATATATATATAAATTTGTATGCCTTAAATATAATATATATTTAAGGGTTTCAAAACTGACCCAGGAGGCCCAGCTGTATTCCAAAGCCACATGCAAATGCTGCACAGTTGGGCTGCAAGTTTCACACTCATACTTTAAAAAGAAAATGCCATTGCATCTCTGTCTAAGGGTTTTTCCCTGAAGATGGTTTTGTTGCATAATAGGAGCCCCATCCTGGAGAGGTGATACCTGGACTTGCTGCTGTGGTGCTTTTGGTTGATATGGTGCTGTGAGGGCAGTTTTGAAAAATGATGAACCCCTCGTGGAGGTGGCAGCAGGGAGGGGTTTGTGGTGTTTCTGGGGTTTTTTTTAAATGTCTTTTAATTAAATCTCCCTTGGATGCTGAAGGCAGCAATTTGCTGCTGTCCCAGCAGACCTCAGGGAGACAGTCATGTCACCATGCCAGGGTGGCTTCCAGTGCTCCCTGTGCCCAGCAGCTCTTGGTCCTTGTGGGTGTTTTAGTTTACTTTTATTTTATTATTACACCTATTCCTTCTGCTTTCTTTTCCCCTGGAGGAGAAATCAGCCTCTGCTCTTGCCCAGCCCTCCAGACCATTGGTGCCCATTTGTGCCACCTCTGTGGTGAGATTTGGTGGCAGCTCTGATCCTTTGCCATGGTGAGGAGGACCTGTCACTGTCCCTTCCCCTCCTTCTCCTCTCATCCCTGCTTCCCACCCTGCAGCCAGGCTTGCACCTTCCCCAATGCCAGTGGCCACAGCCAAGCTCAGGCCCAGCGGAAAAGGCCGAATCCTGCTCACAATAGGCCGTTTCCTGCAGGGAAGGTTTTTTTGGGAAGACACAAATAAGATTTTTAACCTTTTCCCAGGCATCCCTCAGGAGCTGTCTGCTTCCTTGCACCAGCACCCTGCTCGGGGTGATGCTGGGGGGCTGCCATGGGTCTCCCACTGCCCAAGCACAGCATAAGCTACACCTTGAGCATCTTTTTGAGTGTACAACCTTTCCACATGGATTCACCAAACTGACAATTCCTCTGTGGCAGGGAGCAGGTACCAGTCACGGTGGGATTTGGTGATATGAGGCTGCTCCTTGTTGTTTCAGGTGATTTGATTATTCCAGTGCTGTGTGTGTTTTTGAGGATCATGGGAGGGAAGCCCTAGGCTTGGAGGGAGTTTCCCCAAAAACAGCTGTCCTGAGCTGGGCACTACAAAGGGTTTTTCCTTCCCAGCCAGCCCTAAGCCTTCAGGGTGTGAAAACACACCTGGTTGTGCAGCTGCCTGGTGCCAGAGAGGGATTTTGCCACGTGTGCATGGCTGCTGGAGCCCAAAGAGAAACCTCCCTTTTTTTTGGTGAAAAACTATTTTGAATGACTCTGTATAGAAACACGAAACAGGTGCTTCCCATCCTCATGCAGAAATTACTTTGCATATCATTTTCTACCCTGCTTTGCAGAAAAATGAAGCAAAGGCTGGGTTTGACCTGTGTCCCACCTGGGCTGGCTCCTGTGAGCAGTGTCAGGTTGAGTTTGGGGGAAGCTTTGCTGACTTTGGAGAAGTTTCTATTTTAGATGGGGGCTGCTGTTGTAATCTCTAAGGTGGGGAAGCTGAGGCTCAGCCTCATGCATGGGGTGATGAAATAAAGTTATAAACCATTGTTTTAGGAGTGGTTCCCTGTCCTTGCTGGGCTTTCCCCCCGTGCAGATCGTGGGATGTGAGTCACGGGCTCCCAAACTCTGGGTTGTGACACTGTCAGAAGAAGGCAGCTGACGAATGAGCTGCTATTTCCAGGCTTCCTGCTAAATATACTTTCCCCTTCCTGGTCCCCTCTGTAGTACTCTAAAAATTAAGGCCTTCCCACTGTTAATGAGGGAAAACAAAATGTGTCCCTGCCTCCCCTGCTCTTTGCCAGGTGTGGGGATTGAGGCATGCGGGCTGTGTAAGGGTTGAATAGCTGGGGGAGAGTGGAAAAAGGTAAAGAAAAGGAATATTTAGGTTTACTTTTAAAAAGGGAAGAAACAGGAGGGAGGGTGAGGCATTGGAAATCGTGTCATGAGTTTGTCTGTGGGGGCAGAGGGGCTGCACCGCCCTTGGGAAGGGCTTTTTGTCAAAGCCAGATGTTTACTTGGAAAGGCTTTGGTCCAAAGTTTGGGCTTTAGTTTACATATAGGGCCTGTGTCAATCCATACTGTGGATCAGCAAGTTTGTCTTTCAATAAACTCTGGCTAGGGGGAGGAAAAGAAACTCAAAGTTGTGAGAAAAGCCTTTGGACAGCTTTTTGTCTGTAATTAGTTTGAGTTGTTTTTCAAGCCCTGGAAATATTTTCCCAGCTCTTACTGCAGAAAACTCCCCCTCCTCCCCTGCCAGAGGTTTGGAGCTGCTTCCTTCCTCCAGAGTGACTTTGAATCAAGCAGGACCATGGGGATGGTGTCATGCCTGGGGGCTCCTGGCTGGGGTGAAGACAAATCCCACTGGGATGAGGCTTTGGAGAAGGGAAACGTGTTTCATAGAATCCTGGAATTGTTCAAGTTGGAAGGGACCTTAAAACTCATCTCATTCCAGCCCCCTGCCATGGGCAGGGACTGCTTCCATTAAACCAGATCGCTCAGAGCCCTGTCCAACCTGGCCTTGAACACTTCCAGGGATGGGGAATCCACAAACAATCTGGGCAAGCTGTTCTAGGAGTTCATAGAGTGTCCTGGGGAAGGATGCTCAAAAATCATCCCTCATTCCTGAAAATATTTGTGTTTGAGAGTTGCAGTGGATGCTTTCTGGGATCTGCCTGGATGTGTGTGCTTGGACACTTTTTTAAAAGCCACTTGCTCATGTGATCAAGTGGAGTTGGGATTTTGTTGTGCAGAGTTTCATGGCAGGGTAAAAACAGCATCTTCTGAATTGCTGGATGGGGCTCTGAGCACCCTGAAAGGTGTCACTTCCCATGGCAGGGGTTTGGAACATGATCTTTAAGGTCCTGTCCAGCCTAAACCATTCTGGGACTTTAAAAAAGGATGGGGAGAGCTCTGCTGCTCTGTATTAGGCAGCAAGCTCCAGGCTAGTGGGGGTGTGGATTTTTCCAATCACCACATTATCAGAGAGTAAATACCTGGTGGTAGACAGTAAATGTTTGGGAGTGCTGGGATTGCTTGGCTTTATCTATAGCTCTGCCACTTAGGGCTGCAAGGTGGATGTGCTGATTGGATTTCTGATCATGAGAAACAATCTCATCCCTGTCCTGGCTGATCCAGGCATCTCAGGGAACTCTGGTCTTAGTGGACATATTGAGTTTTGCCTCTTCACCATCCATCTGCACTTTGGTCCTTGAGTTAGTGGCTTTAACCAGCAGAAAGCCACTCACTGCTGAGGCTGTGGTTCCTTCTTCATGGCTGTAGAGAGCTCCCAGGACAACTGCTTCCCAAATTTATCTGCTTCAGGCACACAGAATCATGAAATCATTAGTTGTAGGGAAAGCCCTCTGAGGTCATCGAGCCCAACCATTCCTCCAGCACTGCCAAAACCACCCCTAACCCATGTCCCCAGGTGCCACATCCCTTGTGTAAGGCAGGATGAGACTGGGATGAGGAACATCTTCCTCTGCCTAGGGGCGCCCTTAATGCAGGTCAGGGAGTGGATGAGAAATAAATATACAGCATTTGCTACATGGTCCTTGCTCTTTGTGTCCCATAGACACAAATCCCTCTCTCACCCTCTAAAAAGTTGTGCCAGGGAGAATTAGGTTGGATGTGAGGAAAAATTTCTTTGCTGGATAGGCAGTCAGGGATTGGAACAGGCTGAAAGTTGTGGAGTCACCATCCCTGGAATTGTTCAAAAATTGTGGCACCTGTGGACGTGGTTTTATGATGGGCTGGGCAGTGCTGAGGGAACAGTTGGATTCCATGATCTTTGAGGCTTTTCCAACCTTCATTACTCTATGATTCCATGAATTCTGCCCCTGCCAGTAGCAGTTTAGTGGCAGCTCTGGCTCTACTCACTGCCCTGCAGGGCAGAAGTGTGCCCAGCACTTCCTTTCCCATACCAGCATCTAGTCTCAGAGCAACCAGACAGTGAGTCTTGTGCCTCTGAATAATCCTCACATTGCTCTTCCCACTCCAAACTTCTGCTTTCCCTGGCTGCCTGAAATGCTCAAGGCAGGCTCTGAAGAGTTATGCCATCCCTGATGCTCATCCCTATTTCCCAAGCCAAGGAAACCTCGTTCTTGCCTTGCAGGTGCCTGCATCTAGGAGGTTACATTTATCTTTGGTTGTTAAAATATTTCCCTGAGACTTTAGAAAAGCACCTGCTACCCCCTGTAAGGAAAGGTGGAGGGGTACTGGGGTGGGTCCAGAGCTGCTGGTGGTTCTCCAGCCCACAGGAAGCAAAGGCAGGTGTGGAGATGGGACAAAGCATTGCTTGATGCTGGAGTGGATGGAGGAACCTTCCTACCAGGTGCTCTGGGAAAGAAGATAAGGACAATCCTTGGAAACTGTGCTGAGCTCTGTCTGTCATTGCATCCCACCCTGGAGATACTCTGGGGTCATTTTCCTGGACTCATAGCTCTGTCCTAACCTTCTCTCCAGCAGGTTAGGAGGCTTCACCTGCAGATGATATCTTGTTCCCAGCTGTTTACAGCAATGGATGTCAGCCAGGTGCTCGGGGAGCTGTAAATCCATCAGTGCCTGCTGCCATTAGCACATCCATGACACAGCCGCCCATCCCTGCAGCACCGCAGCCACCACTGGCTCCATGCCTTTGTTTCATGCCCTGTGCCAGCCTGTGGCAAGGTTTAGATGTGAGCTCCAGGTCCTAGATGAGCTGTACAGCTCTGGGATGAAGCAACTTGGCTTTCCCAGCCAGCTCTGTAGGAGCCAGAAGTGTCTCCCTCAGCCAGCTTGAAGCCGGGCGATGCACTTTTTCCATTCCCACCCCAAACTCTGGCCATGGTCTCCATCTCCTGCATCTACTTCTCCACAAACAGAGCACAACATGTGGGATTCCCTTTTTTTTTTTCTTTTTTAAAATGGAAAAAACAATAAAATCCCCAAACATCACAAACACACGCTGTGGAGTTTGCTGTCCCTGAGCTGGGGCTGCCTGCACTGGTTGCTCAATGCTGGTGGTGGCAGGATGGGAACACTTGGCAAAGTCCCCCTGTCTCCCCCAGAAACTGTGGAGCAATTTCCAGCTGGGATTTTAATAACCTGCAGCTCTGAAGCAGTGGCAGCCACATCTGTGTCAAATTAAGCTCATCCCCATTGGTGTTTGGCAAGCACAGGATTTTTTGGGAATGGTTCTGTTTGGGGGTGGGTGCTTGTGAAGTGTTGGAGGGTTGGCTGGGAGCCATTGGAAAGGGAAAATCTGGTGACCTGCTGCCAGTGGGGTTGGATGGGATGAAGGCATGTTTGGTGTTGGATGTCTGGATTTTGCTGTGGCCCCAGCTAGAAGGTGCTTTGGTCTCAGAGGTGCAGTTTTGGGGTGTCCTGTGGGGTGGATGCTCTGCCCCACCCCCACAAAGCCTCCTGCTTTGCTGCTGAGGAGGATCATTCCTTTGAATTAAAAGCAATTTAGTTAATAGCCACCTCTCTGGTGATCAATGACAGGACCAGAGGGAATGGCTGGAGCTGTGTCAGGGAAGGTTCAGGTTGAATATTAGGAAAAGGTTCTTTCTCCAGAGGGTTGTTGGGCACCCTGAGCTCCCCAGAGAATGGTCACAGTCCTAAGCCTGACAGAGTTCAAAAAGGGTTTTGACAACAGTCTCAGGCACAGGATGGGGTTCTTGGGGTGTCCTGTGCAGGGACAGGAGTGGGATTTCAATGATCTTTTTGTCCCTTCCAACTCAGGATATTCCATGATTCAATTATATGATTCAATAAATGAACATTGAGCAGCATAGCCCTGGCTTTTGGATGTCCTGATGTCTCATCCCAGGCTTTCTTTTCCCTTTTTGGACATGCATCTGGGATCTTGTGGGTGACCAGTGTGAGGTTCAGTGTTTCTGTAAATGAAGCTGGTGCCAGCACATCTCCCTGGGTGATTTGCCTTTCCCATTTTGATAGGAAAAAAAAACTGGTCCAGAGGAATGGATTTAACAACTGACTGGCTTCTCCCCTCTGTGTCTTTGACAGGTCACAGCCAAGACTGCCTTCCTGTTCATCTTACCTCAGTATAATGTTAGTGTGCCTACAGCAGGTGAGACATGCCTCTGCTCCACAAATCCCAAGGGAAGGTTAAATCTTCTCTGCCCCAAATCCTCACTTCCAGCTGGCTTGGGCTCACCCTCTACTGATCAACTGCTCAGGGTCTTGTCTGGCAGTAAATGCAGTCTGGCAGAGATGTTAAAAACAAGATATTTTGGGAAGAAGCAAAGTTTGAGTGGCTCAGAGCACTCTGGTCATGTCTGCCAGGGTTGTGAAGAAATGCTTTCCAGAGGATTTGGGGGCTCTTTTTTTTTTGCCATGGCCATTGCACTCTGTATTCCCTGCAGGGTGAGGATGCTGCTCCAAGCCTGGTCAGGCAGTGTGCAACTGTGTGATTGCCTGCCTGGAGCAGCTTCCTGTCCCCCTGGGGAGCAGGAGGGATTTATTTACCTCTTTGCCAAGCAGCAGGGGCTGTGCCTTGCATCCCTGTCCTGCTGATTTTTGGGGATGGCACCTGGAGAGGAGGATGTGGAGATGCACAGCATCCCTGTGCTGATTCACAGGGATTAAATTCCAGGAGGCTCTGAGCTGGTGCAGCCCCGAACCCAGCAGGCCAGAGGAGGTGTCCCAGCTCCCAGGCAGCAGCCTGTTCCTGTTTGGGCTGCTGGTTGCTGCCTTGCTGGCTCAGAGCCCCTCTGGGTCTGGCAGAGATCTGGGCACTGGAGTAGAGACAGCAGGAGGTGGTTTGGGTAAAGGCCTGGGCTCAGGATGAGCCAAATGCCTGGGGCACAAAGCCTGGCCTGGTGGCAGAAAACTGCAGTTAATTGGGAGTGTTTGAGTAATCATCCAGAGAAAGAGCAGGGTGTTGGGATTAGTGGAGCTACAATGAGGCAGACATGCAGAAGATAAAAGCTCTGCCCTTAAAGGCTTTTGGTTATGGCTGAAGGAATCATTCAGCTTCCAGATTAAATTGTGGTCCCTTCTCCCCTGTGGCACAGTCCAGACAGCTTTCTCTGCTGGTTTTTAAGGGATTTATTCTTTCCTGATAGGAGAATTCCCAATGGGCACAGAAACACCTCCCCAGGTCCAGGTATTGGGGTATCAATATAGGGCATGAGCTAGTGGGGAGAGAGATCTTGGTGCAGCAGCTTCTTGGGAGGAATCTAAATTTTTCCAAGGCTTTCCCACAGCTTCTGCTAGAGCTTCTGAGGTGCCCTGGAGAGAGGAGGCAGAGCACATACACATGATATTATTTTCCCTGGCCTTGCAGTTCTGTCTTTTACCTTGCTGGGATTACAGGAACCATTTTTACCTCTGGGTCTGCACAGCACAGGGGACTCCTAAGGACAGGGTGTTTCCATATCCTTGTGCCAGGTGTGTTCACAAATCCTGTTCAAATCGTAGAAATCTGGACTGAAGCTTTGCTTAGGGTAAGAGGGCTGGTGACAGAGCAGACTCTCCCCAGCACTGGTATCAGCAGAGAATCAGGATGAGGGAGAGCAGCAGCCAGGGGTGTGCTGAGCTTCATGTGATACTTCTGCAGCCTTCCCAACTCTGCTTCTTCCCATAAGCTTCAGGGCTGCAAATAGTCACCTAAATTCAGATGTCTGGGGTATTTTGGGTGCTGTTGGGTCTTCTGTTGCTCCAGAAGAGCCTCCCATGGGTCCTATTTCATCCACCAGCCCCGTGCTGCTGCCTCATATCTCTGAATAGCAGAAGGCATCTGCATTTAGGCAGCTGAATCCTGCTCCAGCAGTTTTCAGGGAGGAGTGGGAGATCATAAGGAAGTGTTAAATCATAACTGAGAGGGTGGAAATCCTATCCCAAGCCCTGATGTTCCTTGTGGAGCATCTCTGATCCCACCACCTGCTTCAGCCTCCAATGTCTTCATCCCTTAAAATCCCATTTCCACAGCTGAGCTGTCCTCAGTGGCAGGGGGAAGCTTTTGGTGTCCCCAGTGTCCCCTCCCTTGAGGTGTGTACCTATGTCCTGGTTTGAAGGGCAGGTGTCTGCCCATAAAGGCAGAAGCTTCTCTTTGAAATGGAGAGTGTAAATCCCCTCCCTCCAAATTATTATTATAATTTTGAAATTAAGGGGCTCTCAGGCAAAAATATGGGAATTAGGAATAACAGTTCCTTACTAGGAAAATTAAAATAGAAATGCAGTATTACAAAGAACAATCCCAAACCCTGCCAGAGTCAGAATCCAAGCTGACACCCGTCAGTCAGTCAGGGTGTTGGCACAGTCCCATTCAATGGTGGCTGCATCCTCCTGCAGGGGCAGATGTGGTTCAGCTGCAGCAGTGCTCCTGGAGAAGGTGCAGTTTCCTCTGAAGCTCCAGGGATGATGTGGAAAGGTCCAGTTTTCCTCTGGAATCCAGTGGAAAAGGCTGCTCTGCTGTTCCAAATCTCAGTTTTTTTCTGGGTAGGAAAGGCTTTGGCTCCTCCCCTGGCTGGAGCATCTCCCAGTGGGATGAGGGAATTTTATCAGTCATGCCCTGGGACTCAATGGCCATTAACAGGAGATATCTCCTGGAGGGAGGATGGGCTGTGGGAAGATAAAGATGATTGCCCCAGCTGGTTTAAAGATGGCCCATGAGCAGATAATATGTACCACAGAGATAAGGAATCCACCCAATTTTAACAGATGGGGACAGAATACACATTTCTGGCCACATCAACCCAACACAACCTGTTAGAGGGGAAACCACCCTCCTCTGCCATGAGCTAACCCTGGAGAGAGCCCTTTTCTCACCACTGGCATTGTCATGACCTCTCTCTGGTGTCCCCATCCAAGCTGCTCCCCACTAAACCCTTCCCTGGCAATCCTTTGGGCCATGGGGGTCTGACCCACACTTTGGTCTCTCTGCAGATGGGGAGCTGGTCCAGTATCACTATGGGCTGAAGGATCTGGTCACCATCCTGTTCTACATCTTCATCGCCATCATCCTGCACGCGGTGGTGCAGGAGTACGCCCTGGACGTGAGCGCCATTCCCTGCCTTGTGTCCTCACAATCCCTCCCATCCCAGGGGGGCTGTGCTGCTGCAGTTAAATGCTGTTCTGGGGGTGGTCTGGGGGCTGAGGTGGTGATGAGTGAGCCTTCATCTCTGGAGGCTGCACAGGATGAGGAGGAGAAGGACAGAGAGAGTTAATGGTGGCTCATGGGTTTTTTTTTTGTTGTTTGTCTCTTCCTCTGCTCCTTCCCAGAAAATCAACAGGCGTCTGCATCTCTCCAAGGTCAAACACAGCAAGTTCAATGAGTCAGGGCAGCTGGTTGCCTTCCACCTCACCTCTGTCATCTGGTGCTTGTACGTCGTGGTGACGGTAAGGCACAGGGCTGGCTGCCATTTGGCTTTCCAGGGGGAAGTTTGGGTTCTGGAGCACAAAATCCCACAGCCAGCAGAGTTCCCAGCCAGCTTCTGGGCCAAAACAGGCACATGGCAGTCAGCTCTGATGGATCTTTCCAGCCACTGCATGAGGGAAGTTTTGGGAGATCTTTCTCCTGTACTGTACAAGGCACAGGTAAATGGGCTGTGAAATATTTGTGGAGCTGGTCTCCAGCAATCCTGCCTGGCCCCATCATCTCCATCATCTGCTCCAAGACCTGTTGCCTTTCTCAGCTTCTTATATTTTCCTCCTTATGTACATTCAGTACCTTGAGGTTTTTGGGTGCCTTTTGCAGGGTCGTGGGGCTAATGGGCAGAATTTTGGGATCCCTCTTTATGGTTCCTTCCTTGGCAAGCTGATGGTGAGGGAATCTTTGAAAACAGGGAAACCATGCTGTTCCTTGGGGATGTGTCAACCCAAAGAATTCAGAGGAAAAACTCATTTTGGGGAGGAAAGAACAGGTGTGGGAGAGATCTGACTGTTTTAGCAGTGTGATAATGTTTTTCTTGCTGCAGCCATTGGACTCCAGCTGTGGTCTCCAGTGTCTCTGGGATGGATCTTTGGGGACAGATCCTCTCTCCACTGCTCAGAGGGTCATGCCAGCCCTTCTTCGAGAACTACTTTTCCCTTCAAAACCAGCATTTCTAGAGATCTGCTGGCACTGCCTCTGCCCCATAGGGCTCTGAGGAAGGAAACTTAGTCAAAACAGTTGATTGGGCTGGTTTTGGGCTCCCCTTGCCCAGTGCCAGACCCATAAGCAGCTGTGGGGCTGGAACTTCTTGTACAACCCCCATTGCTGTGGTGTGCTCCCCAAACACCCAGCACATGCAGAGCAGGTCACTCTTGTGCTTCCCTGGCCTTCCCCAACAGAAAAAAAGGGTCTTGGAACAGACAGGCAATGGATGATGGTGACTGGACAGGACAAATTTTCTGTGCCAGCATCTCTGCAAAACCAGGGCAGCATCCGTATGGCAGGAGTGAGAAGGCAAGTGTAAGGCAAGAGGTGGAAAATGAAACTGTCCAATTCATATCTAGTTATTTTTGTTGGTATTTTCTTTTCCTCTTTTTCTTGAGAAGCACTTCATGTTGCTTAAGTGCTGCTGGGGTTGGAAATGCCAGTGGGGAAGAAGCCTCTGGACCATAAACACAGCTCCCTGAGCCATGCTACAAGGATCTCACCCCTACACCTCCAAAGCATTCCAAACCCTAAAATATCCTCTTCTGAACTTGGGACCTGTGTGCAACTGAGCAAGCAGCCTTCAGCCCCTAAACCCCCCTAAAAGGGGCCTGGTGAAATTTTAAAGGGGTTCTAGAGATCCACAGACACAGAGCTCCTCACAGGGAACATGTTTTTTCCTGCAGGCTGTGACGAGACTCAGGAGTCATCCCCAGTTCCTTGTTTCACTGTACCATCAGCCCACCCTCTCATAACCTGTTTTGTTTTGCTGAAGCCTTGCCTCTCTTCTCTTTTTCAGGAAGGATACATTTCAAACCCCCGGAGTCTGTGGGAAAACTACCCACATGTTTATCTGCCGTAAGCACTTGTGAGGGGTTTTTGTTCTGGGGCTGGCCACTTCCTTCCTCTCCATGGTTTTGCCTGCTGGGAGTGGGGAGCTGACAGCACAGCACCCTCTGCATGCACCCTGCTGCAGTGAGACCATGGGGAATGGGGATATCTCATTTGTGAGCCTGGGGAGGGTGTTCCAGAGGGTTTCATCAGGAATACTCATCCTGCCTGTTTCCTGCATCACCTTGGGAAAGTCTCTTTGCTGTTCATTTTTCACAGCAGAAATGTAGTGAGGGATGATCCTTCCTTCTTGGTTTTTTGCAAAATTGAGGTTTGCTGAGAGCACGGAGACCACAGCACAAGCATCTGGTTAAACTCCATGTGCAGCTCAACAAATAATTTCAGCCCTGAAATGATTTCTCCTAAATCCCATGGCTCTAAAGCAGTGGAGGGATTGCCCAGTGCTGTCTTGGCACTCGGATTCTCAGGGTCCTGCCATGGCCTGGGCTGGCTCACATGGCTCCTCCCTGCATTTCAGGTACCAGGTGAAGTTTTTCTACCTGTGCCAGCTGGCGTACTGGCTGCACGCCCTGCCCGAGCTCTACTTCCAAAAAGTCCGCAAGGTGAGAGCCGGGGGGAGGTTTTGGGAGAGGGAGGAGTGGGAGAGGGTGGGTGGAGAGGGCAGAGAGGCTGATTTGGCTTTTCTGGCCCTGCCAGGAGGAGATCCCCCGGCAGCTGCGCTGCATCACGCTCTACCTGCTGCACATCGCCGGCGCCTACCTGCTCAAGTGAGTCACCTGCCTCAGCATCTCAGCACCCCCTCCCACACCAGGGAGAGGGCTGGGCAGCTGCTTTTGCCCTGGGAATCCTCAGTGGGGTGAGGGGCTTAGAAGGAATAAATGGGATTGTTTCAGTGGAGAGTGGTTTTTACCTAGACAGGTATATAGGCCAAGCGGGATAGTTTTAAACTAAAAGAGGGGAGATTTGGATATTGGGAAGAAATTTTTGCCTGTGAGAGTGGTGAGGCACTTGGCACAGGTTGTCCAGAGGGTTTCCCATCCCTGGAAGTGTTCAAGGCCAGGTTGGATGGGCACTAGAGCAATATGGGACAGTGGAAGATGTCCAGGGCAGGGGGTTGGAATGAGATGATGAGATTTAAGATCCCTTTCCACCCAAACCATTATCTGATAAAAAGCAGAGCAGCCTTACCAGCCACAAGGTTTTGTGTTGGATACATCCCAGCTCTGCTAGTGTTTTAGACTGTGTTGATGGTTTGCAGACAGGAATTTCCCCTGTTGCAGTCCTACCCCCACTGCTGCACAGAGTCTGGCTTTGGGCTGGCGCTGCAGCTCATGGACAGCAGGGCTGAGGCTGTAGCTGGGTTTGAAGGATGAAGGTTGAAGGATGAAGGCTGGCCAGCCCAGTAATGCTTTTTTCTTCCTCTTCCCTGCCAGCTTAACCCGCCTGGGGCTGATCCTGTTGCTGTTGCAGTACTTGGCCGAGTTCTTCTTCCACATGGCACGGCTGGTTTACTTCACGGACGAGAACAACGAGAAGCTGTAAGCAGGGGAGCTGCCTGTGCCTCCCATCCTCCTTTGGAGCCTGGATCTTGCTCTCACCTCCTGGGTCAGCTCTTGGGCTGCTCCTGCCCACACCTCTGCTTGCCCTCCTGCAGGTTTAATGTCTGGGCCGTCGTGTTCGTGGTCACCAGGCTCTTCACCCTCACCTTGTACATCCTGGTCATCGGCTTCGGGCTGCCACGTGTGGAGAGCCAGGCCCTGGACCCTGAGAGAGGGAACTTCTTCAGCTTCCTCTTCAACAATATCCTCTTCAGGTAGGAATGTCTCCTGTGCCTTCCTTGGTTGTGTTATTTGCTGAGTTTGGAAATCATGGTTTGGGTTGGAAGGGACCTTAAAGATCATCTCATTCCAACCCCTGCCATGGACGTGGATACCATCACTAGACCAGGTTGTCCCAAGCTGCATCCAAATGGGATCCAGACAGTGAGGATCTGGTTCTGATTCCATTTAGGGAAAGCCTTAATGAGCTGAAGGGGATGTGAAGGAAGCAAGGAGGCTTTTAAAGGTTACACAGAGCCAAAACAGAGAGGAAAAGTCAGGAAATAAAGTGTTAATCAAGTGGAGTTATAAAGTGCAAGCCTGTCTTGTAGAAATGCTCCCTGTTGTACCTTTAAGTGCACTTACATGGATGTGGTCAAGGAAAAGGCATTTTCCCTTCTGCTTGGCCATGTTTTGCTGCCCATTGATGTGGGAAGCAGAGGGTGGAATGGGCTCCTCATGCCTTGCAGTCTGACAAGTGTGGGAGCCTTTCTCACCCTTGCAGCAGCTGTGGGTTCAGTTCAGAATTTGTTAGACATGGTCATTACCAAGGTTCTTGAAGCAAGGACTGCTGAGGATTTGAGGGTCTTTCTTACCTCCCTTCCACCTTTTAGATCATCCAGGGACATCACGCCTTGACTGTGTCACATTGTGTTTTGGGCAGTGCTGGTTGAGATGTTCCTGTTCATCCATTCCTGCCCTAAAGTTGAAAGAACCAATGAATCAAAACCTGAGGGCTTTATGGTGTGGAGCAAAGGAAGGTGGCTGCTCTGGGCTCAGGGGTGGCAGAAGGCAGAGGTGGTGGCTGGAGGGACAATGACAAGAGCTCAGCCACCATCCCCAGTGTGGGGGGAAGGCCGGGCTGGGGGTGGCCTCGCTGCTGTGTTCTCAGGCTGCCTCTTCTCCGCCCCTGGCAGAATGAGTGTGCTGCTGTTGGTGTGCCTCTTCCAGGCCTCGGTGATGTGGCGCTTCATCCACTTCCAGCTGCGGCGCTGGAGGGAGTACTGGCACGAGCAGAGCAGCCGCAAGCGAGCCGCCGCCAGCACCGGCAGCAAGCAGCAGAGCAAGCTGCTCAAGAGGGACTCGGGTGAGTGCTGCAGGGCTGCCACTCTGCAGGTGTCAGGCCTGGGCTTCAGCATCCCCCCAGCAGTGTCCTGGTGTCTTGGGGGTTTCCCCATGTCTGTGGGTCCTGAGAGGATAAAGGGTTTGGCTTGTGCAAGGGAGAAATTTCTTTCTCCGTAGAATCACAGAATGGTTTAGGTTGGAAAAGACCTCTGAGATCGTGGAGTCCAACCATTGACCAATCACCATGGTGTCAACCAGACCAGAGTGCTGAATTGTTTGGACACCTCCAGGGGTGGTGACTCCAAACCTCCCTGAGCAGCCCATTCCAATGTTTACCCTTTCTATAAGGAAATTCCTTCTAACGTCCAACCTGAACCTCCCTTGTGGCAGCTTGAGGCCATTTCATCTTGTCCTGTCCCTTGTTCTCTGGGAGCAGAGCCCCACCTGGCTGCACCCTCCTGTCAAGAAGGTCCCTCCCTCGTGGAGCCTCCTTTTCTCCAGGTTAAACACTCCCAGTTCCCTCAGACCCCTCACCATCTCCGTGTCCCTTTGTTGCCACCCCCAGGTTACCATGAAAACGGAGTGGTGAAAGCAGAGAACGGAACCTCACCTCGCACCAAGAAGCTCAAGTCTCCCTAGAAGCCAAGGGTTGTGTGCTGGGGAGGAGGGTGAGAGACCAGGACTGAGCAGCTCCTCCTCCTGCTCCTCACAGGCAGCGTCTGGAAAGGCTCAGGATCATCTTCCCAAGGTGTCTCTCACTCACCTCCCTTCCTTTCTTGCTCTGGTGAACCGTTTGCAATAAAACCAAAAAGGCCCCTTCCCCCTTTTCCCATCCCCCTCATAGGAACATTTTCCAGCCCTCCTGGTTTTGCCTTCCTCTGTTTGATCATAAACCAGCGTGCAATTTTATTTTTTTTTCTTTTCTATTTTAGTGTTCGGTTGTTTTGGTTAATGGTTGCAAATGTATCATAGATGGTTCCAAACAATCCTTTTTTCTCCTACAGCATGTTCCTCCCCTCTCTTCATGGTGCTTCCCTGAGCCCCTGGGACAGGGCCACGACAGCTTGAAGGCACCAAATGTGTGTTGTGGGATCAGATTCCTGGGGGAATGTGCTGGGTCTGTGAGATCTGAGGCTCAGGGGTGCTCTCAGGTGACATGGGGCACATCTGGCCAGCACTCAGCAGGATGGTGATGCTGCAAAGAGACACCAGGGTCTGATGGAGGAAACTCAACCCTGTCTTGTCTCCTGGTGGATGTCTGGTTAACTGGGGTTTTCTGAACCCTGCTTTTGAGCATTTTCAAGAGCTGGGCAGCAGAGAAGAGAGGACTTCCCTCTTCATGTGGAAGGTCCAGCTCCTAGCCTTTGCTTGTCCCAGCTGGGTTTCTCTTGGCTGCCTCGTGGTTGTTTTGGACTCCCAGCCCCAAGAGCTGAGCCCAGGGCTCTGTAGCTCTCAGTGTTTTGTTATGGGGCAGCAGCATCTTCAATTCCACATGAATCCTTAAGTCCTGCCCCGCTCTGAGCACTGGCCTGGCTCCTGTCAGCCCAGGCTCTCTCCCAGCTTGTCTGTGCTTCATGGACCTGGTGTTCTTGTTGCTCATGACCACATCCAGGTGGTTGCTGCAAAGGGTTTTGCATCAGTGGGACTGTGCCCCTTGTGCTGTCACCTCAGCCTTGTCCCTACCATACCAGTCCAGCCGTGCCGTTGGCAGCCACCAGCCTCACTCTTTGTTTCCAAAGGATACAGTGCTTGTATCCACCCAAGGTGCTATCAAATCCAGGGTTTCTTCCAAAAATCCTAGCCCCTTCATCCCTTTCTGAGCTGTGAATGAGATGACAGGGAAGGAAGGGGAAGGAGGCCAGGGCTGCAAGGAGCAGCTTGCATTTTAGGAAAAGCCTGGCTTGTGACACGTAGCTGTTGGCAGATGGAGTTGTCTCAAATCTACCTCAGAGGCCATCTGTTGCTGCAGACCACTTTCCTCTCTTGCTGCTCCCGCTGCCACCTCCATGTGCTGGCAAGAGATTTTGTGGAAAGCCAGTTCCCACCAGCTTGATCCCTCTGCTGGGGAGCAGCATCTGCTTGGGCTATCGTGGGTGAGTGCTATCTCACTTCTTTTTGGGTGCCACTCCAGGGTAGGTTTGGCAGGTGAGCAGTAGTGGCCCCTCTGTCCCCACACTGCTGTGGGGCAGTTCCTGAGCTGGGCTTTGCTGTTGGTGCCCCTTGTGCAGCAAAGTCAGCTGTAGCTTTAGTTCTGCTTTGCCCTGGCAGAAACACGGGACTCGTGGTGTCCCCTTGGCTGGGTGAGGAGAGGGACACAGAGCTGGGTGCTCTCCATGTGCAGTCCAGGATTGATCCTGGGCCTGGCCCTGGCTCAGCCCTTGGAGGCAGCTGGACTCTGGCTCTCTCCAAGTGCAATTCCAGCCTGAGGCTGGTGCCGTTCTCCTTCACACCAGTTGTGTCTTGAGGAATGGGTGACAGTTGATTTTCTGCCCTTCTTTGAGTTGAGTTGGGGTTTTATCCCATTTTTCTGGGTGTCTTTCCTCCCCCTCTCCTTGCTGAAGAGGCACTGGAAGTAGAAAACGTGCAGGGACATGAGGATGGTTGGTCAAATTCCACTTGTTCCTCAATCCCCACGACATTTGAGTGTCCAGTGAGGGATACTGGCAGGAGAGGGCTTTCCCCATTTTCAGGGGAGCTGGGGAAGGAGGCTGGAGCAGAGCCCTTGTGGTACCTTGCCAGTGCTCCTTGTAGCCTGTGCTGGATAAAGATAAAACACTTTTTGGCTCAGAGGCAGCAGCAAGACCCGCAGTGCAGCGGGACTTGAGGGGAAAGAGCTTTATGTTGGGGAGGACATGGAAAAGGTGAGAGGTTTTTCCTTTCTCCTGCCTCTTCTCATCCACTGTCAGTGCCCTCCAGGAACATCTCCTGGCTGGCACCTCCCCAGACCCTTGGCCAGGCCTCACAGCAGCCAAGCTGCTGACTCTGCTAGCAGGTGACTCATGGAGCTCCCCAAAAACACAGCTGCTGAATGATTCCTCCTCCTGCCTGCTTGGCTTCAGGCAGCTTTTCCACTTGCACAATCCTATCTCTTCCTACCATAGCTGGTGATGCTTTGTATCCCAAGTGCCTTATGTTGTAGCCTCTCTGTGCACTGTAGCAGTAGCTGAACCCCCTCCTTTGTTACTAGGTATGTACAACATATGCTACATTTAGGTGTGTTTTGTTTTCTTTTTGGTAGAGCTACCAGGAAAAGGGACATTTGTTTTTGAAGCATTTCCATGTCTTCTTTATATGATTTTGTTTTTTTAAACCTATAGATGATGGGGCTTTTTTGTTGTTGTTGTTGTTGTTGCTTTTATTTTTTTAGTCCTTCCCTATATTTAGTCCTCAGAAATCCCCATCCTTCTGTTAGACCCAAACCTGGCAGGTTGTTGTTTTTTTTTGAGCTGAGTCTTTGTTGTGAGGCAATATCCACTGTTCATATCCTGGAGGTTTGCAATCCCCTCTCCATCAGAGGGGCTGCCATGGGCTGCTTCTCTCTGTGTTGTAGTGCAAGCACAATCCCTGGGCTGCAAGCCTGCAGTAACTGCTCCTGTGTCCATGTCATTTCTCAGCAGATCCAGCCTTCCTTTCAGCCCAAAGAGCTTTTTCATGGAGCATTTTCACTGCAAGCCCTTAGTGGTCAGTCTGTCCTTGGCTGCTCTGCCTATGAAATGCCACGAGCTCACTTGTCTTTAGTGGATGCTCTTCTCCTGCCCCATCTTGTCAAGCCCTGCAGAAAACATGGAATTGTTGGGTGAGGTTGGAAAATGCCTCCAAACTCATCAAAGTCCAACCTTTAATCCAACCCCAAGATCCAGCCCCAAACAGGAGCTCTTGTCCACCACAGTGCAGAAGGTGATGGAGATTATCCAAAACTTTCTGTGGGACATGATTCCTTGCACCCTTCCCATGGGCTTGAGGCTGTTTTAGTAGTCTGTGTCCATTATCCAACCTATGGAGGTGAGGAATGAGTAGCCTGTGGTTTTTGGGGTGAGGTGTAGTGTTTTCCTGTCCTAGCCTAGAGGAGCTGTGAAATACCAGCACTAGTTCTGTCTTCTTGTCTTGGTTGGAGAATGGGCTTGGGAAGAGAAAAGGGTGGAGGAAGAACAGATGTAGCATTTCACATACAGTTTTTGAGTGACTCTTACATTATGGGGCATTACATTCACATTTTGTCTTGTTGTTGTTGTTGTTTAGAATTCTTCTTATTCATCATGTTTGGGTTAGTAGAAGCCAAGTTCCAGTTCCCCTGTAGGTCTCCTTATCCTCAACTCAGTGTTTTAAAAGGTATTTTTGGTAGGCTTCCTGGTTGGAGGGAAGAGTGGCCACTCTGGGATGTCTCTTCCTTGCCTCCAAGTGACTCTGGGAGCTTGGAGCCACCCTGCCTTTGCTGCAGTGCTTGGGGTTTACAGCAGCCTCAGGCTCCTGCCTTTGGTAGATGGACCCCAGATTGTGTCAACAGTGGAATGAGATGATGGGGTTTGATTTACAGCCTTCCATGAAGCCTACAACTTCATGGGGGCTGAAAGGTTGGTTTAGTAGGTTTTATGCCCAGCAGTGAAGTATGTTCTTCCTCCTTGGAGCTGTGTGTGGGGTTTTTCTGGGAAGAATGGCTGTTGGAAAAGCCAGGCAGAGTGTGTAGTTTTCCTCAAAAATGTTGAACTTGTCTACAGAAACTTCAGCAAAGGAACTTGAGGAAAATGTCTGTTCTTCCATATTTATGCTTTAGTGCAAATTTCCTGATTTTGGAGGGGGGTGGGAATTAACAGTCTCTGGTATTTTATCCTGTTTGTTTCATTCTTCCTCTGTCCCTTCAGTTTTTGTACGGATTTTGTTTGTTGTTGTTCGTTGTTCAATGACTTTTGTGATAAACTCAGCAGAAGTATTTTTCTGAAATAAATAAATAAAAGGCATAGATTCTTCCAGTGCTGTTTCCACTGATGCTTTATTATTGTTAAGCTCTGCATGTGGCAGGGACACCTTCCATATCCCAGGTTGCTCCAAGCCCCATCCAGCCTGGCCTTGACACTTCCAGGGATCCAGGGACATCCACAGCTTCCACAGGGAAACCTCTGCCAGGGCCTCCCCACCCTCACAGGGAAGAATTTTTTCCCTAATACTCAATCTAAATCTACTCTCTTTCAGTTTAAAGCCATTCCCCCTTATCCTGTCACCCCAAGCCCTTGCAGCTGGGATTCTTCTTCCCACATTTCCCATGTCCAGAGCATGGGCAGCTGCTCCAGAGTTCATTATTCGTGGCTGCTTTCATCAGAGGGAGTGGAGGATAAGGGTATTTGTAGGAGATGATTTATCTGATGTGGTTAGGCACATATTTTTGGTGAGCTGTATTGTATATTTTGTGCAGCTGGCCCCAGGCATCACTTGGCTGAGGGTTAGGTTACGGTTTCCTAGCCTGTGCAGAAAATAGTTTCTGACTTTCTACAGCTCCAGTAATTTCATCTGTAAGTTTTTGGTCTCTTGAAATCAGAGGTGGAGCAGAGAGCTCTGGAATGATCCTTGGTCAGGATGAGCAGCAGCACAAAACAGGCCCAGAAGGGAAGAGCAGTGACCTTTCCAAACAAGAGGAGCCAGGAGGGAGCTGTCACGTGGAGACTCTCAGCTGTCTGAGGGAAAGTGGGAATCCACAGCACAAAAGCTGATTTCAAGCAGCATTTTGTTCCAAAGAGCTTTGTTCTCTGTGTGTGTGCCAGCTGCCTTTTCTGTGTGCTCCATGGCAACACCTGGCAGGTGTCACTTGGGGTGAGAAGGCTCCTGCCACATTACCTGCACAGGAGATGAGTAATGGAGCACGAGTGTCATAACTATTGCTATGCCAACAGCCCCTGCTCCCTTTTCCTTGGAGACCTGTGCTGAGATGACAGGTGGATAAGGTGGGTTTAGATGGCATCTCAGTCCTAAAACCATTCTCCCAACTTCTTGTTAAAAAATGCAGAGCTGCTGTCAGCAGATTTGTGTCCAGACCCCTGTTACCTCCAGATAACTCACCACCATCACCCTATTTTGAGTAGACCCAGAATCACAATTTGTGGGTTTTGTCCCCCCACCCTTATTTTAATCCTTAGCTATTCCAGCCATTCTATTTAAAACAGACTTTTTCAACACTTTTATAGCAACTGCAATTTTATTGCAATTTTAATAACAAACTGGCAGTCTTCACTACTTGAAGTGAAGAGTGGTTTTCACTCCAGGCTCCAGAGAGCTTTAGCTGCACAAAAAGGTTGAGAAAACAATAGAAGAACCTGACTTTGGTTCTCAGAATTACTTTTTTGTCTCCTATAAGTTTCATTTCAACATTCAGCAGTTGTGAGGTTGAGTTTGGGTGTGGCTAAAAGGGCAGGGAGAGATTAGGAAGGAAAAAAAACTTAACATGAGGGTGGAATCAGCTGGGTCTGTAAAAGGGGGAGGGAGAGAATGAAGCAAGGGTGAAAACCAGAGCATCCTTTTTGAAGTACAGTGTCTTCAAGTCAGCTGAGAATTCAATTGCTGGTCCTGTCCTTCAGCTTCTGGGAAGAGATTACTAGGGAAGGCTAGAAGGAACTCACGGTAGTTTACCTTGTCTTCATCACAGGAGCAGTAGTCAATCAGCTGTGGGGACAAAAAACACAGGAATCACCATCAAGAGTTGGAAAAAGCTGCAAAATTTGGGTTGTTTTTAGGGGAAAGTGCCCAGAGTTCTCCTTGTGTGACAGAGCAGATGTTATTCCCCCATGTGGATTTCCCAATCCTGGTAGTCCTGAATCCCAGGTAAACTTGGAATCATAGAATTATTAAGGATTGAAAAGACCTACAAGATCATTGAGCCCACCTTTAGATCATCAAGTCCAACCATTTAAGGATTGAACTTGATGATCTAAAGGTTCAAGTCCAACCTTGAATGCCAATAGATGACACTAATCTATGCAAGGAGAAGAGTTTGAGTTTAATCCTGATTTCCTTCTGGGCCTCACTAGAGTGGCAACAGAGCCACAAAAATACAAAGCATGGCCACAGACCGAGATGAGCCACAGAAAATCTTGCAGAAATCCCTGCCAAAAGTGGGGTGGGGGCAGTGTATGTGAGCAGTCACTGTTCCCCAGTGTCACTTTGGTGTGTGCACATGGCATAAAGGGGAGACACAGATAATTGAGCTTGGTGACAGCCCCACTAATGAGCCAGTTCTGGTGTCCGTGCCTGACCCTGCATTGTGTTTCAGAGCCACAGCCTTTGTGTGCTTCAGGGGAAGAAAGAAGGCTTTTGTTTCTTTAATTGCATAACTAATCTCCTTCTGACACCCAGAGAGATGGAAAAGGTCTAATATCACAATTCCTTGAAAGGATTCTTCTTCCCCTTGTCGCCTGGAGACACATTCTCTGTCTGGGGTTTGCTTCTGTGACTGACAGCTGTGCTCCTCTGCAGGCAGTGAGCTCCCTGCCATATGTTTAATTTATAGCCCTGCCACACTTCCCAGGGCTCTGGGAACATTGGGATTAAGATTTCAGGAGAGGAGATGGATGTTTTTAGTGCACAGGTCCTAGACTGGGTTTCAAACATGGGAGTTTAGCTTCAATTGTCACAGGTTCTCCATATAATTTTAGGAGTGTTATTCCTCTCCCACTCTCAGAGTGGAGCAGGGATTGTCACCACACTGTAAATTCCTCAGGGCAGAGTGAGCTCTGATGAAATCTGGTACAGCAAAGCCCTGGGGGCTTGTCAGGGCCTTTATTCATCCCACATTCAGAGGCACAAATCCCCTGCCCATGCACCTTGCTAACCATGGCTGTGATGCTCACAGTTGCCTGCTTTAGAAAAGTTTTTATTTTAGAGGGGAAATAACTCCCTCTGGTTTATAGATTTCTCTAAACTCTGAGTCCCCTTTTATGGGCCACTAATCTACTGCCTATCACATGATGCTGAGGAAACATCCTTGTCAGTCATATTCCTGAAAGGATCCTCCTCCATCCTCATTGCAGGAATTTTTCCCTCAGTTTCCCTCCCATGTTCTGCTCTGCAGACTGTGCTCTCCATGTGCTTTTTGTTGCTCATGGTGCTCAACAAGTGTTAACCAGGGCATTATGATTCTTAAAAAAAATAAATAAATAAATAATTTTTTTTCAAAAATACTTAGTTTTAGACCTTAAGTTCAGTTGCTGTTAAATCCAGAATGTCTCTGAGCTTTCCTAAGGCACATTCCTTGAACACCTCAGTGTCACCTCTACTCAATCCCAGCTGTGCTTAAGCTATCACAGACACTCCAAGGAACCTATGCCTGATCTCTGTCATGATTCCTGATCTCTATCACAATACACAACCTCTTCTATTTATCCAAGACCTGAACCAGCAGGAATTTTCACACATTACAGTGCAGCCAAACATGGGGGGCAGCCTGGATAACATTTTTTTCTCTTTCCTTAGAGGACAGCAATTATTATCTCCTCTAAGACACAGGCTCAGTCCAAGAGCTCAGAAGTTTTTCTAAACTTGGGACTCTCTTGCCCTTTTCTTGAATTTGTTCCCCTTTGAAGGCTAGAGCAGCTGGTTAGAGTTGGTTTTTAGAAGAAATCTTTTGGAAGAGCCATAGGAAAGGAATTCCACACTCATAGCACCCCTTCCATCTGACCTTTTTAAGAAGGATGGTGCTGGTTGGCACGTGGAACCTGTCACAAATATTTAAAAATCTTGTTTTATCCATGAAGCCAGAGCCCTCCTGGTCAAAATGATGAAATGCCTCATGAAACTGCCTGGTGTTGAAGGGCTTTTGGAGCTTCAGTTCTTTCTGGACCTCCACAATTAAATCATCCAGGTCCTTCTTGGGAATGCCACTGCAGAAAAAAGGAATAAGAGGATTTCATGTAAAAACTCATTTTGGCAGCCTTGCTGTGACATTTGAGTGAAAAAGGAGCATTTCCCTGTGTGCTCCACAGTGTCAGAAACTGGGGGAAGCTTGACTTTCAACCAGAGCTATGATATAACTGCCTCCAAACCATGTTCTGAGGTAACAGGGTTGTTAGTGGGTTGCACAAACTGGGTCCAGACAGCTAAAAGGAGGATGTGGTCTAGGCTCTGATGCTAAGCAAAGAAGGAATAAATACCCTTAGCAAGGGCACCACCACCACCACCTGCTGAGCCTGCAACCATCAAACAGCTCAAGTTGGCAGCATCTGTTACAGAACTGAGCCCTTTGGGATTGTTCCCTATCCCTGGAAGTGTTTAACATCAGGGCTAGGAGCAACCTGGGATAGAGGAAGATGTCCCTGCCCATGGCCAGGAGTTGGCCTGAGCTGATCTTTAAGGTCCTTCCAACCCAAGCCATTTTGTGATTCTATGATTTTGGCTGGAACAAATACTTCCTGAACTGTGGCTTTGTGCTGTGACCACTTCTCAGAGATATTCCAGGAGGTTTTGGGGCCAGCAGCCACAACATTTTACTGTACACACTTCACACCCTCTGAATGTGCCCAAACACAGCCCTTGGAGCTGAACCAGCAGCAGAGCAGGAGGCTGGAGCCAGGGAGGCTGCTGAAAATGCCCTCAGCTGTCAACCTTAGCCTTCTTTAGCCTCCCCACCCCATTCTTTGCAGCCTACCTGCTGGTAGTCTCCACTACCACCTTCCGTGGGAGGAAATGATCCCTTATGGATTGCACTGTTGCTGCAGGGAAACTCTCTGCATTTCTCTCCAAATAATTAAACACATATTCATCAGCATCAATGATAACAAACCTGTGGCCAAACACTGGGGAAGAAGAATTAAAGAATTAATGTTACCTGTGTTTTAGCATGGGTTAAAGTAATTTCTTCATCCAGGAGGGAGCAGGATTCCTCTCCTGTGGCTGGGCTCAGCTTTGAGCCAGCTCTGCTACTTGTTTCACTTGTTGAAGTAAGAATAATTTCACTGATTGAAAGGTTCAAACATTGACAGCAAGAAAGTTGTGTCAATATACAACAGCTGCTGATCTGGAAACTCAAATGTGACCAGACCCAGAAGCAGCAGATCTTTCAAGTGAAGGAAGGGATATATATGCAGTGCCCATGCAATAAATGACATATCAGAGTAGAGTATTATAAATCCAGGCTGGATTTTACCTTCAATTGTAGAACCAATGGTGAAGTCAGAGGCCTCATAGTATATGGGATTCTCTGGAGAAGACCCTGGCTTGGTAACTTTGGTCCTTTTTAAGTATTTGCCTCCAAGGATGCCAGAGTTTTTGATTGGGGGTTCATAGATGCTGATGGTGTCATCAGAGAGGAAATAAGAGAGGATGAAACGACGTTTTTTGTCCTCAGGCACTGGTGATTCCTAGAGCAAGGGTAGCAGGTTAAGAACAGAGCATTTGAACCAGCTTTTCCTTGCCTGGGGTGCTTAGGAATACCTAGTAACCCACTCATAAGTGCCCAGAGATTTTTTTATAGCTGACTAAACAAAGCACTTGATGTGCTGACATAGCACAACAAAGCACTAGACAGCACTTAGGATCTGAATTTCAAAGGTTACTTGCTTTACCCAAGCCACTGAAGCAGAATCTGGGCTGAAATTACCAAGTATATTCAGTGTTTCCACAGCCTGAGTAATCTGAGAGAAAGGAATATTCTATATTGAATGATTCATCCCAGAGAGGCTGTAAAATTCAGATTTAAATTACATTTTTCATTATGCTGAGTGCCTGAGAGAGGCTAGTGCTGCTTCAGCTCTTAGTCACAGGAAGTCACTCCCCTGACACACCAGTGGATTTACTTGCTGAGTTTAAAACTAAGTGGATCTTAACTCCTCAGCTGTGACCTTTAGGAAACTCCTGCACAATAGGGGAAAGAAACCAGCCCTTACCCACCCCGGGTGTTTGGAGAGGGCAGGCACAAGGCAGCACAGGAAATGCCATCACTGCTGCTGGATGTGCCAGGGGCTGCTTGCATAAACCAGCTGTAAAGCTGGCACAAAGGCCTGGGTGCTGCTGTGGGTGGCAAACACCATCCTCATGGATTTTCCAGCTTTACACTGGCACTTGGCTGCTCTGCTAGGACAGCCCCTTTCTGCCTGCTGCAGCCAGGACTAGCCTGGAGAAGGACAGGGGCTGGAGCCAGCAGAGACATCAGGCTCTGGCTGGTGGCAGTGGAGGCAGGCAGGCAGAGGCACAGTGCCCAGTGCAGGCTGCTTCAGCCAGGGCCATCTGTCACGTAGCAGTGCCAGGGGGAGTTTTCCCATAAATGGCTGTGGGTTTGTAGCAGGTTTGGTTTGTGCTTTCTGGCCTTTTAATTTTTTTTCCTTCTAGTTTTGTGAGCTTCCAGTTGTCACAGCAAGCACACAATAATCCCATTGCACCCCCCTTGGGACACTCGTGTTGGCTCAGGGAGCTCTCTTTTCCCACTGGCACAAAGGAGAGTTTGCCAACAGCCTTGTCTGGGCAGGCTGCTCCTCCCATCCTCCTGGCACTATTCCACCAAGGAAAACACTCACCAGGGCCACCTGGTACCGCAGGACCTTGAGATTATTCTCCAGCATCTTAATGATGTCTTTGCGTGGAGGCTTTGGAACCAGACTAAGGCAGTTCTGGAGAGAGTCTTCAGGGATGCCAAAACCATTGTAGGGAGGAATTACCTGCATCCAGGGGAGACAGCAACCATAAACAGCTGCCACTAAGAACAAGACAAAGTTTTCAAGACTTAGCAAAGCCCATCAGATTTGGAAGGCAATATTCTGCCACCAGGTAGTGAGAGCTGTGACATCCTGCCCAGTAGAAATGGCCATGTGCTGTATTTAATGGAAATATAAGAGGACTAAGCAAATCTGAAATTCAGAAAGCCAGGTAATTCTCTGAATTAAGAGGTTATAGCTATATTAAAGAACCATAGGATAATTTGGTTTGAAAAGGACCTTAAAATCATTCAGTTCCAACTAAACCTTCCTGTGCACAGGAACTCAGCCATCAAATGGTTACACTGGTAACCTAATCCCCATCATGCCTGTGGTCTAAGCCACAACTCTAAAACGTTTCTAGGCTCAGTTTGGGAGGTAACAAGGGCTGTGACCATCCCCAGTAGACAGTTTGGACTTGGCAACAAGTTTTGGAGAGTGAGGGAAAGTTCAGCAGTGTGAGTGCAGTCAGACTTTCATTTTTATATTGATTATGACAATTCTTGCCTTGTCTTTTTCAAGTTATTTGATTTTGTTCTCTAAGTTGAACTTGTTTTCTACTTGTTCTTACTAAGCTGAACCTCCACTATAAGAGCTTATACCAACTGCTTCCTTTCCTGCCTTCTTTTGAGAAATTGTTTGCAGTACCTGTGGAACTTTTTCAAGTGGTTTGTCATTTACATCCACTGGCTGGAAGTCTGTGATGCCATATTTTTCACGATAGAAGTCCTGGGTGAACTTGTCACAATCATAGATTAAGAAGGTGCGTCCAAGGAGAGTGACAGTTTTGCCAATACCAAAATCTTTGGGTGAGTACCACTCTTGTACCTCATGGTCAGTGATCTCCAGCACACAGCTTGGGAAGTTCTCTAAGGACAAGGGAGCAGAAAGAAAAATAAATTAATCAGGGAGATGTTAACATTTCCTAGTGAAAAGGGATATATAAAGGCAAGGTGTATAAATAGCTACAGGGAGATGCTGGCACTGCTGTCCTGCCACTGTTCCCCAAAAGATAAAGAATTTAGTGACCATTTGAAGAACTTTTTTTTTGACCATGAAATAATGACACCTTAGCACAGAGGGATGTGCCAATCTTACTGTTCTTGTCCACAAAGGTTTTGGGCAAGCGCTGGCGTCTCATCAGTACCGGGAATGGATCTCTCCCATCATTTCTCTTGTGGATTTCCCGAACCTCCACTGTGTCATCTGCCAGGAAGTAATGGATGATGCAGGGATGGTGGTCACCAAAGGCACAGTTGGTGTCATCCCATATGGCATAGAAGCGAAGCACCTGGAGTGGAGAAAAAAAACAGCAGACAAACATGGATCAGAATCATCTTTTGGTGCTGCAGAAATCAAACTCATCACATTGAGATGATTGAGATTTCCCCATGGTTCAGCTCCTGAAGGGGCAGGAGAGACACAGGGAGAATTTGGTCAGAGCAAGGGGCATTTGTGTTTGCCTGAAATTGTCTGCTCTGGCACTGGCATCAATATTTTGGGGGAGGAGAGGAGTGGATGCAGCAAGACAATTCCTAGTAGAACTGCATCTGGCTGCTAAATTCCAGAGGCAGGTGGCTTATCTCATCCCAACAGAAAGCAAGAGAGTAATGGATGATATTGAGCATAGGCTCTGCAATCCAAAAAGGAGCTGTTTACAAGGCACAAAGCCCAGGAAAAAAAAAAAAAAAAAGGTTTTGTTTCTCACTAAAGCCAAGAAAGGAGCAAATCTGGACTCTGTTCAGCAGACTGAGACAATTTAGGAGTGAGATTGCTGACACTCACAAGACCTGGGTTCAAAGAGCACATTTTCACTGAAATCATAGAATATTTTAGGTTGGAAGATCATTGAGCCCAATATCTAATTGACGCCCACCTTGTCACCCAGCCCAGAGGTCTGAGTGCCACATCCAGTCATTCCTTGGACATCTCCAGGGATGGGGACTCCAAAACTCCCTGACAGCCTATTTCAATGTTTAATCACCCTTCCTGTGAAGAAATTCTTCCTAATTCAACCTAAACCTCCCCTTGCACAACTTGAGGCCATTTCCAGTCCTGTCTCTGCTTGCCTGGGAGAAGATACTGACCCCACCTGGCTGTCCCCTCTGTCAGGGAGTTGTGCAGAGCCACAAGGGCCCCCCAGAGCCTCCTTTTCTCCAGGCTGAGCCCCTTTCCCAGCTCCCTCAGCCTCTCCTGGTGCTCCAGCCCCTTCCCTGGAAAAACTCCAGACCCTCAATGTCTTTCCTAAAGTGAAGGGCCCAGACCAGGACAAACTGAGGTACCTCAGCAGTGTGGTATGGGCAATTATACAATAATTTGGGTAATCCCCAGCTCTCTCACCTTTGTGTCATAGGTCAGAAACTGCCTGAAGGGGTCAGGACCTGCAGGCACGGTGTGTTTTTGCAGAGGTGTCCGACGCTGTTCTGTGTAAGGATCTGAAACCAGCTCCTCTGGAGGGTTCACCTCAATTCCTTGGCTCTCCAGGAACACCTAGGAAGGTCATCTGAGGTGTTAGTGCTGCCAGGAGCTCTGAAGGTAAGAGGTGACTAGAGGTTACAGGTGGGCTGGGATGAGTGAGGTCAGAATTCTGCAAGTTCACTCCTCACAGAGAATTCTACAGCAACAGCAAAATACAACAGATGACAAATAGATTTGTTCAAGCTGCTTCTTATCTTTGCTTACCCTTTAATTAATCAGAGCAGTCCTGTCCTGAACATCCTAACTCAGATTTCACTGGGGCACACTTTTCCCTGGCCTAAGGGCTTTAAATGGAAGATAACTGTCAGTTGGTCTCTTTCAGTAAATTAAAAAGATGAAATTGCTGTATAAACACAGATGTAGTCAGCCTGAATTTGCAAGAACTTAGGGCTGTGTCAGACAGTTAGAAGAAGTTAGTGTCACCCACACTAGGCACATCAGGAACCTACAGGCACAAGGATATGTGGCAGTGGCAGCTTCATTCCATCTTTCAGGAGTACTTTTTCTACAGCAAGAGTGCAACCTGCTTGTTTATAAAGGGATTTTTTTGCTTACCTTGGACCATGAACAAAATTCAGGGTGTTACTCATGGACTTGCATCAGTCACCCAAAGCAACCTTTGAAATCAAGGGACTTGTTCCCTTTTTGGCTTTGGGAAGTGGTCCATGAAAACATTCAGCCCAGGAAGCACCTATGCAAACATCTCCCACAGGAATATGAGATCCCCCTGGAGACTCACAAGGCAGGTTCACACTTTCACTATTTTCTGGCCTGGAAGATGTCAGTAAATGATAAATACACTATTGGCCTTGAGATGTAGACCCATGTAGCTCATTCCATATTCTCCATCAATGAAATGAGGACCAGCTCTTTATTTGATGTGGACTGACTTGAGCAGTCACCCAGTTGCAGCAGAGCTGCTCCCACAGCCACATTTATACCAAGATATTATACATGCTTGGGAACATTCCTGGGCACTGAGGCCAACTGACAAGGAAGATCCTGGACCTAAACTCTCCCAGCCTCCAGGACAGGGTGACTGCATGTAACTCACCTATTGGGAATGGTTCCTGCAGCAGTCTAACTCCTGGCTTGGAAGAATAGTAGTTGACCAGGGCTGAGATTTTACTGGGAACAATCTAGCAGGATACCAGCATACTGGCAATTCTTATTTCTTGTTCCTGGATCATTATTATCTCATTTACTGGCACAGAAATAGCCAGAAATAAAAAAGCAGGCAATGAGTAAGCTTTCTTATAAAGGTCAATTCATACCATGATTCTCAACCCATAGATCATGGCTTGGCTGTAGATGTGTGCAGAGTTACTGCTTGTATTCCCTTCCCCTGTTCCTAATAGAGGAATATTATATCAGGAAAGAGTCAAGTCTTAGTCTCTGACTAAGACTCAAGACAGCTGATTTCCCTCTCAATTATGCACAATGTTGCATGTGGACTCCAAGCAGTTAAACTGCCCAGACATGACCTTAGAATTTGTATTGTAAAGAGAAGTCCTGAGGACAAAAGATGGACTCCCGGCAGTCCTGGGGCAAGAATACTGAGCAGTTAACTCAGCCTCAAGCGGATGTCATACCCTGAACTCCCCTCGGCTTGAAAAAAGAAATCTACACAAAAAGCTGAACGAAAGACTGTGAGCCCCATATCACAACAAGCTCCAGCTGCAAGCTGCTGGCCTCCAGCCCTGCCACTGGCAGGAGAGCTCCTGCCAGGCTGCCCCAGCCCACCTTGGTGAAGCAGTCGCAGTTGACCAGGCGGTAGGTGCGGCCGTAGATGGTGAGGTCGATGCCCAGGTTCAGGTCCCGCCAGTGGTAATAATCGCCCTGCTCGTTCTTGGGCACGCGGTGCCGTTTCATCAGCTTGCCTTGCAGCAGACCCGAGTTCTTCACCCTGGGCTCGATGATGCACATGCTGTCATCCTCCAGGTAGTAGTAGACACACACCTGGCGGATCCTGTAATTCTCCTCTGGAGAGGAGGCAACTTCCTCCATGAAGTAGGCATCGAACTTCAACACCTGCCCCAGGGACAACAGAGCAAAGGGACAGAGAAAGAAATTATTTGAACACCATGATTAGTCTATCAAGGTGAATAATTTATTTGTAATTTGCTTTGGTGGTGTAAAATTATTGGATTAGTTTCTAAAAATCTTCAAGGACAGCTGTGGCCTGATTTGTGAGTGACAGCAGAGGCACCAGGAGGGTTTTTATCAATATGTGCCTTTTGCAAATTTGGTGTGCCTGAGACAAGTGCAAAAATACAGCCTTTTCCCTACTTTTTGATCACCTGCTGTTTCACCTACTGCCAGGTGCTTGGCTGCTGAAAATAATCTACTTTACTGACACACATGGCTCTTCATTTACAGATTTTAGCAAACAGTTCAACCATATCTCAGGATTTTAAAATCTGAAAGGGGTCATCATTTTAAGGCCAGGCTGGAGGGGCTCTGAGCAACCTGGTCTAGTGGAAGGTGTCCCTACCCATGGTAAGGATGCTGGAACAAGATGATCTTTAAGGTCCCTTTCCATGATCTGAAGTCCCATCTATTCAGCACTGACAGCAAAACCTGATTTGTACTGGGGAAACAAGGAAACTAATCAGCCAGCCCTTCTGCTTGGCAGAAGTAGGAAGAATATTCCCTCCAAGATTATTCAGTGCCCCTGAGAAAGTACAGGTGGCTAATCAGACCTTGTATACCCAGCCTACATCAGCCCAGAGGCCTGGATAATTAAGAGATGATACAGCCAGCAAGTTCCTATCAGTCAGCAAAGTGCCCCACAAGGGATTGTGACATCCCCAGCAGCACTGGGGCCCCTGCTGCTCCTGTGGCTTGAAGGAAGGGGCATAGAAGGACCTGACAGATTAAACAGCAACATCTCACATTACTCTGAACAGCCTCAGCAATTAACAGAGCACATCTGTTCCCCAGCCTGTGTCACAGCCAGGCTGAGGGCTGGCTGGCTGCAGGCTGCTCTGGCAGGGCTGGCAGCATGTGGAGCCTGCACGTGCTGAGCTCCAGAGCCCTGCAGCTCCCACTGCAGCTGCTGCTCCATCCATGGCTGTGGGCTGCAGCTTGGGCCACTGGCACACTGAAAAAAAGGGTCAGCTCAGGGCTGCTCTGAGCAGGCACAGAGCCACCACCCAGTCTGATAGGATCAGCATGAACATGGGAAGCACTAATGGAGCAGCTCAGGTTGTGACATGCTGTGGTGACCAATGCAAGCAGGAACCACGGTCAAACAGGCTGCCAGGCTTCCCTCTGCAGAATGACTTTTCCAGTTAAAGCTCAATTACAACCTCAATATAGTTTTGGAAACACAAAACCAGGCTGTGGTTTACAGAGCAATGCTTATACACTGGATCTTTCCAGAGCTAAGCAAACCTCTTTTCCAACATCTGCTGGAAATGCTGGAGTGTAACTTGCAGGGAATGTCTTACACCCTCTATGTATTCTAATCCTCCTCCTGAGCAAAGAAAGCCTCTTTCAGCCTGGGATTCAGCTGTCTCTGACTAAGGGCTCTGGCATCTGAAAACTGCTGTATGCAGTCCCGTGAACCCTGGAGCTGACTGTTTATGTCTCCGAATTTGGCCAGTGATATTCCTGGGATCAGCTTCTTTTTACCTTTTTGTCATAAGTCACGAATGCTGGAGTGAAGGGGGAAGGTGCAGGTCTCTTGACTTGCCCATAGGTCTGTGTGGTTCCCTTGGTGCATAAATCATCCAATTCATCTTGAGAGAGCTGATTAGCAAAGAGTGCTTCCCCACCAATCCCCTCTCTTGGCAGACGGAAAAAGGCATATCCATTTTTGAAGTCCAGTGTCTGGGGCCGATGAAAAGATGTTTTCTGTTGGAAGGAAACCCAGCTATCAAAATACTGCATGAATTTAGCAGATACAGCTACTGCAAACACAGAAAAAACTCAGTAAGAGAGTGCAATATCAAGAATGTCTCCTCCCACACACATCCCCAACATTTTATTATAAACTACTGCAGCAGTTATTTAAAATCAGATTTTGTATTTAGAAAAAAACAGTGAGTGGTGGGTGTACAAAGCACGAGAGTGAACTCAGATCCTTGCACTGCCACAGACTCTGGAAGAACTTAAATCACTGAATTTCCTGACTGCCACCATACTCAGTGCCTAGGACAGTGTGTCAGCACTTTATCTGCCCTGCTATTTATCTCACCAGCTCTTTGTTCCCTACCCTATTTGTCAGCAGTTCAGAGAACCATGGGACTTCAGTCACTGCCTTATGGTGCTCCCTTCACTGTTTGCACCCCCTGTGTATTCCATTGTTATTTATTTTCTTAACCCTCCCCCAGGCATGATACAGGATTTTCTTTGCTGGGTTAAATCAAGGCATGTCATGCTCACAGAACTGAAATTATGCAATGTACAAAAGGACGTTAGTTGTTTTATCACCTCTCTGCAGAGTCATAGACTCAGAACGGCTTGGGTTGGAAGGGACATTAAAGATTACCCAGTTCCATCCTCTGACATGGGCAGGGACACCTTCCACTCTCCCAGGCTGCTCCAAGCCCTGTCCAACCTGGCCTTGGACACTTCCAGGGATGAAGCAGCCATGGCTTCTCTGGGCAATCTATGCCACCCTCTTTGTAAAAAACTTCTTCCTTGTATCTAATCTCAATTAAGCCTCTTTGAGTTTAAAGCCATCATTCCTTATCCTACTGCTACAAGCCCTCATGAAAAGTTTGTCCCATCTTTCATGAAGCCACATGTCCTGTTTGTGCTGAGGATGCCAGATCTGGAGCAGCTCTGCAGGTGGGGTCTCACCTGAGTGGGGCAGAATCCCCCCTCCCCTGCTGCCCACATGGGGGGATCAGCCCAGCACGTGGTGGGGGTTTCTGTGTCCCAGCCTCTCATCCATCAGCAGCCCCAAATCCTTCTCCAAGGGCTGCATCCAACCAGAGCTGTGCACAGGACCTGATCTCTGCCAGCCAGTCTTGTTCTTCACTGAAGAGCAGGGTCAGACTGGAGTGACATCAAACCACTTGGTGCACACTCCACCACACGTGGTACCTCACCTGCACCACCAGAGCCTTCAACACCTAAAGCTCCAGGAAAACAGGGGAAATTAGGAGTCCCTGATAAAAAAACCTCTTGACTTCTGCCAAATAAAGCAGAGTTGTGAGCATTTCTAGTGCTGAGAGAACAAGCTCCAGCTCCTTTTTCCCCAGGTTTCCAGCCAGTCCAACCTCAGGCATGCAAACTGCTTCTTCTCCACCCCCTCCCTTGCCCCTCATGGTTAAGCCTCTAATCTTATTTATACCCACTTGAATTCCACATAATTCCCTGTTTTCTCTTTAAACTGCTACTATAGATCTGCAATGAGGAAAACAGGTGAAAATATTTGTCTGAAGACATTTTTGCAGGACATCTTATAAAGTGCCACAGAACTGCCACTTCCTTCAGTTAAATAAATGCCAAAGGAAAGCTGTGGGGAAAATATTCAAGGAAAACCAGGAAGCTTGTCTTTAATTTAAGCAATATCAATGTTTGCTAGAAGTGCACTGGCTTTCAAGAGCCCACATTTGGCTAAAGAAAGCACCTCCTTGTTCATAAGGCTCCTGAGTGGATAAGCTCTCCCAAAGTGAGCCTGGATGCCAGATAACATCACCCAGGATCAGGTGACTAATACAAATTTAAAAGGGAAAGCCCAGAATGTAAACTCCTAATCTCAGCTGCTGCCAGTGTTTATCTGAAGAAATTCCACTGAATTAAGTCCTTCTTTTTGCCAAGTCTGTAACACTTCACACAAACACCATTCCCTCTCCCAATGTCTGTTTCCCTGTCCTATGAGCACTAAGAAGTAACAACACTTTACTTGAACACAGAGTTTTCCTTCAGAACTTCTCAGCATTCACTTGGAAAACAAGTATTGTGATGCCAGTTTTATGGACTGGAAAATAGCAGATTTTCAAGATGTTATAAATTATTTCAAGGAAATATTATAATCTGATAATAATGTCATTGAATAATTATTTATCATTGAATTATTATCATTGAATGATTATTATTGAATGATTATTATCATTGAATGATTATTTATCATTGAATGATTATTTGTTATGAGCAATTTATTCTATTTACTATAGGAGAACTCAGTTGTCACTGATTTCAGGACAGGCTGGATGGGCTTGGAGCAATCTGGTCTGTGGAATGTGTCCCTGCCAATGGCAGAGGGTTGGAACAAGATGATGTTTAAGGTCCTTTCCATACCAATCATTCCATGATTCTGTGATGATTAATTTTCATATACAAAGGTGAATACAACCAGGAATGTTTTCTGCTAAAGATGCTCTCCAGGGAGGCTGTAAATCCCTTGTGTGCTCAAACCAGGCATGAAACAACCCTTTTTTTGGCTTTTTGGGGGATTTTTTTAGTATATTAGAGAAATAAATGGAAACATCAGTTCTCTGCGGCATCACTTCCTCAAGAGGATATTGGGATTTGGGATTATCAGGTCCTTAGGGCCTGGACCATTGGAGGGGAAAAGGAAAGATTGCTTTCTCTCCTTTTAGGAGGTTTAGGTATCAGGTGCAGAGGATGAGGATGAAGATGAGGATGAAGATGAGGATGAGGATGAGAATGAGACTGCCTCTTTCAGGGAACCTGGGAGCAGCTGAGAGTGTGCCATTTCCTGGGGATGATCCTGGAAGCTGTGATGGCACCAGTTCTGTGGTGGGATACCAGTTCTCAAGTTCCAGACCTGGACTGTCAAGGATTCAGGTCTCCAGGCAACACCAGGAGAGCAGTTTTGGAAGTATCAGAGAAGGAAGGACTATCAGGAAGGTGTTGATTGCCAATGAGACTAGTGACTTCAAGGTGTCTCTATGTAATAGATAAATTATGCCCAGGAAATATTTACATTAGGATGATTTGGGGGATTAATTCCTCGTGGAGGAATGCTCAAGGTTTGATCAATATTGGTTCTCCTGGGTATATCCAGTTGGAGAGGTATTAGGTGAATTTAAGGAACTTGGTTCAGGACAGTATCAATATCAGTTCAGACGACTTTGCTTTGGGAAAATTCAGATGGTTCAGAGAAACAGTAGTTTTCCTGAAGGAATCAGGTTTCAGGACTGTAAAGTGAGTTTGGGGATTTCCCTTGGGGTATCTCATGAACTGTGGGGGAAATATTGGATGAATTCAGGGGAACTGAATATCCAAAGGGCTGAGTTTGCAGACAGCAGTTCTGCAGTTATGGAAAAAGCTTCTGGAATTTCAAATGAGGCTCACAAATGAGGGGGAGAGGGGTGTGTGTGTCTCTCTGCAAAGCTATCAGGACAAATTCAGGGTTATAAGATGGGTACATGATGCAATGGATTCCTTGGGGAGAAGATTAAAAGTACCAAGTCCCCTTGAAGGTTAGTTCAGGGACACTTGGACCCTTGGAAACAGATTGCAATTTTCAATAACATTGGAAAAATTATGGGAGTAGCAGGTCTGCTGTGGGTGGGATCAGGAGATTCCAGGTGGGTACAGAGCATTCAGATCCCCCAGAAATGAGTCCAGCAGGTATTTGGTGGCTTTGGGAAACACCAAGTCCCTGGGGGAGAGTTAAGTGGATATTAAATCTGCTGAGGAGCATCAAATGAGTTTACAGAGCACCAGGTTCTTTGGGGGTCACATCCAGGTCTGGTGAGTTTGAGGTTCCCAGGACACCAAGTTGTCTCAGGGATATTTGGTGAATGCAGGAGGTACCAGACCTCTTGGGGAAATTTCAGGGTGATCTGAGGGAACAGCAGGTTCTCCTGATGTGGGTTCAGAGGGTAACATGTTCCCTGAAGAAACTGGCTCCTGCCCTACTCTGCTCTTGTGAAACCCCACCTGCAGTGCTGCATCCAGGTTGGGAGCCCAAAGCACAAGAAATGCAGGGAGCTGTTGGAGCAAGTCCATGGAAATGTCCATGGAAATGCTTTGGGGGCTGGAGCCCTCTGCTCTGAGCCAGGCTGGGAGAGCTGGGGGTGCTCACCTGGAGAAGAGAAGGATCCAGGGAGAGCTCAGAGCCCCTTGCAGAGCCTGAAGGGGCTCCAGAAGAGCTGGAGAGGGACTGGGGACAAGGGATGGAGGGACAGGACACAGGGAATGGCTTCCCACTGCCAGAGGATGGGATTTTGGAAGGCATTTTTGGCTGTGAGGGTGGGCAGGCCCTGGCACAGGGTGCCCAGAGAAGCTGTGGCTGCCCCTGGATCCCTGGAAATGTTCCAGGCCAGGCTGGATGGAACTTGGAGCAACCTGGGACAGTGAAAGGTGTCCCTGTCATGGCAGGGAGTGGAATAAGATGGTCTTTAAGGTCTTCTAAGCAAAACCATTTAAGGTCCTCTAACCCAAACCATTCCACGACTCCAGGAACATTGTCAAGTTTAGCAGCTCCAGGTCTCCCGTGGATTTAGAGGAAGGTCTGAGCGAGTACCAGATTCCCAGAGAGTGTCTCCAGGAGATACCAGGTACCACCTGAAGGTGCTGCGGGGAGGTGCAGAGGCCCGTTCCGAGGTCTCCTCTCAGGGAGCTCCCGCCAGCCCAGCCCGCTTCGATGCGGGGAGCCTCCCGTGGGAAGGGGGCACAGCGAGGGTACAGTGGGCGGGCGCGCTCACCGTGGGGTCCTTGATGGCGCAGCCGGGGAGGAAGGGCAGCCCCGGGCCGGGCTCGATCGGGGGCCCTGTCCCTGTCCCTGTCCCTGTCCCCGGCCGTATCCCCGGCCCCGGCCCCGAGCTCATGGCGGCGGCGGCGGCGGCGCTCCGGGCCCGGCCCGACAGACGCGTCTCCACGGCAACCGCCCGCGCGCTCAGTGCGCATGCGCAGCGCCCTTCGCGCCTCTCTCCCGCGCCTGCGCACTGAGCGCCGCGGGGCGCGCGGTCACCATGGCAACGGGAGGGGCTCTGAGGGGCCGGGCCGCCCCTCCCACCGCTGTGAGGGAAGTTCGTGAAAAAAACACGGTGGAAACGTTAACCTTGTTTTATTAGGGATTTTCCCCTCACAACCCTTCATAGTCCGCTCGGATCTGTGACAATTGATAAAAGATTCGTGTAAATCATAAAAGTATTGGGATTTGTACAAACCAGAATACTTAGGTCTGAAATGAAGCATGACACTAAAGAAAGGAAAATATATGATTAAATAATTTTGTTTTAAACCCTCCTGTTATGAATATTATGTTTTCTAAATAAGTTGTATCTACTGACTTTCAACAGATTCAGAAAGTAGGCTTTCAACAGATTCTGCAAAATCAGATTTCCTGCCTTTGTGTGATCAATTGCAGCCTATCCCTAAGACCAGACTGCTGACTTCTGTCGTTCCTTATTTACCAAGACCAGAGGTTATCTATGGGACTTGACAAACCTAGAGACTCATGTTGTCTAGAGATCCCAAGGACCACCACTGCTTACCTGGCAGAATTATAACAACAAAAAAATAACAATTATTGATGACTACAAGGAAACCATGCTGTAAAAGGGAGCTGCAAACCAAAGCTCGGTGGAGCATGGAGTGGGCTGTGACCTCTCTGCCCCCCCAGCACTGCTTGTTGTGTCTATATAAAATAAAGCAATCTAAATTTTGCTAAATATCGAGACTTTTGTTTCTCATTTATAACAGATCCCACTCCCAGCCTTTCATATCCCCCTCATATCTCCCTCATAACCCCCTCACGTTAAAACACCTTGGCCTCCCAAATGGGTGATGGTGGCATCAGGACTGCTTCTTTTTGAGTTTTCCCTGTTTTTTGTAGTGCCCAGAGTGAGGAGCAGCTATGAAGGGACAAATCCATACTTGGAGTGATTGAAATATTTTAACAGAAGTGGTGGTGCTGGTTTAGGATGTATAATATATGTATAAAAATGTATATAGTTGTAAAATAGTGTATTCTTCATATGTAGCACTGATAAAATTCCTCTCTTTCAAACATGATTTTTATCTCTGGAGGAAGGGGCAAAAAGAATCATCAAGGAAAAGGTGGCTGTGCAAAAGTCACTCCCAAATGCAAGAGAGAAAACGGAGCTAAATCCATCATGGAAAACAGAAGTTTTGCCTACAGAAGTTGTGGATTCCCCATAGAAGTGGATTTCTCATCCCTGGAAGTGTTCAGGGCCAGGTTGGACAGGATTTAGGAGAAACCTGGTGAAGTGGAAGATGTCCATGACAAGGGGCCTGGAATGAGATGATCCTGAACATCTCTTCCAATCCAAACCTTCTAGGATTTCATAAAAATAAGCTTTTCTGTGCATCTTTGCTTTGTTCTCTTTATCACCAGTACAGCAGCCAAGCCAGGCTGTGATTCAAGGACAGGCAGATCCGAGGGTTTTGTAAGCAGGAGTTAAGCAGGGAGAATTGCAGCCAGACTGTCTGAGCACGGTGTGGGAGAGAGAAGAAAGCCAGACGATGGGAGATAAAAGAATGAGGCTGATGAGCTTAGAAAGGAAAATAATGCACTGAAGGCCAAGCAGGGCTGGAAGCTCTGGGTGTGAGGGCTGACTTAGACCCAGGTGCAGGACCCTGATCAAGCCCTCACTCTGATTTTTCAAGCTGCAGCATCCAGGCAGCATTTAACAGGGAACAGGACCTGTCTCAGGGAAGGAAACTCACTTTTGTGTGCCAAGGATCATCCCCAAGGAGCGTGACTGCAAATTGGTGACAAGGCTGTGTGGCAGAGTGCCTGTAAAAAGGACAGGCTAGGCATGTTCAGCCTGGAGAAAAGAAGGCTCTGAGATGTCTTGGAGTCCTTTCCAGTGCCTAAAGGGGCTCCAGGAGAGCCAAAAAGGGATTATTTACAAGGGTATGCAGTACCAGGACAAGGGGCAGGGTTAGATGGGATATTGGGAAGGAATTCATCCCTGTGAGGGTGGGGAGGCCGTGGCACAGGATACCCACAAAAGCTGTGGGTGCTCCATCCCTAGAAGTGTTCAAGGCCAAGCTGAGCAACCTGGTTTAATGAAAGGTGTCCCTGCTCATAGTAGGGGTTTGAGATTGTCTTTAATGTCCCTTCCAACCCAAACCATTCTGGGATTCTATAGAAGGAAACAGAAGAAAAGCTGCAGCAGAAGCTGGTGCTTAGGAGTAGTGACTGCAAAGCAGGAGAGAGGAGCAATGAGGAATAAGGAATTAAAGTGAAGATCTGGATGAAGCTTCAGCCTTGACAACTTCTGTACAGACAAGTCTGACTTGCCAAGGTTAAGATGAGCCTTTTTAGCCTCCCACATCCCTGCTATCTACTCATGAAAGGGAATAGGAATTCTTTATCGGGCTCTGCTTTTGTGGCACTGGAGGACACAGATGGAGACAACTCGCCCTCTGGTGGGTAAAAACATGACCTGCAGAAGCCTTGCTCTGCGTGCTACTTTAAGAAACAATAATTAAAATTGAAGGAAAAACAGAAGATATTCTAGAGTTTTAAGCTCTGGAATGCAGGAAAAATTATGAATTATGTATATAATCACACACAACCCTCCCACATAAGGCTGATGAGTTGAAGAACCTGGAGTGGCATTGACAGAAAGGGATCAGAAAATCAACAAACCACCATGATGGAGAAATCCCTAAAACTGGGATGCCTAAATCTTGGAAGTCAGTGTGCTGGGGTGTCTCTCTGGAGTGTGTGCAGAGAACACCAGCAGTGTGGGGACTGGGCATGACGAGTCAGAGATCTGGGTGCATCTGCAGGGTGTGATCTTGTTGGGATCAGGAAGGTGTAGTGGGACGGCTCCCATGACCTGAGTGTTGCAGTGGAGGGATACAGACAAGCCAAAAAGGGGTGGAGAGGGAGCTGCCCTTTAGTGAGAGAAGAGCTGGAGTGCCTGGAATTCTGGATGATGAGCCAATGGAGAGCTGACAGGGAGAGGGTTCAAGGGATAACCAGTTTGGGTGATGCTGTACTGGGCAGTTGGCTCTTTGCAGGCCCTGCTCCTCATGGGGGACTTCAGCCATCCTCATATCTGCTGGAAGGACAACAAAAGAAGGATGGAGCACCTCTCCTAAGAGGAAATGCCAAGGGAATTGGAGTTGTTCATCCTGGAGAACAGAAGGCTTTGGGGTAATCTAACTGCAGTATTCCAGTATCTGAAGGGAGCTTACAGGAAAGATGGAGAGGGACTATTTATAAAAACATGTAGTGACAGGACAAAGGGGAATGGCTTCAAAGTGAAGCTGGAGAGTAGATTTAGATTGGATATTAGGAAGAAATTATTTAGTATGGGGTTGGTGAGGCCCTGCCACTGGTTGTGCAGAGAAGCTGTGGATGCCCCATCCATGGAAACATTCAAGGTCAAGCTGGATGGAGCCCTGAGAAACCTGGGATAGTGGAAGGTGTCCCTGGCCATGGCAGGGGGTTGAGATGAGATGATCTTTAAGGTCTCTTCCAACTCAAATCCTTCTATGATTCTGTGATTCACAGTCCAGAAGGTGCTTTGCTGGACACCAGACTCACCAGCCATGGTTCACTGGGAATGTGGGAGTCTAAGGCAGAGTTGGCTGGTGGAGTTCAGGATACTGAGGGAGGGGAGGAGGGTAAACATCAAACATTAGACTTCAGACTCTGGTCTCTTCAAAGGCCCCTATCCCCTTGGTAGAGTACCCTGGGATAAGGAGGCCTGCGAAGAGTCATCTCCAAGCTTAAGAACAGTACATTCTGATGAGCAGGAAGCTGGGCAAAAATGCCAGCAGGCCTGCATGGATAAACAGGGAGCTCCTGGAAAAACTCAAACAGCAGCAGAGAGAAGGTGAAAGCAAGGACACGGAGAGAAAGGAATAGAGAAACATTATCTGAGTGTGTGGGGATGAGGAAAGGCAAAATCCAACTGGAATCTGTTCAGGAATGCCAAAGACAAGCAGAAGGGTTTCTGTAGGGTGACAAAAGGGAGGGCAGGGAAAATGTTGTGGGCCCATTGCTCAGTAAGTTGTGGCAGCTGGCTACAGAGAACATGGAAAAGTTTTCTTCACCTCAGTGTTTATAAGCAAGACCAGCCTCAGAAATCCCTGGTCCCCTGAGACCAGGGGGAAGGGCTGGAGCAAGGAATATGTACCATGGTGGAAGAGGATCAGGTCAGGGAATATTTGAAGGATTTTATAGGTGTGTAGAAATCCCTGAAGGGAGGGTGCAATGTGGACAGGGTGAGGCTCTGTGCCAAGTCCCAGGGCCAGGACCAGAGGCCACAGGCACACAGGAGGTTCCTCTGAGCATCAGGAAATGCTTTTTCACCTGAGGATGGCTGAGCACAGATTGCCCAGAGAGGTGATGCAGTCGCCATCCTTGGAGATATTCAACATCCGTCTGGACATGGAGCTGGGCAACCAGCTCTGGGCGGACCTGCTTGAGCTGAGGGGTGGAGCAAGTGGCCTCAGGGATCTTTTCCAAACTCAACCCTTCTGTGATTGTGGATGATGAACTAAAATTTCTCTAATCAGTGTCAAGGCAGCTGTTCTGCACTTCTCTTATGGAATGGGAATAAAATCCAATAGGTATCGTGAAACCTTGAAAGTGCTTTGAGATGCACAGATAAAACCACACTTTATTGTTCATTATTGTAATTAATATCACTCTAATATATCCTTTCTGTAATTATTATCCCCTTTTCTTTCTAATGACTCATAACCTTCTGTAGCTGTGCATTTGGAAATTTCACACCACACCAATTGTTTTGCTTTCACAGATTTTTTTTTTTCACTGAAGTTTTTAAATAAAGATCAGTACAGTACAAAGCTTAAAATATTGTCAATGTTTTCAACAATACAAAGTCAGCAGATGGGAGTTGGGAAGGGGATGGTTAATAAGAAACACACATATCCTTCCCTGTTTCCCGAAGGAAAAAAAAAACAAACTCTTTTGTACTTCTGTTTAGTAACAAACAATGCTTAAAAATAATCTTGTCAGTAAAAGATGTAAATTGCAAGGCACATGAGGAACCCGTCCTTACCTCGTTACACAAATTAGGCATAAATACAAATTAAAGGCACCTGTCTCCATCCTCCCCTCCTGCTCTGTACAGTGAGCAAATCCTGTCAGTGAGAATTGGCTGTGAAGAGCAACCATGGACCAGCAGATAGCAAAGAGGCTGCTCTTGATCCTCAGGCTCCTTCAGGATTAATCCCCAAAAGGAATAGCACAAGGCACATTGGGATGAATTCTCAGGAGCTGTCCTGGTTTGCAAGATCTGAAGGAACACTACCTCAGGACCAGAGATTCCTGAGGGAGAGGAGTGTGACCTCGGTCCCTTTGGGATCTCAGGTGAGCTCAGCCTTTGGTGGTTCAGCTCTGCACCAAGCCTGACCACTGGTCCATCCTTCCCAGGTTATGGAGGAGACCTGCTCCAAGCAGTGAGCCCAAGGAGAAGGTCCTGGGGGCTCAGGCAAGCTGAGCATTTATCACAGCAGCACTTTGGCTTTTTCCAGATCCAGCCCTGGTGTCCTCTGGATCACTGGCAAAGCTTCCACAGCCACTTCCCAGCTGAGATCCAGCAGACTGCAGCAGGTGGAGTCTGCCCAGGAAGGCAGCCAGGTGCATAAGGCACAAGGATGAAGGCTGGGGATGAAGGAAAGAAAGAAGCTGGTTGGAGGAAGAGGGGGATGGAGACAGGGATGAAGGAAGCTCCAGTGTTGGTGAGCCCCTTGTGACACAAGGGCACATCCTCACAGCAGCACAGATCTGCATTTCAGATCCCCACTCACTCCACCCATCATCCTAACCAGGAGGTCAGCTCCAGGTGGGAGTGCAGGGCCAGGTGGAGATGGGAGCAGCTTCACCTGAGGGGAGATGTGGGAGTGAGCAAAAACACCTCCACGTCACACCACTGCTCCAGAGAAGTGTCACTTCTGCTGTCACTTCTGCTCAGCCAGGGAGGAGAAGATATGATCAAAAGTACCTTGGAAGAGCCATGTGGGCTCCTCTCCCTGAATGAGATGGAATTACTGTACTCACCCTCCTTTGACAAGGGCAGGGCATGTCATCTGTTTTCAAACCCTCAGAGGAGGGGACACCTGGGTGACCCTTCCTTTGGTACCAGTGTAACTCCAGGTAGCAGCAGAGCAGGTTTGCTATTACCAGCCATGCCCAATCCTTTTCCATTTTATCCCAGAAATGAGCTCTGGACCAGGCTGATTTACCTCTGTTTCTGCTATCCAGCCAGTTCCACACCCAGTGCCTTGTTCTGCCTCACCTACCACAAAACCAAGGCAAATCAGGCTGTGAGAAAAAGCTGCTCCCACTGGAAGCCTCCTCTCAAAGTGGGAGGAGACCCACAAACAAAGCCAGAGGCCACAGAGGGAGCAGTCCATCAGTGCAGATGAGTGAGTTGAGCAGCCAGCTGCCATGCAAGGAGGAACTGCTCCTGGCCTCCACTCCAGCCCCTCCCTGCCAGCAGCTGCATTGTCCAAGTGAGCTGGCTCAGAGTTAAAACCAGCTGGAAATTACTGACATTTTTTCAGTAGGATTGGTTTCCCAATGGCCCCTCTCCCAGCACTGGCTCACTTCTGTGCATGGGAAGAGGTTCAGTGAGGTGCAAGTGGGATCACCCCTGCTTGGCATTTCCCCTGAGGCAGATTTTCTGCTAGGTCAGCATGGCTGAACTATCTGTACCATCAAAAACACCCTACAAAATTAAGTCATTAATTTCTAAGCTGAGGCCAGGACTGATGAGAAAGGGTGGACTTGATGACCTCCTGAAGGCCTTCCTATGATTTCTTTTCCTATACTCCAAACTTACTTCCCTCTCCCTTTCTATTTAATTTTCTGTAGGGCCATGAGTTACAAATTTATCTACTAAACACATGACCAGCAAAGTACCTATTTTCACATCTGTTTTCCACCACCTATTAACAAATCTGTTGTCTGGCCCACCTTGCTCTTCCATCAGGACAGCACTGTTTCCTTCAGGTTAATCTTAACCCAACTAGGAGGCTCTGCAGATGTAAAATCCCAAGGCAAAGCCTTTCTGGATAACAAATCCCATGCACACACATGGAACATGAACACACACACACACCTCAAGAGCTAAAACACAGATGAAGTGCAGAAACCAGTGCTTGTCCTCACAACCATATCCCCAACCCTACACTCTGCCTGCTCAGAACCAGCAATCACAATTCATTTGCCTGCCCTTGGGTTCAGTGAGACAAATCCGTGGCTGGGATAGATCCCATGGGTCCCTTGGTTTCAGCAAGGATTTAAACCTCCTTGGTGGCTCCATGTTCAGTGTTCCCCCAAGGCAAGCACAGAATAGATTCTTCTAGTGGGGGACATGGTAACCTTTGTTACCTTGTGCAGGAGTGACCCGTGGACATCAAGTGACCCTGATCACTACCTTAGTTACTCCACACAGGAATCACCAAGTCCCAAGGACAAACCCATCCTGAGGCTGTGCAGGACCCTAATGTTGTCACCCTGTTCCTGCCTTTTGCTCTTCCACCTTCATCCAATACTGATAAAAACATGCCAGAGTCACAACCCCAATGGTCATAGAACAGCAACCCTGCACCTTCAAGGTCAGGTTTCCCCAATGCTCACCAGGGACACAAAGCACCATTAAGAAGGGAATAAAGACTCCTTCACCTTCACACACTTTTGGCCATGACCACAGCAGTGGTGTTGGAGGAGCAGAGCCTTTCCTGTATCAAACAGATCACATCCAAGTTATTCCACATTTCATGGACATTGTTAGGTGTTGGTCAGACTCCCCAGACAGATGCCACAGACCCAGTTTGTCCCAGAGGACCCCAGGTTAAGCCTGGATCTCCAAAGATGTTTTTCCAAAGCCATCTAAGTGACCTGGCATTGACACACTTGACAAGGGGAGTGCAAAGAGAAGCTGGCTGGAACACTGAAAGGATTCTAGCAGCCACGGTGCCACACATGCCCTCACACCCAAACCCTAGAAACACAGACTTCCTAAAACCTTCCCACTGCTCTGATAGGAACAGTTCTCACACAGGTATGGCAAAACCCAGAGAGGTCATCACATCCAGCTGTGGTCCAGGTGGTGTTGTGAGCCCTGGCACACCCTTCTACAGTCTCACAGCCTCCAGGCTGCCCTCCCTGACCTTCAGCAAGGTCTCACCCACAGCTCTACCAGAATGAACAAGGAACCTCTGCCTACTCCAGCATCCTTGGTTCAGTGACTTGTTCTGGCTTAAAACACTCCATGTCCCCCCCTGGATGGCAAAAGGCAATCCCTGCTGTGAAAATGCATCCAGCATGAAGTGTCAGCCCTCCATCTGAATCCAGGGTCCTGGTTAGTCAGGTGTGTTAGGCAAGTAAGACAGTCATGTCTCTAGTATGTTATGCCCCCTTCTCTTGACTTTCTCTGGTGGTGTCATGCCTGTCACATCTGTGACTCTCAGGAGTCCTTTTTAGCCAGGCTGGCCTTGATCCTGCGCCGCAGCATGTAAGCTGTGATGGCACTACAGGCCACCAGACCAAAAAAAGAGATGCAGGAGAGGTAAACGGTGAAAGGCCCGTGTCTCTTCAGGAAAATCTCCTGCCTGTTCTTGTAATCCAAAAGAATGGCCTCCAGCTGTGACAGGGTGCAGATGGCCAGGAAGGTGTGGAAGATCTGGTGGGCGTGACCAACAATATCGCAGGAGCCAGGGAAGTATTTCTCGGGGACAGGGCAGGAAAAGAAATAAGCACTGATAAGGAAAAACAGTATCTGGTACGTGTGGTACCAAGCAGCATCTTCCTCACAGCCCCCCAGGTGACACACAACCACCCTGTGAGCCACGGGGCTGATATCCAGGATGAAAGCCAGCCCTGCTGGGATCACCTGGCACATCTTCCTCATGATGGGGTAAGGCCGTCGGTAGCGGTATTTGGCGTAGCAGCAGCCGGCACAGGACAGCCAGCCGCAGAACGCTGCTGCTGGCAGGAAGAAAAGCCAGAACTTGTCGTACCAGGCTTGGTCAGAGCTGTAGTAGAAATGAGCCAGGGCGCTGCCATACTGGTAGATGCTGACTCCAACATAGTCCACGAAGTAGAAGGTGTAGTGGTACAGCTCCGACTTGGACTGCAGCAGGTGGGCCAAGAGGCTGCAGGTCAGGTAGGTGACAGAGGAGAGGACAAAGATGAGCAACGGCATCGACCACGCATCCACGGGCAACTGCTCGGCCTCCACAAACGTCTTGAACCTCAGCAGCACGGCCAGCGCCGCCAGGAGATGAGTCCACACGTTGACCACCTCGTTGTGCTTCTGGAAGAGGCTGAGGAAGTAGTAGCGCCAGTGCTGGCCGGTGGGGCGGTAGCCGCTGTGGATGTAGGGCTCGCGGAAGAGCTGCGGCACCTCGCACTCCTTCACCGTGCACGGCAGCTTGGGCAAGCCGTCCTCCAGCAGCCGCGGCAGCCGGCTGAGCTGCTGCCCGCTGAGGGACAGCGTGCTGAGCCGCTCCAGGATGGCTGTCATCCTTCAGCCCCACAGGGAACGTGGGCTGGCCTGCAGGGAGGGAGAAAGGGGAATGTTAATGGTGGTGTGCTGGGAGAAGAGCGTGCTGCCATTCCCAGTGGGATTAACCACAGCACCATCGAGATGCTGATCTTAGAGCACCTACCAGCGCCTAAGGGGGCTCCAAGAGAGCTGGAGAGGCACTTGGGACAAGGGCCTGGAAGGTGTGTTGGGTTGATGTGGCCAGAAATGTGTATTCTATCACCATTTGTTAAAACCGAATGGAGTAATGATTCCTTATCTCCGTGGCACATACTATCTGCTAATGGACCATCTTTAAGACTACATGGAGCAATCATCTTTATCTTTTCCACAACCCATCCTCCCTCCAGGAAGATATCATCTGCTGCTGGGCCATTGAGTCCCAGTGCATGACTGATAAATTTACATCATCCCTTTGGGAGGTGCTCCAGCCAGGGGAGGAGCCAAGCCTTTCCTACCTAGAGAAAAACTGAGATTTTGGACAGATTTTGTCTTTCCACTGGATTCCAGAGGAAAACTGGACTTTTCCACATCATGCCTGGACCTTCAGAGGAAACTGCACCTTCTCCAGGAGCACTGCTCCAGCTGAACCACATCTGCCCCTGCAGGAGGATGCAGCCACCATTGAATGGGACTGTGCCAACACCCTGACTGACTGACGGGTGTCAGCTTGGATTCTGACTCTGGCAGGGTTTGGGATTGTTCTTTGTAATACTGCATTTCTATTTTAATTTTCCTAGTAAAGAACTGTTCTTCCTAATTCCCCTATCTCTGAGAGCCCCTTCATTTCAAAATTATAATAATTTGGAGGAAGGGAGCTTTTCCATTTCAAAGAGAAGCTTCTGCCTTTATTGGCAGATACCTGTCCTTCACACCAGGACAAAGGACAGAACAGAGGAAATGGCTTCCCACTGGCAGAGGGCAGGGATGGATGGGATATTGGGAAGGAATTCTTCCCATTGAGGGTGGGAAGTCCTTCACACAAGTTGCTCAGAGAACCTGTGGCTGCCCCTGGATTCCTGGAGGCATCCCAGGCCAAGCTGGACGGAACTTGGAGCAACCTGGGATAGTGGAAGGTGTCCCTGCCTCTGGCAGGGTGTTGGGTCAAGATGATCTTTCAGATTCCTTCTAACCAAAACCATTCCAGGATTCTTTGAATATTGTCAAGTTTTAGGGTACCACATCTCCTGAGGAGTTAGAGTAGGGTCTGAGGGAGTACCAGATTCCCAGGGGTCTGTGTTCCCTGACCTAAATTCAGCACAGAGGAGGATGGCAGAGCCAGGTCAGCCTGCATCAGATGGGCACAGCAATGTCACAAGCCTGTCCTTCCTCCCCACTTCCTCAGGCACTCAGCTTGGAGCGTGTTCAGGAGCCACGAGCTGCCAACACGGGGCTGCAGGAAGCAGCTAGCTGGCAAGAAAGCATCTGATTATTTATGAAGGTGATTTTTCACCCTTACCCCAGAATAAAATGCTCAGGGACAAAACTGAGATGTAAATGACTCATCTAAGGGATAAGCAGCCTGTCTGCACGTGAGTTAAGAACATCCCAACCAAATCAAAAAGCTTCCCTGTCACACCACCTGCCCATGGGGTACTGCAGTGAGTATGGCAGAGGGAGAAGTGGAGAAATCCAGAGTCCCAAACCTGCAGCCCTCATCCCTCCACAAGCAAGAAGCATCAGGACTGAGAGAGACTGAAGAAATTAGAGGCTTCACACCCAAGCTGGCAGCAGTTTGGGTACAGTTTGGGAGCATCCATGGAGCCAGTGCTGAGGGACTGCCAGAGAAATCCCTGGGTACTCAGGGCAGCCAAACCCAATGCTGGGCACTCCTCTGCCTGCTCTGCTCCTTGGTAACCTCCAGACTTGCTAAGCTCTGGCTGGCAAGACTCAGATTCAGGGCACAGCAGGATCCTAATGTGTGGAGAACAACTCCTGGCATTAAATTAATTCCCAATACCCCGTTTCTCAACAAGCTCTCTTCCCTGCTGTTGCTTGTGTCATACAAAACAGAGGAGAATTCATCACAAATGCCCATGTTAAACCAGAATTGGTGTTGATGGGGCCCCACCAGATTGTGCAGGGCTTTGGTTACTCCTGTGAAACCAGCACACAGGTTTGCATGAGCAGAATCTGTCTCCTGAGCTTACCTGCATACAACTGGAACTGCAGGGAATGGAGGTAGAAAAAAAAAAAAAAAAAAAAAAAAAAAGAAAAAAAAAAAGGAAAAAAAAAGGAAACACAAATAAGTATTTTGCCTGAGTGTGGAAATGAAATCCCAGCTGTGTCCAGAGGTGAGGCACCAATAGTTTGTGTGGGCACCTGCTCTAGTGAAGGCATCCCTGCCCATGGCAGGGGGCTGGAACCAGAGGAGCTTTAGGATCCCTTCCAACCCAAACCAGCCTGTGATTCTGTGATGGGAGATCCCTGCTAGGCTGTGATACAGAGGACAGGACAGTGTTAAAACACCAGGAGAAAGCTTTCTGGAAGCAGGGAGGTGGGACCTGGCAGTCCCAGGGTGAGACAACACAAAGAGCAAAGTCAGAGCAGACTCTCAAGTAGGTAGCAAGTCACTTCCTGTAGAAACCCAAAGCATCTGATAAGAGACAAAATATTTTCATATTCTGTATTCTAGCAGAAGGGAGTTGGCATAATTAGGTTTCATTTTCCAGAATATTCTTTCTGCCCTACACTGCCTACACTTTCTCCCTTAGCATCCCTCAAGGCTTGAGGTTTTTTCCCCTGTTTGCCACAGGGCACTTTGTCTGCTGTGTTTGATAGAGCTGCCTTAGCCACAGAAGGCAAAAAGGTCCCTGGAAATGCTGTTTTAATTTCACAGATGTGTAATGCTGAAGAGAGCACACTTGCTGGGGAGTTAATGTTGTGCACACTCATAAAGACTTTGTTTCTCTCCTAAGGGTCTGCAGGGTCCTGACCCATGATGGGACATGCAGTTCATTCAGCAGGTTGTGTATCCTGTGGAGTTACATGTCAAAATTTAGGGAGGTGAGCCAAATTTTGACTTTAGGGAACTCCTACCAGGGCATGGTGTGAACAGGAGGCAACACTCACTCTGCCCTGTTCCAATGTACAGCCAGTCTGTTCTGGCTTCTTGTAGCTAATGGAGCTCATTCATAAATAATGGAATTGTGCAGTGGTTTGGGATGGAAGGGATGTTAAAGATCATCTCATTCCAACCTCCTGCCATGGGCAGGGACACCTTCCACTATGCCAGGCTGTTCCAAGCCCTGTCCAACCATGGACACTTCCAGGGATGGAGCAACCACAGCCTCTCTGGGCAACCTGTGCCATGGCCTCACCACCCTCACAGGGAAGAATTTTTTCCTGCCCATGGCAGAGGAGTTGGAACAAAATGATCTTTCCAACCCAGACCATTCTGGGATTCTGTGACTCAATTATCATGATGGTGAGGCAGAAGAAGGACATTCTGAAGTTCCTTACATCTTGGAGAACACAGAGTGAAGCCTAGCATCATGGGAACTGAAAACCAGCTCCAAGAGGGCACAGACCTGCAGAGAACAGAGTCAGTGCTCATCTCCTGCAGAGAAACCTGCTGAAAACTGAGCAAAGGCAGCACATGTGAGGGTGGCAATGGAGCCTGGGAATAGGAATGCATGGGAATGCAGTCCATGGGCTGCCTGCTTTGCATGCTGACAGGGGTGTGAGAGAGACAGGCAGCTTCTGTCCCAGGCACTGCCTGGCTCTGGCTTGCACCACTCGTGCTTGTGCCAGGATTTTGCCACAGTCTCTCATCCCCAGAGCTCAGTGCACGCAGTGAGCATCACCTCAGAGAGCCTGGGCACTGCACATCTCCCTGACAGCACGGATTATTCCAGGCAGGCTTTCAGAGCTGGAAAACGCCAGTTTTAAACAGGCTGAGAGGGGCAGAGATTTTCAAAATAATAGTCCGAAATCACAAGAAACACATCTGATACGGGGCTGAACAGCACTGAATCAGAAACCTGCTTATTTCAAACCTTGTGATATGAGCGAGTAAGAACAATTTGGCAGTTTCCAGCGATCATGTGATGGGACAAAGTGACGAGCAATTAACGTTAGAAAAGAGAGAGAAAAAAAAAAAGAAAAAAAAAAACCAAAAAACAAAAATACACCGACCCAGAAACCCAAGGTCAGCACTGGCTGTTTCACTTTCACAGAGCCCCTATTCTTTTCCCTTCACGGAGGCGTAGGAGCAGCTGAAAGCCACATTCATCCACGGGGTGTCTCGTTGAGATTCCATCCTCACCCCCATCTCCGGGGGATTCAGTTCTTTTGGCTGCTCCCAATTAACAGCAACCAAGTATCGTTTGTTCAGGGAGGGCGTGGATGATGGCCAGGCTGGATCATTACATCCACAATAAAAACTGCCGGCACAGGAGGAGAACGATCCTGTTCCAATTTCTCTCTCTTTTGAGAGAGGGTAATTGGAAACCCAAGCTTTTTCCCAGCTCTTTTGCTTTTTGGTCACAGTCTGATGGAAGGGTTTGAATGAGAAAATTTCCTACAGTGTACAGTCGATTTTCCCACCGGTCTGGCCCCCAAGTTCACTGTCTGGGACTGAGGCTGGATCAATGTGATAGATTTGCAGACTGGTATTCAGGCATCAGAAGTTTACACAGGCTTCCAAAAAGGCAGTAGTTCCTGGTAAACAAAGCAGGGAGGACTGGGGGTACTCAGCTTTGGGGAAGTCTTTAATAAATTCATGGCATTTAAAACAGAAAAAAAAAAGAAGTAGTGGTTGTGGACAGCATGAAAATAACAGCAGTGGCCAAAAGACTGGTTTGGAGAGCTGCAGGTGATTAATGCCTCAATTCCTCTCTTCTGGCAGTTGAGCAAAAGTCCCTGGGGGACTCCAGGTTATTTTGAAACTTGGGGTTTTATTGTGACCCGTTCCTGCATGGGGTTAACTTTGGTGTCACAGCTTCTACTGCACCAGGATGGCAGGGAGCAGTTCAGCTCTGGGAGAGGCTGTACCAGGGCTGCACCCAGCTCAGAGGCACTGGATAAGCCCCATCCCAAACCTGTGGGCTGAAGGCTGGTCCTCCCTGAGCACAAACATCTCCTCCTGTAATTAAACCATTCTGCAGGAGAAAACTTTGAAAAACCATCCTGGGAGCACAGTGCCAGCTCCTCCATTCCATTCTGCCCTGTATTTTGGAAAGGCCCTTCCAGAGCTGAGAAAAAAGGAGACCATGGACTGGCTCAAGCAGCAATTCCTGTGCAGCCTTGATATTACCTGCTTCCTTCTCCTGCCACAGATTTAGGTTCCAACATTCCTCCAGAGTGCAGCAAGAACACCCAGAGCTCAGATCCTTTCTGCAGGGAGTTATGGGATTTATATGGGATTTACAACTGGCACAGGTTGCCCAGAGAAGCTGCCCCTGGATCCCTGGAAGTGTCCAAGGCCAGGCTGGACAGGGCTTGGAGCAGCCTGGGACAGTGGAAGGTCTCCCTGCCCATGGCAGGGGGGTTGAACTGGATAAGCTTTAATGTCCCTCCCAACCCAAACCACTCTGTGATTCCATGATTTGATGGTTTGTGCCAAGGACCAGCCCTGCCAGGGCAGGCAGCAGGGTGTGAAGGGCTTATCTACACCCCAGCATCAAAGTGCAAATCCCCACAACCAGAGAGGGACCAGGTGCTGGAGGCTTCTGTCAACTGGGCTTACACTTCCCCATCTATGAAATGGGGATATCAGTCCTCATTTCCCTGATGGAAATGAGGTATGGTGCTCCTAATGCACTGGGCAGTGCTGGGACTACTTAACAGTGCATTGCACAGAAGATTTTATTTCCCTCAAGGCACTAAGGTACCCTGTTAGATTTACATCAGCTCAATTCCTGTTACTCCTCCAACAGGGACCTGCACAGGTTGGGATGCTCTGGAAGGTAAAAGGTGATGGAACATGATTTACTGAAGGCACAACTTAAAACAACCTGTTCTGTTAGGAAAAAAGGCCAAAATAAAGGTGGAAAATTTCAAATAAAAGAAGATGGCTCCAATTCTCCCCTTCTCTATACAGACACACACAGAGCAGCCCAAGCAGGGTTTGTCCAAGCTCGTATCCCTCAGGAAACCAACGTCCCGTGATGCTGGGAGATGAGCCATGAAAGCCAGGGGGAGGTGGCAGGATCCCCCAGGGAAGCCATGGCACTGTCAGCTCCCCTGCAATTCCTGGCCTGGCAGAGAGCTGGGCCAGCAGCCAGCTCAGCCATGCTGAGCAGCAAGTGCCTCTTGACATGGGCTCAGCGTTGCCTGAGCTTTGGGATGGGGCCAGGGGATGAGAGCAGCGGTGCCAGCGCAGGGAACGCTGTGCTGGGAGGGCTCAGAGCAAAACAAAGCTGCTGGAAGTGCCACATCCCTGCAGCAAAGCATCCCAGCAAAGGGGGCACCCCTGAGGCCCTGTGGCGTTTGGGGGAGCAAAGCAGGGGAATGGACCCCCAAAGTTAGGAAACCAAAGGTTGGATGAGGCTGGTGGTTTTATTGTGAGAGTCCAAGCATCATGTGCAAGGTAGGGGTAGATTTTTGCATCATCAGGTTCTCAGAGATCAGCTGGGCTGCCTTGGCCATTCCTGTGCTGCTGCACCCCTCAAATTGGTGGCCACACACAAACTGTCAGCCAGGAACAACTCCTGGACTGGGCTATCTCCCACACCATGTTAGGGAATGGCACAGCTCTGGCTTGCTGTGATAGCACAGCTGCAGTTTCCTCATGCCTAACCCAGGTTAGAGCTTGGTGATCCTGCTGATAACACAGCCAATAATTCAATAATTCTTGAAAAAAAAAAAAAAAAAAAAGAAACCCACCTGCAGCACCAGTTAATATTCACTAATCCTGCTCACAGACCCTGGCTGAGAATTCCTTCTTCTGGCAAATCCACTCCCTCTGTATCAAAATTTGCTCAAGCTTTTCTTCCTGATCTGACTAATCCTCTGCTGTTTGTGATTTCCTGATCCACTCACCACTTTCTGTTCCCACACACAACCAACACAGCACCTGATGCTTTGGGGCCAGGTTTCAGGTGCCTGTGATACTCTTGGATGAGTACACCAGGAATCAAACCAGACCAGGACACAGTCCCAAACTATAACCATCAGGTTGCTGAAGTGTCAGCACATTCCTGGGCATGGTTTTGGTCCTGCCACCCCCACTAGTCCCTGCCTGCTGTATTCAGCCGTGCAGGGATCACTGATGGACTGGGACTGACTGTCTCCAGAAACTGGAACTGTGCCAGCAAAGTTTCTGGGGGTTTTCCCCTGCACTGACTAAAAAAGGAGTAGATTTGTCACAGCAGCATCCCACTTTCACCTCCTATATTTTCTTTAGCACTAATCTTCCTTCAGTGCAGATTTAGAACTGGGAACTCCTGCTAGCACAGGGAGAGCTGTACAAGCCATCCAATCCCTCTGTACTCAGATCCATCTGCTGATGGGACAACCCTGCAGGCAGAGCAACCAAACCAAACTGGCCGTGTGCTCTTTGTGGGTTCAAATCATCCCCAAAAGAACCTCTGGCCTGAGGCTGCTCAGCTTTGCTGTCATCCACAAAAGCCTCTTGCACAAAAACATAGTTTTTCTTTAAGGCTGCGGATTTTAGAGCTTTGGTCACTCCAAAAAAATGTATATAAATCATGCAGAGCCCCGCGGCTGCTGCAGGCAGAGAGGAGGCACTGCCAGGGAGAGACTGCAGCCCTTGCCAACCCCGTGGAGCTGCAAGCTCTCCTCTGCCCTGCACTAAAAGTCTTTGTCCCCATCCAGGACCTCGTCCCATTTAACCCCATGGCCTCTCCCAGTCAGGTTTGCAGTGACAGAAGTGATGCCCTTCCTGGGGGCTACACAGCTCCAAGGGAGATGGCAGATTCCCTCCACAAAAGGGATGCAGGCTGTGCTGCATTCACTTGCTTAGAACTCTACCCAATCCCATGGATTTGGTGGGGCTTGGAGGTTGGGAAGGACTGGCAGCAAGCTTCCCTTTATTACCTGGAAGTGTCCAAGGCCAGGTTAGATGGGTCTAGTAGAAGGTGTCCCTGTCCATGGCAGGGAGCTGGAACTGGATCGTCTTTAATGTCCCTTCCAACCCAAACTGTTCCATCATTCTGTGAAGGATGGAGCTTATAAGGTATGGCTCCAGCCTCCAGCAGCCTCCCTGGGTATTTCTTCTTCTGGAATTTACTAATGATTAATTGTTTGCACAATTAAAGGGCCACTGCTCTGACCCCATGAGCAAGGGTCACCCTGTAAACTGGCAGATAAAAAATTAAGCTGGTGCCTGACTCAAGACGTGCAAGTAGCTGCAAGCTCACGCACGTGACCGGTGGTGGCACCTCCCCTGTCCCCAGCCTGGCTGGCATGGCCATCCCTCCCTGCATCCACAGGGACACAGCCCTCTGCTCAGCCACAGGCTGCAGCTTCAGCGTAAACAAATAACAGCAATTAATGCCCAGGAAACAGAAAATCCTGCAGGGTGCAGGGCTGTTAACCCACACCTTCCCCTGCTGCATGGAGGAAATGTGCAACTGTGTGGTTTGGCCTGATGAGCCCTGAGTGGGTTTCTAGGAATTGTTTGCAGCACGTATCACCACGGCACCCCAAGGCAGGAGCACAGTCTGCTGCTAGAATTCAGAATTCATGGCTGCCTGTCCCCTCCCTGCCCTGGCAGAGGGCAGAAACAGATTTCAGACCTGCTGGATTCATCCTTTTTCATTACCTTGCTGTAACTTTGCTCTTTTTCAATGACTGCTGCCAGGGCAGCATCACACTCATCCTAATCTGCAGCAAGCCATCCTAGAATCCTAAAATGTTTTGGGTTGGAAAGGACCTCTAAGCTCATCTCATTCCTGCCATGGGCAAGGACACCTTCCACCACACCAGGTTGCTCCAAACCTCATCCCACCCAAAAATCCTCCAGCTAGTAATATGTAAATCATTCCCCAGCTCTGAGCCACAATCCCACAGCATCCCACAATAAATGCACCTCTGCATCCCAGTAAAAACCTGTGTGCCCCAGTCAAAGCCACCTAGGCAGAGCTACTGGGATGCTCCATACCCAATCCTGCTCATGCCAGAGAGGAATTGAGTTTGACACTGAACAAACAAATGTTAAATGTTTACCTGAACTTATATATCTATATATTGGTGTTAGAGAAAACCAGAACACTTTGAGACTGTCCACAATATTTATACTCCCTTCAAAAAAAAAAAAAAAATGTTTGTGGTGTTTTCAGCCAGATGGGATATAGGGGGGACACGACCCCGAAGCGCCCTGGAGAAGATCAGCAGGGAACAATTTTGGGGACGCGCCCCAGCTCGTGTCCAAGGCAAACACCGGGAGCTGGTTCTTGTCCCAGCTCACGGCTGAACTATGCATCTCCTTCCCCTGGCCTCCAGAGCTCCCCGGGTGTCAAAGTCATTCAAGGAACATCCGCCCACAGCCATTTCAAACAAACACCGAGGAAAGCCACTGCCCACCTCTCTCCTTCAGGAAGCCCTTGAGATACCGGTAGCGGGGGAATTTAAGGCAAAATCCGTGTTTGCCTGCTCATCCCTCCCTTCCTTAAGCTCTTCCCCAGCACCCACCTGAACACTGCACCAACCCCGGCTCGATGAACCACAACAGTGCGTGGCACAGAGGGAAAGATCCCGCAGCAGGCACCGCACACCGAGCAGCCCCGCAGCCATCCCGCATCCCGCCCGTCCCGCAGGAAGGATGCTCCGGGCGCGGCGGGACCCTGGGCGGGCTGTGCCGGTGGAGAGGAGGGGAGCGCGGGGATGGGAATGGGGATGGGAGCGCGGGGATGGGACCGACAGAACTCGGTGCCTGCTCTGCATCTCCCCATGTCTGCACTCACCTCCCGCACCCCGTGCCCGCTCTCCCGTGCCGCACTCACCGCTCTCGCTGTCCCCTCGCTGTCCCCTCGGTGTCCGCTCGCTGTCCCCTCGCTGTCCCCTCGCTGTCCCCGCTGTCCCCGCTCCCTGCCCGGTCCCGCCGCCGCCGCCGATTCCGGCGCCTCCGGGAGCCCCCGCGGCCGCCCCGCGCATGCGCGCCCCGCCCCGCCCCGGGGAGGCCCCGCGGGCCGAGCCCAGCCCGGCCTAACCCAGCCCAGCCTAACCTAACCTGGCTTAACCTAACCCAATCTAACCTAACCTAACCTAGCCTAACTCAGCCTAACCTAACCTAACCCAGCCCAGCCTAACCTAACCTAACCTAACCTAACCTAACCTAACCTAACCTAACCTAACCTAACCTAATCTAACCTAACCTAACCTAACCCAGCCCAGCCTAACCTAACCTAACCTAACCTAACCTAACCCAACCTAACCTAACCTAACCTAACCCAACCTAACCCAGCCCAGCCTAACCTAACCTAACCTAACCCAATCTAACCTAACCTAACCTAGCCTAACTCAGCCTAACCTAACCTAACCTAACCTAACCTAACCTAACCCAACCTAACCTAACCTAACCTAACCTAACCTAACCTAACCTAGCCTAACCTAACCTAACCCAGCCTAACCTAACCTAACCTAACCCAGCCTAACCTAACCCAGCCTAACCCAGCCTAACCTAACCCAACCTAACCCAGCCTAACCTAACCTAACCTAACCTAACCTAACCTAACCTAACCTAACCCAACCTAACCTAACCTAACCCAGCCTAACCTAACCTAACCTAACCTAACCCAGCCTAACCTAACCTAACCTAACCTAACCTAACCTAACCTAACCCAACCCAGCCCAGCCTAACCTAACCTAGCCTAACCTAATCTAACCTAACCTAACCTAACCTAACCTAACCCAACCCAGCCCAACCTAACCTAACCTAACCCAACCCAGACTAACCCAACCCAGCCCAGCCTAACCTAGCCTAACCCAACCCAGACTAACTCAGCCTAACCCAACCTAACCCAACCTAGCCTAACCCAGCCCAGCCCAGCCCAACAAAGCGCGGCTCAAACCCACGGCACCCCCAGGTCCTGTCACCCGCTGTGGGTGCAGAGGGAGCCCAGTGACAGGTCTGGGACAGGCTGTAAAGCCACAGAGTCACACAGTCGTTCAGGCTGGGAGAGACCTCCAGCATCACGGAGTCCAACCTGTGACAGGTCCCAGCCCAGAGCTCTGAGTGCCACCTCCAGCCATTCCCTGGGCACCTCCAGGGATGGGCACTCCAAACCTCCCTGGGCAGCCCCTGCCAGTGCCTGGGCACCCTTTCCATGAAGTTCTGCCTCATGTCAAACCTGAACCTCTCCTGGCTTGAGGTTCTGTCCCCTCCTCCTGTCCCTGTTCCCTGGAGTAGAGCCTGACCCCCCTGGCTGTCCCCTCCTGTCAGGAGTTGTGCAGAGCCACAAGGTCCCCCCTGAGCCTCCTTTTCTCCAGCTGAGCCCCTTTCCCAGCTCCCTCAGCCATTCCTCATAGGATTTACAAGTCTCTGCAAGGTGTTTGGGGATGGGGAGGGACCTTTGGAAGTCACCTGGTTCAGCCCTGGAGATCACTCTCAAAGATGGAGATTTTACCTTTAAAGTAAAAATCACAGGACTGGGGGCTATGGGCACCCACGGAAGCTCAGGAGATTTCTTTGAACACCAGAAAATGTTTTTTTTACTGTGAGGGTGGCCAAGAACAGGTTGCCCAGCAAGAGATACCTCCATCCTTTGGGATACTTAAAATCCATTTGGACATGAACCTGGGCAACCTGTTCTGTGTGGCCCTAAATGAGCAAGGGGACTGGACCAGATGACTTCCATGGAGTGGGACACCCTGAAAATCAGCACCCTGATTTCAGTGCTGTGGATATGCAAGTGTGGAGGGGCAGATGGTTTTCCACAAGATTCCCAGGCTAAAGGCAGTATGGCCTCATGCCAACTGCCAGCACCAAAATGTTTGGCTCCAAAAAACAGGCATTTTCACCCAAATACCTTTCAGGAGCAGCCTCTGGGCTCCTGAGCTATGCCTGGGAAATGTCTGGGAGAGGCTGATGCATCCTGGCCAAAGCCACAGTGGTGGGATCAGCTGTAGAGCAGGTTAATTTATGAGAACAGAGTTTGCCCTCTCCAGGCTCTGCCTCAGCTGCTTCATGCAGGTTTTGCTGCTCCAGCTTGTCAGAACCGCTGTTTTTTGATGGGTTTACGAGAAAAACAGATGGGTTTGTGAGGAAAACAGAAGGACTGCTTGTTCTGCAGGGAGAGGATCCACAGAGAGGCAGCCCAGGAATGTGACTTTGTGGCTCTGATAAGATCTCTGCAGCCTGGGTGAAGGTTCAGCACATCCCAGCACGAATCTCACAGCTTGTGGGTGAGGCAGTGCCCCCAAAGTGAGGAGGGAAAACATCCAGGGTGAAAAAGGTGGGAAGGAACCTCAATTTTTCCCTGTCATTGCACTCAGGGATGTGGATGAGATACAGCTGGCAGCTACCAACCCCCTCAGTGACATGCTGGATTCATTTTCCGTCCCTCTGAGACATCTCCTGAAAAATCCATAATACTGCACCATCATCCTCCTCATTCCTTAAACTGGGAGGGGATTCTGCCCCTCTGCTTCCTCCTGTTGAGACCCCACCTGCAGAGCTGCCTCCAGATCTGGGAGCCCCAATATCAGAGGGACGTGGAGCTGCTGCAGAAAGTCCAGAGGAGACCATGGACATGCTCCAACGGCTGGAACCTCTCTGCTCTGGAGCCTGGGAGAGCTGGAGGTGTTCACCTGGAGAAGAGGCTCCAGGGAGAGCTCAGAGCCTCCTCCAGTGCCTAAAGGGGCTTCAGGAGAGCTGGAGAGGGACTGGGGACAGAGGATAGAGGGACAGGACACAGGGAATAGGCAATAGAAGGCACAGAGGTGGGACATTAAATGCAAGTCAGGCAGATGGGGATGGTGGGGGTGACACCTCTGCTGTGACATGGACCTTGCAATGCTGCCAGGCCACCTGCACTTACTGCACTCCAGTGAAAGGTTTTTACCTCATTTAACTCCAAGGCAGCCATGGGAAGGACAAAGGGCAGCTCTGTGTGGGATAACTGCTCTGCTGGGTGGGTGCTGACAGCCTGTTTTGCACCCCAAGCCTGGAGGATGCTGCACAGTGATCTTTTTGATCAAAGAGCTCTTTGGTCACTGGTTCTCAGGTGAGTGGTACCAAGCCACACTCTGTAGTTCATCTCAAACTTCCCTTGCCGTGCTGCAGTCCCTGTTACTCCCTACCACTGACATTTCAAACCCTGAAATGAATCACCCAGCTCCCTCCAAGTCAAAACCCAGGTGTGGTTGTGTTTGCCCAGGAGATTAGTCCCAGAGTTAAGACTGGGTTGTACCAGGCTGGGCTCTCCCTACCCTCTACAGTCATCTGATAGGATTCAAACATGCTTTGTGCCCTCAAACATGTCCTGAATGCCTTAACTCCCCACCCAAATGTGCATCATAGAATGGTTTGGGTCAGAATGGACCTGCAAAAGATTGTCCTGTTATTTTTAGGTGCTTAGAGCTATTACTCATAAAAAGGATCTTTTGTGGATCAGTGTCTCCCTCCACCAAAAACATCCACACACACCATGTCCACAGTGTGCTGCTGAGGAGCAATGCAGCAGCTCTGCACCAAAGGCAACCAAGGTATTCCAAGCACCAAATGTAATCCAGAAACTAGCCTGGGTTACCTTTTCCCTGTATTTGCCTGTAATAAAGAATATTGACTTGCTGGTAATGTAGTGGGGTAAAAGAGATTTTTTTTGCCCTGTCTGTGCTCATAGGGAACTCCTTCTCACTGGGCAAGAATTAGTGCTCATTCGTTTGGCAAGTTTTATATACAAATTCTGCAGATGCAGAATTAGTAAGAACACATTAGAACACTAAGGCTTTCTTTACTAATAGTATAGGAAAAAAAACAAAACTCCATAAAAGCCCTGGGTTACCAAGTTCAGCCTCTGCAATTAGAAACAAGCACTTGATACAGTTAATTTTGGCACCATCAGCTGCTCCCCACGTGCTGCACAAGGATTGTGAAGCAATTTGGGGTCGGGACTTCCCTGCCTCCTCGTGGCTTGCCCGCAGCAGTGAGAGCCCATCGTGACAGTCTGATGGGGGTTACTAATGTGCCTTGCACCGAGTGCTGCAGCTTCCCAGCTCCCCAGCAGGGCAGGGAATAAATCCACAGCAGCCCTGGGGAGAAGGATTTGGGGGTGCTGGTGAGTGAGAGCTGGACATGACCCATCCCTGAAACCCCCCAAGTCCTGGGGCAGCAGGGGAGGGGGGATTCTGTCCTTCTGCCCCTCTCAGGTGAGACCCCACCTGCAGAGCTGCTCCAGATCTGGGATCCAACAGCAGAATGATGGAGCTGCTGGAGAGAGTCCACAGAAATGTTCCAAGGGCTGGAGCCCTCTGCTCTGGACCAGGCTGGGAGAGCTGGGGGTGCTCACCTGGAGAGGAGAAGGATCCAGGGAGAGCTCAGAGCCCCTTGCAGAGCCTGAAGGGGCTCCAGGAGACCTGGAGAGGGACTGGGGACAAGGGATGGAGGGACAGGACACAGGGAATGGGTGTAAAAGGGCAGTTAGATTAGATACTTGGAATAAATTCCTTCTAATAAGGGTGATGTATAGTTCCCTGGAAGTGTCCAAGGCCAGGCTGGATGGGGCTTGGAGCAGCCTGGGGTAGTGGGAGGTGTCCCTGCCCATGGCAGAGGGTGAAACTAGGTGTTCTTTTAGGTCCCATCTAGCCCAAACCATTCTGTGATTCTATGATTCTAAAGCTGGACATCACTTGCTGAAGTGACCAATGGATCCCACCCCAGGCCTGACAGCAGCTCCCAGGGATTCTCAGGAAGAGGCAGAGATGTTTTGCATACAGATGGGTGACTTCCAGGCTTGAGGGTGGAGAAAATGAGAGAATAGGAAAAAAAAAAAAAAAAAAAAGGAACCAGCTGTCACTTTAGTAACAGCCAGAAGTCATGAGAGCAGATGAGGAGACCAAAATAGCAACACCAAACCTCAGCTGTGTGCCTGGGCTCTTTGGACTTCCCTGCAAATGTGGTTGGGTTGCCCCACTCTGGAGCTTTGTTGTTGATTCAGCCACTCCTCTGGTTTTATTTGGAATTCAGTTTTCCCTATGCCTGCAGGCACGGCCTGTGTGGGTTTGTTTTGGTTTTCTATTAATTGCTGTGTTTTCCTCCTGCACAGCAGGAAGACAGGATGAATCCCCACAGCATCAGGAGCTGGACCACAACAAGATTTTATGTTCCCATCACTGTGCTAGGGCTGTGCTAGAGGCATCTGGGAGGAAAAACAAATCCATATGCTCTGGGCTGCTACTCTGGGAAGAAAGAAGGTGGTTCCAGCCCATCCAAACACACTGAAGGTCAGAGCTTTAACTCCTCACCCACTTTGCTGTGCTCTCCTGGTGAGACACCAGCAGCTCCCTGTGCCTTTCAGTAAAGAAATTCCATTTATACACCGTGATAGTAGTTTTCCATGTTTTTCTTCTTCACAACTAGGAAAAAAAAACAAGCTAGAAGCATTTAAATATTTACCAGAGTGCGTGGGAATAGCAAATCCTTCAAGAAAACAATGTCAGAAATGCCTGAGCTGGGTGAAGATGCAATGGGGTGAAATTCTCCAGCCTATGTTAGGGAAAAGGTCAGGAGAGAGGATTAAGAAGGGCTCCTCCAGCATTAAATTATTTGTGTGAGAGTGAATTCAAATCCTAGTTAGGGTTCACCTCCTGCAACTGCAGCTTCAGGAGAGCCCAGTAAATATAAATCTCTTTAATCCCTTGGAAAATGTAAAATTTATTCTGATGAAAACATTTCATAGGTGGTCTGACTTCTCCACATAATTTCAGTTCTAAAAAGTGACTTTTCTGCATTCTGAACATTGTATTCCATGTTGTTATCCTTCTATTTTATTACAAACAGATTAGAAACCTCCACTCCAATGTGTTGCTTGATGATCAGGTGGCACTCCATCGAATTTGGGGCACTCTCCCCCTGTTTTTGGAGCTGTAAATGAGCCACAAGCCTCCCACCCTGCCCTTCATGGGTGAGGCAAGGCTACTCAGCAGGAAAGCAAATAGATGGCAACTTGATAATTGAACCATGGCTTGAAAATTGACATTTAGTTGAACTAAGAGGAAAAAAAAACCAACAAAAAACAACAACAAAAATGGCATCAAAAACAACAACAACAAAATCCCACAACATCCCACAACAGTCTTAGAAGGATCACAGAAGGATCTCAGAAACCAAGTACAGGTGGATGCTGACACACAGAGGTGTGAGGAGGGGATGGGAAAATCCACACTGAGTGCTGTTGAAGTGCTGCAGCCAGCACCCCTCCTATAAAATTCACCCATGAAATTCCTCCTGCATCCACCCTTGGTCCTTGTGTTTCTCTGCAAGCCCTGCAGACCTGGCCCTCTGTGTGCTAAGTGCTTAATTCCTGTTTTTTTTTTTTTTTTCTAGTGGATAGGAAGTGCTAAATGTCCCTGTGAGCTTGTGCTGCCTTTTCACCCCCTAACCTCCAGAATGCAGCAGGGTGGAGAACCCAGGGAGATCTTGGGCACAATCCTGGGGAGTCCCAAAAGGCTCCTGCCTTCTTCCCAGCCGTCTCCACCTCTCTCCATCCCTCCTGCCCTGCTCCCATGAATTATTCAGGCACGCAGCAGTTGCTATAGGGCGCTGTCATGAATAACAACAGCGCTATTTTTATCCCGAACTCCTGTTACCTTGCGGCCAGGAGCTCCTGGCAGGAGGAAAAACGCAGCCATCCACAACATCTCTGCGGGCTGGGATTCGTTCTGACCACCCAAATGTGGGTGAGATCTTGTGCAGTCTGCATAGATGTGCCTGAATCCCACCCTGGAACCCGCTCTGTGTTTATATATATATATAATATTTTATTTTTTCCACCCATAATTTATTTTTTCCCACCCATATTTTATCTGAAGTGGACCACACTGCCTGTCCCTTGCTGGATTTAATATTCTGCCTGCTGCAGAGGGAGAAAAAGCATCTCAGAAATGAAATCTTGCATTGGGTTCTGAAAATTTATATGGGATAAATCATATTTCCTTTGGCGACTTACATGGATTCCTCCAGCCAGTTTAGATCCTCAGTGGATGATGTGCCCACTTTAAAAAAACAAACAAAACCACCATAAGCATATAAACATAAACATAAACAAAAACACTAAATTATAAATATAAATATAAATATAAATATAAATATAAATATAAATATAAATATAAATAGAAATAGAAATAGAAATAGAAATAGAAATAGAAATAGAAATAGAAATAGAAATATATGGAAATAGAAATATAGAAATAATAGAAATAGAAATAGAAATAGAAATAGAAATAGAAATAGAAATAGAAATAGAAATAGAAATAGAAATAGAAATAAATAGAAGTGCCAGGGCCACACGAATTGTTCCACACCAAAGGTTTTCTCTGTTCATTCTTTGTGCTTTTTCCACTCATGAAAACAAGAAATGTCCATCAAATCACAGGGAAGGGGTGGATTTGAGGAGCAGCTGGAGGGAAATTGGGTCCTGCTGAGTGTGCAGAAGCAGGGAGGGTATTCCAGCTGCAGGGAACATCTCTGGAGCTAGCAGGGCAACCTGGAAGATTAAAGAAGAAAAAAATGGAAAGGAAAAAGAAAAGAAAGCAAAAGGGAAAGGAAAAGGAAAAGGGGAAAAGGAAGAAAACAGCAACAGAGCATAAGGTCATTCATTTCTGCCAACCTGCCAAACTGAATACTCCATCAAATTATTCCAGAGGAACTAAAAGGCCTAAAAAGGAAACTCTGAACTTTCACTTTGACACAGAGCAATGTGAAAAAAACCTCTCAGGAGCAGGACAAACATCCAGGACTTGTGCTGCACATATCCCAACCTGGCCACAGAGTTACCAGGCATTTCCAGCCAGTGATCTGACCCAGAAAACGGGAAATGGGGCAAAGGTTGTTTCCTGCTCCTCTTCCGAAACTCAAACCGCAGCTGCTCCCTCCGGAGACATCGGGCAGCAGGAATTCTGTGCCTCAGCAACTGCACAGCCCAGCAGATCTCAGGGTTAATTTTTATTCCCAGGATTATTATCCTGGAAAAACTGCTGTGAGCTACAATATCCAGGGGACACAGCCAAGTTTGTGTGCCCGGTATGCCTTGCTGATGAAAATAGTTTTGTCATGCTTTTTATTCTTTTTCTATTTTTGAACAGAGTTTAGAGAAAGATTTTTAAGGGATACTGCAATGTTTTTTTTTAAGGGGGAGCAGCAGGTTTCTCTGTAGGCAGCAGCACCTTTTGGATCCTTAGGAGACTTAAAGGAGGCTTGGAAAAAAAGAAGGAAAGGGAGTTTTTGCAGATAGTCATAGGACAAGGGGGGACTGGTTTTTAACTTGCCAGAGGGCAGGGTTAGATGGAATATTGGGGGAAAAATCCTTCCCTGTGAGGGTGGGCAGGCCCTGGCACAGGTTGCTCAGAGAAGCTGTGGCTGCCCCTGGATCCCTGGCAGTGTCCAAGGCCAGGCTGGATGGGCTTGGAGCATCCTGGGATACAGTGGAAAGTGTCCCTGCCCATGACAGGGATGGAATGGGATGAGCTTTAAGGTCCCTTCCAACCCAAACCATTCTGTGATTTTAAGAAAAGTACAAAATCGCCTTTTCCACTCCAAATACCACGGGATCTACCGATTTTTTGTGTTCATCCCCAAACTGCGGGAATCACACCGGGACCACGTTACAGGAAAAAGCAACACCCACCCAGCCTGTAAACACCCGGAAATGGAACACCCCAAAATACAATATAAAAAAACCCCAAAACCCTAAATTAGCCCTTAATTAGTTTCTATTGGGTTTTTTCTTGGTTTGGGAATTTATCTGGGTAGTTTTGTTGTTCTTGTGTTTGCTTTTAAAATCTTTTTTTCCCTAAAGCGGCACGTTTAGACCCTCGGTAACTTCCAAGAGCCGGAGCCGGGATCCAATCCGATCCCTGGTACCTCTGACCCCACCCCTGCACTCTGATTGGCCGAAGCTTTTGTCCATAATTTTTATCGCTGTTCCATTGGCTGGCACTTGGCGTTAGTGACCAATCAGCAGCGGCGGGAGGCGGGGCGAGGGCGGGTTTCCCGCGCTGTGGCGGGAAGGGAGCCGCGTTTGGCGCGAAACGGGCGCGCGGCGGGGGCGGAGCGCGGGGTCTGAGCGGATTTCGGGGTCCGAGCGGATTTCGGGGTCCGAGCGGATTTCGGGGCCTGATCTCGGGGCCAGCCCGGCTCCGCTCGGCTCTCCCCGCCTCCCCGGCAGCAGCGGCAGCGGCAGCAGCGGCGCAGGGACCCGTCCCAGGGCGGCGGGAAGAATGGCGGCGCCGGCGGCCGGCCTGGAGGATGCGGAGCTGCGAGAGGCGCAGCGCGATTACCTCGATTTCCTGGACGATGAGGTGAGATGAGCTGGGTGCTGAGTCCCCCTCCATGCCCCCTGGGCTGGGGAACGCCTGATTTGTGTCCCCGTGTCCCCTCCCCCCTGTATCCTCGGGGAATGGGGAGCATCTCATCCCTGTGCGCCCCCGCCCCATGTCTGCTCCCGAAATTCGGGAACATCTGGTCCCTGTGCCTGTCTGTCCCCCCTGATCCATGTCCCCGGGAGTTGGGAACCACCTGATCCTCCCCGCCATGTTCCCCATGGGATTGGGAGAACCTGGTTCCTGTGTGCCCCCATTCCTGCCAGGGGTTATGGAGCAGCTGGTCCCTGTGTTACCCCTTCCTGCTTAGCCGGTGGGGTAAAGGGAGTCCAGCTCTGCAGGAATGGGCTCCTTGGGGGTTTTTTTCACACAGGCGGACATGCAAAGTGAGTTGCTTTTTGGGTCTCTTTCCCCTACTCCCACTTGCAGGAGGACCAAGGGATTTACCAGAGCAAGGTCCGGGACATGATCAGTGACAACCAGTATCGGCTCGTTGTCAACATCAACGACCTGCGGCGCAAGAACGAGAAGAGAGCCAGCAGGTGGGTGTGGGGCACCTGGGGCACTGGGCCTGAGAGGGGTTTCAACGGTCCAGCCCTGGTTCTGCTGGTCATTTGTCACAAGAAAGCACCAAACCGTGTCCTCTGTGAAAGCCAGGGCTTCCCCACCCTCATAGGGAAAAACTCCTTCCCAATGTCCCCATCAAACCCTTTTCTCTGGCAGCATGAAGCCGTTCTTCCATGTCCTCTTCCTCCATAGCCTTGTCCCCAGTCCCTCTCCAGCTGTCTTGGAGCCCCTTTAGGCACTGGAAGGGGCTCTGAGGTTTTCTCCAGGCTGAACAACCCTACCTCTCCCAGCCTTTTTGAGGATGCTCAGGGATATTTTGGACCAGCCTTGCCAATCTGCCAATTCCCCTCCTGTCTGTTGGTGCCAGTGCACTCACACAGAGCCGTGATGGATTTAGTTTTTTCACCTCCTGCTTCTGCTAAACTTGTGGAGCAGGTGGGGATGTGGGAAAGGTGTTGAGGAGAATTGACCCAGGTGCTTTGTCACCTCCCTGTGCTGCAGGCTCCTGAGCAATGCCTTCGAGGAGCTGATCGCCTTCCAGCGCGCCCTCAAGGATTTCGTGGCCTCCGTGGACGCCACCTATGCCAAGCAGTACGAGGACTTCTACATCGGGCTGGAGGGCAGCTTTGGCTCCAAGCACGTGTCCCCACGGACACTGACAGCCTGCTTCCTCAGCTCCATCGTCTGCGTGGAGGGCATCGTGACCAAGTGTGAGACGGGAGCGCGCCCGGGGCTGTGGCGTGGACAGGGACTTGGGACAAGGGTCTGGAGGGGCAGGACACAGGGAATGGCTTTACACTGACAGAGGGTAGGATTAGATGGGATATTGGGAAGGAATTGTTCTCTCTGAGGGTGGGGGGGCCCTGGCACACGGTGCCCAGAGAAGTTGTGGCTGTGCCTAGATCACTGGAAGTGTCCAAGGCCATGTTAGATGGGGCTTGCAGCAACCTGGGATAGTGGAAGGTGTCCCTGGCCATGGCAGGGAGTGAAACAGGATGATCTTGAATGTTTCTTTCAACCCAAACCATCCCATGATTCTCTGTCCTGGCAACCTGGGCTAGGGAGCTTGGCTGAAGGTCTTGAGTGTTGGGATGGTCTTTAAAATCAGCAAATCCTACCCATGTTTGACAGTGAGTTGTGACCCAAGTAATTTTAATGTTGGAGACCCCTTTGGGAGCTGTCTGCTGGCAGAGGGGTGGGACATCCCAGCCCCTAACTCTCTCTTTTCCACCCCCAGGCTCTCTGGTTCGTCCGAAAGTCGTCCGGAGTGTCCATTATTGCCCAGCTACCAAGAAAACAATCGAGCGCCGCTACACAGACATGACCTCCCTGGATGCTTTCCCATCCAGCTCCATCTACCCTACAAAGGTGAGGTGAAGCAGCAGCAGCTTCCTCTAGGGAGAATGTGCCAGCTTCAGTGTGGAGCTGGTGAGCCCCAGCCTCCATCCCAGCAGTGTTGTGCAGGTTGGGTGGTGCAGCCAGTGTTCCCCCTGCTCAGCTGACCCCACCTCTCCTCCCTGCTCTCCTGAATTTGTGTTCCTGCTCTAGGATGAAGAGAACAACCCACTGGAGACAGAGTATGGCCTCTCAGTGTACAAGGACCACCAGACCATCACCATCCAGGAGATGCCTGAGAAGGCGCCGGCAGGGCAGCTGCCCCGCTCGGTGGATGTGGTTCTGGACGATGACCTGGTGGACAGGGTGAAGCCTGGGGACCGTGTCCAGGTGGTGGGCACGTACCGCTGCCTGCCAGGGAAGAAGGGGGGCTACACTTCAGGCACTTTCAGGTGGGTCTTCAGCCCCCTCACCCTGTTTGGCTGGGTCTGTGGGAGGTGGCTGTCAGAGAGTTGGGTCAAACAGTGGAGTGGTTTGTACCTTGATCCGGTTGACCAGATGTGCTGAGTTAGAAAGGACCCACAAGGATCATCGAGTCCAGTTCCTGGCCCTGCACAGACACACCAGCAGTGCCACCCTGTGCAGCCCTGAGAGCATTGTCTAAACTCTCCTGGAGCTCTGGCAGCCTTGGGGCTGTGCCATTCCCTGGGGAGCTGTTCAGTGCCCCACCACCCTCTGGTGGAAGAACCTTTCCCTTATATCCAACCCAAATATCCCCTAACCCAGCTCCAGCCATTCCCTTGAGTCCGGAGGTCACCAGAGCGAGATTGGTGCCACTTCTCCACTTCTTGTAAGGAAGCTGTAGACTGGTGAGGTGCCCCCTCAATGTGCAGCTGTGACTTCCAGCAGTGCCCAGAAAGGTTTGGATGCTTTTAAAAGATGCTCCACTGATGATCCAGCACAGTCAGATCGAGGCTCCTACAGCTGTCAAGGCTTCCCACCTCCTTCCAAGGCTTCCTAGAGCCAGTGATGGCCCTGTGGAAGCTTCTGCTGTGCCTCTGTGGGGTTTGCAGAGCTGACCACAGCTGTGTCCCCTCTCCAGGACCATCCTCATTGCCTGCCACGTGAAGCAGATGAGCAAAGACGTCCGGCCTCTGTACTCTGCTTCAGACGTGGCCAAGATCAAGAGATTCAGCAAGAGCCGCTCCAAGGTACCTGAGTCCTGTGCCCAGGCATGAAGTTTCAGCTTGGCATGTGGTTGTGTTGGGTTACAAGTAACTCTTCAACCCTCTTAGCAGGCTGTTGGATTTTCTAACTCATTTTCTTTGTGTTTTCTGCTTAGACTGTGATCAGGCTCTGTTGTTGCTCTTGCTGCTTCTGTACTGCTTGCAGAGCATCCTTCCTGCTGGCAGCTCTGCTGTGTAGTGACCCTACCAGCAGGTTTCCAGGGAATTTCCTCTGCAGGAGAAACACCTCTTCTCTCACCCCAGACTGAGATAATGGGGTTCTGCCCCAGCCTCTCATGCTCAGAGAGGAGCAAGCCTTGCTCTCACTGCTTCCAGTGCTTGTTTGGGTGACAGTGACAAGATGCTCCTGGACTTGAGATCAATCCCACTGTGAAGGAAAACTCTGGCCAACAGTCTTCTCCTTTCCAAATAATTTTCACCCATGTGGCTCTGTGATAAGAATAAGCTGAAATTTGGGCTGAATGAAAACTTTTGAAGTATTGCTTGTTGTTGCTTGCTCCAGCCCACATGACAGGCCATGCTCTGCCTCTTCTGCCTTAGGATATCTTTGACCAGCTGGCCAGATCCCTGGCTCCCAGCATCCATGGGCATGAGTACATCAAGAAGGCCATTCTGTGCATGCTGCTGGGAGGGGTGGAGAAGATCCTGGAGAATGGGAGCCGCATCCGAGGAGACATCAACATCTTGCTGATAGGTGTGGGAGGGCTGGGCACCCTGGGCTGGTGGTGTTGGGGATGAGGTGGAGGATTCTGGATTTAGTTTTGGGGAGTAACTGAGGTTAGAAAGGACATCTGGAGGTCCCTGGTCCAGGGATGTGTGCCAGGCTGGGTGGGTGTCACTGGTAGGTCAGGTTGCTTTGGGGCTTGTCCAGTTGGGTTTGAACATACCCAGGGATGGAGATGTGTCCAAATGCACAAGAAAGATGTGGACCTGTTGGAGAGAGTGCAGAGGAAGCCTTGGACAGGAGTGCCAGGACTGGACCCCCCCCAACTCTGGAGCCAGGATGGAAGACCTGGGGTTGTTCAGCCTCGAGAAGTCCCCAGGGACATCTTGGAACTCTTCCCAGAGCCTAAAGGGGGCTCCATGAGAGCTGGAGAGGGACTTGGGACAGGGTCTGGAAGGACAGGACACAGGGAATGGCTTCCCACTGCCAGGGATGGATGGGATATTGGGAAGGAATTCTTGGCTGTGAGGGTGGGGAGGCCCTGGCACAGGGTGCCCAGAGAAGCTGTGGCTGCTCCTGGATCCCTGGAAGTGTCCAAGGCCAGGTTGGATGGGGCTTGGAGGAACCTGGGATAGTGGAAGGTGTCCTGGCCCATGGCAGGGAGTTGGAACAAGGTGATTTTTAATGTCCTTTCCAACCCAAACCATTCCATGGTTCTAGGGCATCCCATGACCTCTGTGAGCCATTATTCCAATGTTTGCCCATGGTCAAGGATACTTTTTTTTGTTGTTTTGTTCTGTCCCAGTGGGGTTTCCTGTATTCTGAATTGTCCCCATTGCCTCTTGTCCCATCCCCATCACCTCAAGCCTCTCATCTCCATTTTCCCTATTTCCTTCCATGGGATTACTGATAATGGTGGGAAGATCATCTGCTTACCTTATTTTATGAAGTCTTGAAGTATATTTATGAACAAAACCCTTCTGTCCCTTTCCCCTCCACCCACCCCTGCTCATAACTCCCCCAAACCAGACACGGGGTGATGGTGCAGTTGGTACCCAGGGGGTGATATTTATTTTTCCTAAACATGCCATTCATTCTCCATGCCAGGAGACCCTTCTGTGGCCAAATCCCAGCTGCTGAGGTATGTGCTGAGCACAGCTCCCAGGGCCATCCCCACCACGGGCAGGGGCTCCTCCGGCGTCGGTCTCACCGCCGCTGTCACCACGGACCAGGAGACAGGTGAGGAGATTGGGGTGATGGTTTTGACTCCTGGGAGGGGCTCTGTGACATCCAAGGCTCCTGATCTCGATGCTCTGGGAGGTCTTTTCCAACCCTGGTGGTTTTATGGTGCTCGTTCTGCAGTGACACTTGCAGGACTTGCTCCAACCAGAAGCTTTATGGTAATGATCATTTGGGATCATGGGATCCTGTGTTTTGGGATATTTTCTCCACCTCTCTTAGGTTTTCTTTACTCCTCTTCCACTTGGTGCCACATCTGAGGGCTAGCAGCAGCCTTCCTTGTGGGAAGACATTCCTAACCCTAATCCTCACCCTAAGCATCTCTGCTGTAGAGTTGAGTTGGAGAGCACCCCAGAAAGATGGTGCTGCTCCTTGAGGTTCACCCTCATCCCAGGGGTGAAGGATATGGCAGGGTGTTGGAGTCAGTGAGTCAGGGGTCTCTCTGAATTAATTCTTCAGAGAGAAATCAGAGTGCAGGGATTGAATTAAAGCCTTTGGATGGAATGAAGTATATTAAGCCACTCACACATAAAGTAGACACTCAAGTAGAGGTAAGTCAGTAATTTTAGGGCGAGTTCTAATACTTTTAGTAAGTGAAAGGGTTTAGATTCCAGAGTATCAGAGCGAGTTCTAGTGAAGGTTGAAACACACTGATATTTTCAGCAAAAGGCTCCAGGTCCACAGTTGTAGGCAGGACATAGACATAATAGAGCTATAGTGAGAATATGGCTTACATTTTTCAGATAAAACAAGATAGGTTGTATGTGTAGTCTTATACATAACCTGGTGTGCTAAGAAACTGGAATTCTAATAGGTTAAGGAGTGGTGGTCTGAGTGTGCATCTTAGCTTGTTGGAAAAAACCTATATAAGAGTATTGGGGAGAGTTGTTGCTTTTAGCCTTTGGCTTTGGCCAGGGCTTTTAGCCATTCTCTTATTGCCACTGCATTTGCCATTGCTACTGCTTTGCCATTGCTTGTCTGTGTGCATTTTGAGACTGATGTGCTTTGCAATAAATAACCTTTTTAGCTATCAGCTGCTTTGCTTATTTAAGATAACCCAAGGAAGCAGGAGCCAAGAGCTCTGGAGTTGGTGCCCTAGGGCACCAGAGGTCGAGAAGCTGCACAGCAGGGCAGAGGTGTGTGGGGTGGTGTCTGAGCCTGTTCCCGTCCCGCGGCAGGGGAGCGGCGGCTGGAGGCAGGAGCCATGGTGCTGGCAGACCGGGGCGTGGTGTGCATCGACGAGTTCGACAAGATGTCCGACCTGGACCGCACGGCCATCCACGAGGTGATGGAGCAGGGCCGGGTCACCATCGCCAAGGCCGGCATCCAGGCGCGCCTCAACTCGCGCTGCAGCGTCCTGGCTGCTGCCAACCCCGTCTACGGCCGGGTGAGTGCGGCTCTCGCCTCCCCTGGAGGAGGCAGGAGGATGGAGGAGGCAGCTGGTGAATTCCAAAAGATCCCCCCAGGTGTGGATGCGTGGCACAGCAAAGACCTTGTTGGTTTGGGGTCTGTTGTGGCTTTCCTAGAGGAGAGAGGAGCTCCTGGGGTTTCTCACCCTGTTTTGGTTCTGCCTCAGTGTTGGGGCAGCACAGTGGACCCTCATGCTGGTGGTGAGCCTCAGTCTTGGTGTCTGATCAGGGATTGCAAAAAATACTCATGTTCTTGGGAAATAAGAGCCTTGCAGGATGGGGAGAAGTGGCTGCACTGCTGCAGCAGGCTGGGTTTGGTGGGGTGTCCAGCTGCCAGGACATCCATCCATTCACATCCGTCCACCATCCATCCCGTCCACATCCATCCGTCCACCATCCATCCCGTCCACATCCATCCGTCCACATCCATCTATCTATGCATTCATCCATCCATCCATCCATCCACATCTATTCATCCATCCATTCACATCCAATCACCCATGCATCCATCACCCATGCATCCATCACCCATGCATCTATCACCCATGCATCCATCCATCCATCCATCCGTCCGTCCGTCCACATCCCTCCTTCCATGCCTCCATCCATCTATGCATCCATCCATCCATCCATCCATTCACATCCATCCATTCATTCACATCCATCCATCCATGCATCCATCATGCATCCATCCATCACCCATCCATCATCCATCCATCCATCCCTCATACATCCATCCATCCATCCATCCATCCATCCATCCATCCCTCCATCCTTTCAGGCCTTGCTCCAGCAGGTCCCCCACCCCTCCCTGCAGCCAGGAGTGACCCCGAGTGCCTGCTGTGACCCCTGGCTCTGTCCCTCCCCAGTATGACCAGTACAAGACGCCCATGGAGAACATTGGCCTGCAGGACTCGCTGCTGTCCCGTTTTGACCTGCTCTTCATCGTGCTGGACCAGATGGACCCCGAGCAGGACAGGGAGATCTCAGACCACGTCCTGAGGATGCACCGCTACCGCAACCCCAACGAGCAGGATGGGGACGGTCAGTGCCCTCCCTCCTCAAGGGCCACCCCTCGGTGGCAGCTCCTGGGGCTGTTTCTGGGGTCTGTTACAAGTTGCTCCAGATGGTAAAATCCTGTTATCTGTGACATTCCCCTTTGCAGCCATGCCCCTGGGCAGTGCTGTGGAGATGCTGGCTACAGATGACCCTGACTTTGTGCAGGAGGAGGAGCAGGAGCTGCAGATCTATGAGAAACACGATGACCTCCTGCACGGGCCCAACCGCCGCAAGTGAGTCCTTGTGCCCTGCAGCTCCCTGAGGGTGTCCAGCCCCGAGGGTTCATGGTTTGGCCTGAGGATCCAGACAGTGCCAACAGCTGATCCATGTGTAGGATGCTAAGGGAGCCTTGCTTGATCTCTTGTGCCCGGCAGGTGGGGAACATCTGGAGCTGAATTCCCTACACAGGGATGTAAATGGATGGGAAGCCCATCCCCAGTGTGGGTAATGTGTGTTGTCCTGGTTTGAAGGACAGGTATCTGCCAATAAAGGCAGAAGCTTCTCTTTGAAATGGAGAATGTAAACTCCCTCCCTCCAAATTATTATAATTTTGAAATTAAGGGGCTCTCAGGCAAAGATAGGGGAATTAGGAATAACAGTTCTTTACTAGGAAAATTAAAATAGACATACAGTATTACAAAGAACAATCCCAAAAAAAAAGTCAGGGTGTTGGCACAGTCCCATTCAATGGTGGCTGCATCCTCCTGCAGTGGCAGATGTGGTTCAGCTGGAGCAGTGCTCCTGGAGAAGGTGCAGTTTCCTCTGAAGCTCCAGGGATGATGTGGAAAGGTCCAGTTTTCCTCTGGAATCCAGTGGCAAAGGCTGCTCTGCTGTTCCAAATCTCAGTTTTTCTCTGGGTAGGAAAGGCTTGGCTCCTCCCCTGGCTGGAGCATCTCCCAGTGGGATGATGGAATTTTATCAGTCATGCCCTGGGACTCACTGGCCATGAACAGGAGATATCTCCTGGAGGGAGGATGGGCTGTGGGAAAGATAAAGATGATTGCCCAGCTGGTTTAAAGATGGCCCATGAGCAGATAATGTGTGCCAGGAGATCAGGGTCACTGCCCCAGCTGGTTTAACAGATGGGGACAGAATACACATTGCTGGCCACATCAGCCCAACACGTGTGTGTTTGTGCATTCCTGCAGGGAGAAGGTGGTCAGCATGGAGTTCATGAGGAAGTACATCCACGTGGCCAAGATGATCAAGCCCGTGCTGACCGAGGAGTCGGCGAGTTACATCGCTGAGGAGTATTCCCGCCTGCGCAGCCAGAGCCAGACCAACTCCGACCTGGCCAGGGTGAGCAGCTCCCCCTTGGGCCAGGAGCAGGGAAACTGAGGCACAGGCCTCTCTTCTTACTGCACCTTGGATGTGGCACCTCTGGGTGACCCCTCTGTCTGTGCCCCCAGACCTCCCCCATCACAGCCCGGACCCTGGAGACCCTGATCCGCCTCTCCACAGCCCACGCCAAGGCCAGGATGAACAAGACTGTGGATCTGCAGGATGCTGAGGCAGCTCTGGAGCTGGTGCAGTTTGCCTACTTCAAAAAGGTAGGGGGAAGATTTCTCTCTGTTCCCAGGGGATCCTGAGGTTGTCATTGGAAAAGTTGGACTTGGTGCAAGCTGAGCACCCTGGGCTGCTGGTGTGAACACAGTGTGGGATCAGGCCACCACTTTGGGATTTTGGGGGCTTGGGGTTGGTCCCTAAAAGCAGCTTGAGTGAAAATGAGGTCTGAGTCCATCCTGCCGTTGCCACACAGGTGCTGGAGAAGGAGAAGAAGCGCAGGAAGCCGGTGGAGGATGACTCAGAGACTGAGAAGGAGGAGGATCAGGAGTCTCAGGACAAGGAGGAGCGCAGGACAAGGAGGTAGGAGCCACAGTGGGAGGGACATGGTGCAAAGGGCACCAGACTCTTCTGAGGTTGCCACAGGCCTTGGGGAAATACTCCACATTTTGCTCAGCCAGGTGGTTTGTCCCACCCCATTTGTAATAGAGGGACATCATAATTCCATGGATAAGGAACTGGCTGGTTAGCACTGGCACAGGCTGCCCAGAGGAGCTGTGGCTGCCCTTGGAACTGTGGAAATGTCCAAGGCCAGGTTGGATGGGGCTTGGAGCAAGCTGGGATCGTGGAAGGTGTCCCTGCCCACAACAGAAAGTAGAACAAGATGATCTTTAAAGGCCTTTTCCAACCCAAACCCTTGGGTGACCTCTTTCCCCCTCCCAGAAGGAAGAAGGCACGCACAGAAGGTGAGGAGGGCTCCTACGACCCCTACGACTTCAGTGATGCTGAGGAGGAGATGCCACAGGGTGAGTCCCTGGGTCTGGTGACACCTGGCTCCTTCAGGGGGCTGCTGGGTCTGCACAGCCTGGGCAGCAGCAGTGCTGCTGTTACCTGTGGTCACTGGTGTGGTGCAGTACCATTCAGAGCCACAAATCCATATGGGACAAGGCTAGATGGGATACTTGGAAGGAATTTTTGGCTGTGAGGGTGGGGAGGCCCTGGAACTGGGTGCCCAGAGAAGCTGCAGCTGTTCCTGGATCCCTGGAAGTGCCTAAAGCCAGGTTGGATGGGGCTTGGAGCAACCTGGGATGGTGGAAGGTGTCTCTGCCCATGCCAGGAGTGGAACTGGATGAGCTTTAAGGTCCCTTCCTACCCAAACCATTCTGTGATTCTATTGTCTATTAATTTTTTTTTCCATCCACCTCCAAACTGCAGCATAAATAACAGTATTGAGAGGCATTTTGGCATCACCCCCCACCCTGAGCCCAGTACTTTTGCTCTCTGGACACTTGGTCACCAGGCACAGGGTGAAGGTGACTCTTCCTTCTGCTTCAGTTCAGGCACACCCTCCAAAAACACCCGAAGGCTCAGGAGCTGGTGAAGGGAAGAAGCTGGAGCTGGCTGAGCCAAGGTGAGTGGGGCTGTCCCTGTGTGTCCACCTCCCTCTGTGGCTCCAGGCTCTTGTCCCAAGCTGGAGATGCTCCCAGCTGTGATTTTTGACTTTCCTTCTGCTGGAATGGGGAAAGGCTGAAGCATCCTGGGCTGGGTGTGGAAGGATTTGTGTGCATTCTCCAAGGGTGACTCCCTCTCCCCTGACCAGGTTGAAAGCATTCAAGGCTGCTCTCCTGGAGGTGTTCAAGGCTTCCCATGCCCAGTCTGTGGGCCTGAAGAGCCTGATGGAATCCATCAACAAGGACAACCCCGAGCCCTTCTCAGCTGCTGAGGTGAAGCTGGCCCTGGCCCACATGCAGGATGACAACCAGGTCATGGTGTCTGATGACATTATCTTCTTAATCTGAGCCTCTGGGTGGAGGAGCCTGAGTTTTTTGTGGACTCTCAGCCTGGAGACTCTCTGTGTTTGAATGCTTCATGTGGCTGAGCTGGATTTTGGGGAGCTCAAGTCTCTGCACTTCCTTGCTGAAGAAAAGAGCCAGGAGCTCTGGAAGTTCTTGCTGTCTTCAGAGTGGAGAATTTGGGAAGAATTTGGTTTCTGCAAGGAGATGAGGGGAAAAACCTGGAAGAACATTGTCAGTATTTTTAATGTATTGTTTTTAGCTTTGGTGTTAATGACTTCCAGCTTTTAAATAAAAAAAATCTGAATTTAGGAATCCAACACTGAGTAGTGATGATGGGGAGCAACATGACAGCTCCACTGTTAATGAAGCTTTTTATTTACCCCTTTTTTTCCCATTTTGCCCCTATTATATAGCCTAGATCTGCTTGTCTCCCAGGGAAAAGCCTGTCCTGTTGGTTTGCCCTTCCCACCCATCTTGTGGAGGGTGATTCCTGGTAATGCAGGGCCAGGTGTAGTCTGACCTGGCTCAGCTTGAATTTCCAGATTTCACCCCTCTAATGGGGTTTTTTCCCTAGGGAAGGAACTTGGGGAGCTGCCCAGGGAATGTGTCCCTGGCACAGATGGATTCCATCTCTCCTGCTCCTGCCTTTGGCCTGGGATCATGTCCTGGGGATGGCAAACTTTCAAGGAAATCTGAACACACAATCAGACCAGTTCTGGCTGCTTGTGGTCCAGAGCTGCTTAAGGTTTGGGGTTTTTCTTTAATTTCTTTTTGTCCTGGTGATTTTGAGCTTTGGAGAAACCCCTTAAGAGGTTTGCTGTGGTTACTGCCCATCTCCAGACACTTGCACAGCTCCTGATCCTTTTCTGGGTGCCACAGATCTTTATTTGGGTTATAAAAATGTCTATCCTGTTCACCCCATGACTGGCTGTGTAGGGGGATGTAGGATCCCACTCTGGGGATACAGCTGCAGTTACACAGGTGGAGTTTGTGCTGCTGTGGAAGGAATTCAGCTGCCTGGTGAGCTCTAAAAGCCAGATTTGGGAGCTCCTCTCATCCAACACAGCCAGGACAGCAGGGCTGGAGGGGATTTTGCAGGTTTGAAGCCTTTTGGAGGTCTCTGGGTGGGTGTATTGTGCTGGTACAGAGCAACCTTGGACTGGCTCAAAACTGCAAAGACTGGTGGAAGTTGAACACAAATCCTCTTTGGAGATGGGGTGGGACAGCTGGGATTGTTCAGCCTGCAGAAGGCTCTGGAGAGACCTAAGAGCCCCTTCTAGAGCCTGAAGGGGCTCCAAGAGAGCTGGAGAGGGACTGGGGACAAGGGATGGAGGGACAGGACACAGGGAATGGCTCCCACTGCCAGAGGGCAGGGATGGATGGGATTTTGGGAAGGAATTCTTGGCTGTGAGGGTGGGGAGGGTGTCCCTGCATCCCTGGAAGTGTCCAAGGCCAGGTTCAATGGGGCTTGGAGATAGTGGAGGTGTCCCTGCCCATTCCATAATTCCATGATTTCGTGTTTTCCCTGCTCTTACAGCTGGGGAGCAGCTAACACTGAATTTCCCGTGGGAGGACACCAGGAGGAGCTCCAGGGTAGAGAAATCTGGTTATTTCCCTGTCCTGTAGCCCCGGGCTGTAGGCTGTGGGTGCCCACATCCCAGTGTGCTGGTGACCACCTCTGTGCATCCTTTGTAATTTGTTGGCAAGGAAAAAACTGCCAGAGGTGTCTGGAGAGGCAGGAACAAGCTGCTGGAAGTACAAACCATGTCCTGTGCTGCAGCTGAAATTTTATTTGAGGCTGTCATCTGGAGATTTTGGAGCTGCAATTTCAGCTTTTGGCTGCTGCAGGCTGTGGAAGTTCCTCTGAGCACCTGGGATAGTGGAAGGTGTCCCTGCCCATGGCAGGGGGTGGGACTGGATGGTCTTTAAGGTTATTTCCAACCCAAACTATTCTGTGATTCTATCATCCATGAAAACCTGAACTTAAGTGTGTAACATCCTGCTGTGCAAACAGTGCTGTTTCCTTATAGGAACTCAAGAGTAGAAGAGTTCTTGTAAGTGGAATTAAAATTCTCTTTTATCTCCAAGGCCTTGATGTGAGAGGGACAAGCTTTTTGAGATAATTTTATATTCCTATATATATGGAAAAAAAAATCTTTGTGAGGGTGGGGAGGCCCTGGCACAGTTTACCCAGAGAAGCTGTGGCTGCCCCTGGATCCCTGGAAGTGTCCAAGGCCAGGCTGGATGGAGCTTGGAGCAACCTGGGATAGAGGAAGGGGATTGGAACTGTGTGAGCTTTAATGTCCCTTCCCACCAGAGCCGTTCTGTGATTCTATAAATAAAAGTATTGTTTCCTCTCCTGTGATGATTCATATTTGTTGGCCTATTTTTGATTAAATTTCTTCAGTGAACTTCAACTCAAGCCAAGTTCAGTTGTAGGAAATTGTGGGTCAAAGAGGGAATCCCTGCTGAAGTTACAAGCTGCTGAAGACACAAGAAGTGAGTGGAAAGTGGTGGTGGGGGTTCATAATTTGGCATGATGACATCATTGCCTCATCACACATAAGCATTTCCACTCGACCCTGTTCCTGCACAATCCAACCCATTTTCATGGCAGTGCCCTTTCCTTTCACAGTGAGCACTCAGGGGGGAAAAAAGGAGGTCAGCTTCTGGGCTAAAAAAGTGGATTTCTGGTAATTCTGCCCTCTCTTGCTCTGTGTTGCATCTCAGTGATGCACTGGTGAATATCTGGGACAGTCAGAGTAGGAATGTGTGTCACAGCACTGCTGTGGCCTCAGGTGGGATTGGTAACCTGAAATGTGGCAAATGAGGATGAGGAGAGGTGCTGGGCTCTGAGATGTCAGACCACAAAGTCATGACAACATCCTGCAGTGATGTAAAGCATCAGTCACTGGAGATTTCTGCTGCTGTGATTCAAGAGTGGTGACAGAGCAGGGACCATTAGTCCCTTCTCCTTGGAAAGTTCTATGAATTTGTAACAGGTTTCTGATTTTTTTTGTAGCACTGAAAATGAATCTGTTGATTTCCTGGATGACTGAGGATGAATTTGTGTGAAGAGTTCTACACTTTAGTCCTTCCATAGCTTTGGAAAGTGTTTCTCTCAGGGATTTTCTCCACAAACAAGCTCCATAAAGTTATTTAGTGGTTTTTTTGGTTGTTTGTTTTTTTTTTTTTTCTGCCATAAAAATAGCTTTTGCTCCCAAAGAAACCTGCTGGTGCTCCAGGGAAACACCACATGCACTTGTCTTTCCAGTTGGTGGCTGCTCCTTTCTGGATCATGGGATGCAGAATCCTGTTTCCTCTTCTATTTTCATGCTTCCCCCTCCTATTAACCAGTAAGTGAGGATTGTGTGGTGGAGAGGGATTAAGTCTTCCATGAACACAAAGGAACAGAACCAGGTGGAGGAGTTCAAATGAAGCTTCTGGCCCAGCTCTTTCAGGGCTGTTCAAGGACCATGGTCAACCCAATCCCACCAAATCCCACATGAGTCCCACCAGACAAGTCAGGAGAAGCTTTCCTCACAAAACCCTGCTGGCTACAGGGCCTTGTGGCTTGTTAGGGTGTTCGGGATTGTGCCAGATTTATGGGATGTACAGCAGCAAGATGTGCAAGGAAAGGATAAAGAATCAGTCAGAAACTGTGTGTGGGAGTGCTAAAGATACCAAGATGGACTAGCTCCAGATTATTCTGTGGGTCTGGGCCCCTCCTGGTGCTCCAGCCCCTTCCCCAGCTCCATTTGCCACCAGGTATGTCCAAGGAGCCCATCCAGGAGAAATGCAGTTTAGCCAGGGCCAGAGAAGGGACAGGGGAGCAGAATTCCACCAGCACAGCTCAGGCTGGGACTGGGAGCCACAGCTGAGCCAGAACGGGGCTGCTGGTGGCCATGGCCAGTGGAGATGGGCAGGGCACTAACAGGGTGTGTAGGAATTTTCAGAATTCTCCACAATCACAGTGGGGAAGGCATCCCAGCTCCTGGAGCCCTGATATCCCCCAGGAGGATTTCCCATGGCACTCATTCCTGCAGGACACAGGGATCCCCAGGACCAGGTGGGTGCTTTGTGCAGCTGAAGGGAGGTTAAATGGTGAAGTTCCATGTCCTGCCCTCATTTTGAAACCCCTGTTGGGTGCCTGACCTTACAGCTCTCTGATCTCTGCTGTTGGGGTGATTTGAGGCACGTGGAAGTGCATCCACACGTGTTTATGGTGAAAGAACACTATTATTAGAAAGAGGGGGTGGGAAGGAGTAAAAAAAAAAACAAAAAAAAACCACCTGCTTGAACAGTTTGGTTTTTTTTCTTTTTTCTTTTTCTTTCTTTATCTCTTGATCTGCCCGAATAAATGGTATTGGCTGATTTGGGATGCTGGTAGTACTATCTGCCCTTCCCTTTTTTGGAGGTAGATGGGAGGAAGTGGGCTAGAAATTGCAATGTCAGCTGCTAACCTCGGGTCAGGTAAGCCAGCTGTGCAATGGAAAGGGTGGCAGTGCCTCAGCTTGGCTATAAAATGGAGAGCACAACTGGCTTTGAGACACAAGCAGGGTTGAAAGGGTCTCAGAGAAGGAGAATTCTCTTGTCCTGTCGCCCTAACATCCACCCAAAGCAGCAGGGAGGTTACTATGGCTTTCATCAGCTCTGCTGGGGTAAGTACTTATATTTAAAACAAAGGATAAGACTCTGCTGCAAGACAAAGCAGAGTGCAGATGCCCTGATTTGGGCAGAAAACCCTTTTAGTCTTGCTGGGAGCTGAATGGGATGCTGGGTGTGCCTGGTGCAGCTGCTTGGTGACTGAGTGGCAAGGGTGTGTTGGATTACCCATTATTTATTTATCTCTTGCTCATCACCTCTGCTGATGTGGGATTGGCACAGTCCTTTTTTTGCAGACAACATGCTATCAAAATTGCTGAAATTTCACTATGGATAATTTCACTGTGGATACCTAAGTATTTGAATTTCAGCCTGGGTAGCATTTGCAGCACTGTCAGCTCCTGTGATTTTCTTAAAAGCCCTGCATTTATTTTGTCTTGTTTTCAGGATCTGGACTTAATGATCCTTGTGGTTTCCTTTCAGTTTAGGATATTCTATGATTCTATTATTTATTTATTAAAAGTCTGCCTACTGGAAATGGCCCAAGAATCCCAGATTTTCTTGGGAAAAGGGGTATTTCCAGCAGATGGATGGCCTGTTGTTTCTGTCCTGAGAAAGCCATGGCTGGGCAAGGTTTTAAGCTTAGGCACAGGGCCAGCTGAGTCCTTACCCCAATTTTTACATGAAAAGATGGTGCTGTGTGACTGCAGAGTAGGATTGTCATAGCTTGTTGGACAGATGCTCTTGGTGCAAAATCCACTATGAACCAGAATTTCAATCAGAATTTAGCATCAGTTATGATGAGTTTTACTAACATCATTTTGCTATTTGCTCATCTTGGCCCATTTCACACAAATATGAGTGTGAAGATGGTGCAGTGATGATCCAGTCTAACCAAGACTTGGCTCTTTGTGCTCTCCCTCCTGACTGGGCAGGACTAACCACACCTTTCCCTCTCCCAGTTCAGATCACTGGTTTTGGTGCTGGTTTTAGCCCTCACTGTGAGGAGCTCACCCCACAGGAAAGCTGGTGCCTCTGCAAGGCTGAGGGAAGGCTGCCCTGACCAAAAGGATCCCAAATTCCCCACGACAGTGAGAGTTGACATTCGGATCAGCAGCTCAGAGCGCGCCTTGGGGGTGGTGCACGACATCAGGAACCGCTCCCTCGCCCCCTGGGATTACAGGTAACTGCTCAGCTTCCTCTGAGCTGTGAGGGCTGGGTCACAGGTGGTTTTGGTGGGGCTGTGGTTCGTCCTTCAGAGTCCCAGGAATATTGCAAACACTTCTTGACACGCCCTGATCTGTTAGGGGGAGATTTCTTCAAGAGGAACTGTTTGCGGTGCGAGGGGATATCATTGGAGTGGTTTCTAATCATCCTGTCAGTCTTTGTTAATCACAGAATCATTTAGGTTGGAAAAGCCCTCTGTGGTCTTTGAGTCCAACTGTTCCCCAGCACTGCCAAGGCCATCACTGACCCATGTCCCCAAGTGCCACATGTACGTGGCTTTTAAATCCCTGCAGGGATGGGGACTCCACCACCTCCCTGGGCAGCTGTGCCAAGCCTTAACAATCCTTTCAGGGAAGAAATCTTTCTTAATATCCAATCTAAACATCCCCTGGAGCAACTTGAGGCTGTTTCCTCAGAGGGAGCAGAGTCTGATCCCTCCCTGGCTGTCCCCTCCTGTCAGGGAGCTGTGCAGAGCCACAAGGTTCCCCCTGAGCCTCCTTTTCTCCAGGCTGAGCCCCTTTCCAGCTCCCTCAGCCTCTCCTGGTGCTCCAGCCCCTTCCCCACCTCTTCTGAGCAGCTTCCCAACCCCTTTGCCCCAAGCCTGTAGTGCTGCATGGAGTTGAAATAATGATGAAATTAATGAAAAAATTAATTATTCCTCTAGGAACTGAATGATGTGAGTACGTTGACATTTCACATTTTCCTAACAGAAAGAAACATCCAAATGCCAAAATTAAAATCAAACAAAAAAAAATAATAGGCAAGTTATGAGTTCTTTATTAGTTAACCGAGCTTCATTCCATTCATCAGCTCCCAAAGAACGATGCAGCAATATCACCAATCAGTGGAATCAATGCTGATTCCATTCCTAGGCAATCATTGTAACAACATTCAGGATAAGGAAATCCTGCGGGAGCACACAGGCGAATAGGATGATGCACATATAAACACGCAGATCCTGCCAAACCACAACTAAACCAGTTTTGTGTCTCCGTGCCCAGGCTGGACGAGGACCCCACGCGCTTCCCGCGGGTGATCGCCCACGCCCGGTGCCGCCTGTCGGGCTGTGCGAGCCCCCTGGGGCAGGAGGACCGCAGCCTCAACTCGGTGCCCATCCAGCAGCAGATCCTGGTGCTGCGGCGGGAGCAGCGCGGCTGCGAGCCCTCCTACCGCCTGGAGAAGCGCCTGGTCACCGTGGGCTGCACCTGTGTCACCCCCGTGCTGCAGCACCAGTCCTAGCGGCAGCCTGCAGGGCAGGCAGCGCATCCCGGGAGATGGAGGGTTCCCCGCAAAAACCCCGCCGCTGGAACCCCGCAGCCGCCCGCCGCGCACCCCGGGAATTCGGAACCCCCGTAAAAACCCTCCGGGAATTCGGAACTCCCGTAAAAACCCTCCGGGAATTCGGAACTCCCATAAAAACCCTCAGCCGCGCACCCCGGGAATTCGGAACTCCCGTAAAAACCCTCCGGGAATTCGGAACTCCCGTAAAAACCCTCCGGGAATTCGGAACCCCCGTAAAAACCCTCAGCCGCGCATCCCGGGAATTCGGAACCCCCATGAAAACCCTCCGGGAATTCGGAACCCCCGTAAAAACCCTCCGGGAATTCGGAACTCCCGTAAAAACCCTCCGGGAATTCGGAACCCCCGTAAAAACCCTCAGCCGCGCATCCCGGGAATTCGGAACTCCCATAAAAACCCTCCGGGAATTCGGAACTCCCATAAAAACCCTCAGCCGCGCACCCCGGGAATTCGGAACTCCCATAAAAACCCTCAGCCGCGCACCCCGGGAATTCGGAACTCCCGTAAAAACCCTCCGGGAATTCGGAACTCCCATAAAAACCCTCAGCCGCGTATCCCGGGAATTCGGAACTCCCATAAAAACCCTCCGGGAATTCGGAACTCCCATAAAAACCCTCAGCCGCGCATCCCGGGAATTCGGAACTCCCATAAAAACCCTCCGGGAATTCGGAACTCCCATAAAAACCCTCCGGGAATTCGGAACTCCCGTAAAAACCCTCCGGGAATTCGGAACCCCCGTAAAAACCCTCCGGGAATTCGGAACTCCCATAAAAACCCTCCGGGAATTCGGAACCCCCATGAAAACCCTCCGGGAATTCGGAACCCCCATAAAAACCCTCAGCCGCGCATCCCGGGAATTCGGAACTCCCATAAAAACCCTCCGGGAATTCGGAACCCCCATAAAAACCCTCCGGGAATTCGGAACTCCCATAAAAACCCTCAGCCGCGCATCCCGGGAATTCGGAACTCCAAATCCGAGCAAATCGCCTCCTGAAAGTCACGGTTCTTGCTGGGTCTTAGGATGGAGGAAGAGTTTTGTTTGTTTGTGAGAGGGGAATGCAGTGCTTTTTAAAAATTTATTTTTCATTGTGGTTTACTAATCAAATTAATTAGAGTTTCCAAAGTTGTCCTCGGCAGTAGGTTGCCCTAATTGAATCCATGCCTACCAGCACTGCCACAAATAATTCCTCATCTTGCACCTTCTCTCTCCCTTCTTCATCTCAGTCCCATTTCCCTTCTCTGGCCATCCCTGCTCGCTGGTGTCAGTCAGACATTGGTGCCACCAGGCCTGGTTGTCTGGGTTTATGTCACTGCTGCAATTCATTTATTGCAAAACATTTTGGGAGGTAATTGATTCCACTTGTTGAGTGCTAAAATGGTAAGATATCTATATTTCTATTTATGTCTTCTATTTATGGCTGTATTTATGGCTCTGTGCATGCTCAGAGTATCAAAGAAATTATTAAATTTAATCTGTATTTATTCAATAACTTATGTGCTGAATAAAAGTAATATTTTATTTTAAAAAAATGGTTTTCCATGGTGCTTGAGAATGACAACAGACATGGAGAATGGGTTAGTGCTGCTGTAGCACTGAGAGATTTTGGCACAAATTGGGCATTTTCCTGTGCAGTGAGAGGAGTAAGAGGCAGCAGAAGAGAATTTGCAGCCTAAAAAGATGAAAAGACGCAGAGAAGAGGCTGAAAGGAGGGAAGGGAGGTTCTGCAGGCAGTGGTGGCAGTGGAATGAGGTTTCTTAGACCTTTGGGATGGTCTCTAGAGATGGTGGGAAAAGAGATGGGAGATGTCCAGGGCTGCAGCCAGAATTTGGGATGGTTCATCAGAGCTGGGAAAGGTCTGTCCTGTCCTCTTCCAGGCAAACATTCATCCCTTTAAACAACCTTCTCCTGCCCCAGCTGAATGGTTGTGTCTTAGGCTGCAATACAGGATGTGACCAGCAATGTGAATTCTGTCCCCATCTGTTAAACCAGCTGGGGCAGTGACCCTGATCTCCTGGCACACATTATCTGCTCATGGGCCATCTTTAAACCAGCTGGGCAATCATCTTTATCTTTCCCACAGCCCATCCTCCCTCCAGGAGATATCTCCTGTTCATGGCCACTGAGTCCCAGGGCATGACTGATAAAATTCCATCATCCCACTGGGAGATGCTCCAGCCAGGGGAGGAGCCAAGCCTTTCCTACCTAGAGAAAAACTGAGATTTGGAACAGCAGAGCAGCCTTTTCCACTGGATTCCAGAGGAAAACTGGACCTTTCCACATCATCCCTGGAGCTTCAGAGGAAACTGCACCTTCTCCAGGAGCACTGCTCCAGCTGAACCACATCTGCCCCTGCAGGAGGATGCAGCCACCATTGAATGGGACTGTGCCAACACCCTGACTGACTGACGGGTGTCAGCTTGGATTCTGACTCTGGCAGGGTTTGGGATTGTTCTTTGTAATACTGCATTTCTATTTTAATTTTCCTAGTAAGGAACTGTTATTCCTAATTCCCATATCTTTGCCTGAGAGCCCCTTCATTTCAAAATTATAATAATAATTTGGAGGGAGGGGGTTTACATTCTCCATTTGAAAGAGAAGCTCCTGCCTTTATTGGCAGACACCTGTCCTTCAAACCAGGACAAGTTGGCTGAGCAGGAATGCAGGGAGAGCTCAGATGGCTCCATCTCACTGTTCCTCAGCCAGGTAAATCACAGTGCTGGCACTGAAGTGGTGGGTGAGGATCCCTCACACCAAAAAACCAGGAATTGTACTTGCAGGGCCTGGTTCCCTGCTGAGATGAGCTTCCTGCTTTAGGAAATGAGGAATTGCCCTTTCCCTCCCAGAGCTGCACAAGGAGCACTATTCAGGAGTTAGATTGGATGATCCTTGTATGTCCCTGAGGATATTCCATGACCCTATAACTATCTACTATTTTATCAATTACTGCAATATTGCTTTTTTTGACATTGCTCCTCTTTCTCCCACAGCTGGGCCAGGCTCTCAGACCTCTGATTTTGTTTCTGCTGCAGGAGGTTTCAAGCCTGTATTTCCTTTTTCATTTAAATCAGGCCAAACCTATGCAAGCATTCTAGTATTTCATTTTGACTGCACAGAAACCACGTTAAATCAGATCCACCTCGTGCAGACAGACCCTGGGTTTCCTCCCCAGGGTGGGCCAGGCAAGCTGTTGGGTCTAAATGACTCAAGGCCAGGTTGGATGGGGCTTTGGGCCACCTGGGACAGTGGAAGGTGTCCCTGCCCATGGCAGGGGGTGGAATGAGATGGGCTTTGAGTTCCCTTCCAACCCAGTTCAATGATCTGTGACTCTGTGATATCTCCTCTGGTGATTTTGTTGAGCTGGGCGTGCTCTGTGCCCCGTGGCTCACTGGGAGCCACCTCAACCATCTGTGGGTACCCTTCCCATCCAGTTACCAGCATCTGCACCCTTTGTGGCAGCAGCTGTTTCGTTATGATCACCAAGCTCTTCATGTGGTGCAGAGCCAGCCCCAGGAGGCGTCTCCTGCCCTCCTCCTGTAACCACTGACCAGGAAATTGCAACCCTCTTCTTACTCCTGACCTACTTCTCTCCACAAACCTGCCTGCTGGGGCTGCCCTCACTGGTTTTGCAGGGAGAAAATTACCCTACATCTCTCCTCTCAGTCACAATTGACACTGGGTTCATGGCATCATGCTGTGCTGATGCTCCTGAACACCCACCAGCTAAGAGTGCTGCTAGCTGGATGGATAATGAAGTAGCTAATTAGGAAAATACATAGATGGCTAATTAAGGAACTCTCAGCCATGGCTCATGAGGTTTTGCAGGCAGAGCTCTCAGCTGCAAACCACACACCACTTAGGGAGGCTTTGCTTGTACGTGGGGTTTGTTTCCTCCTAATGGCATCATTCTTAGAGTGCAGCAGCTTGTAAATACAAGCCTGGTTGTTTTTTGGGTGCTGGCTTTTGCTGCCAGCAATCTATTAATTTAGGGGCTGGAACTAGATGATCTTTATGGTTCTTTCCAACACAAACCACCTTGTGTTTCTATGAATCAGAGAACAGGGCAAACAAATTTATGCTTCTTACAAACAGCACAGTCATATCAGCACCGAGAGCAAGTGCAATTCACAGGCTTTGCTCAAAGCTTTGCTTGGTTTGTCCCCTTTGCAGCAGTGAACCCAGACTGGGTGCTCAGCTGGGCATCTCTGGCTCTGAAATGGGGCTTGGAGCAGCCTCCAAACAGGGACTGGGTTGTTTTAGCAGGAGGAGAAGACACAGCTGCAGGTGTAGCAGCAGTGCCACAGCATGTTCTTGTAGCCTGCTGGGCTCAGAAGCCTCCAGTCACAGGTTGGTATCTGAGCCTCATGGCCTTTCCTATTCCATTTCTCTTCTGATTTCCTCTCCCTAACCTCCTACCTTTGATTTTTGCTCACTGCTCCCCTCGGCTGTGTGCTCTGATCCTGGTGCAGCAGCTCCCTGGGATGCTGGATGGAGCACAGAGCAGAGCCCCCTGCATCACCATGGGCTGTGCAGTGACACCAGCACAGCTGGTGCCTCCTCCCAGACCTGTGCTGTGACCAGAACATGCTGACCAGAAACTATCTCGGGCTTTTCTGGACCCCTGAACACAGGCAGGTGCTCCTGGGAGTGTTCAAAAGCCACAGCAGCCTATTCCACAAAAATCATTGCTTTGGAAAGTGTTACACAATTAAATATGTAAAGAATGCAAGGCTAAAAGGTTGAAAAAACCCCAAGAATTATCTGTTTGGTAAGCCAGAGGGTGAATGGCTGGAAAACCAACACAGTTTATTGGGAGTTTGATATTACAGGCAATGAGCAATATTCTGTTCAGGCCAGAAATTCTCTGGAAGAGCAATTTTCTGGTCAGTCCTGTGGAGATCTGTGGGTTGGTGCCAGCAGGATGGTATAGATGATAGGATGAGTTTCTGTATCAGCTGCAGGTTCTGGAGATGGCCCAAGAAGACCAGACCAGAAACCTGCTCCCATGTCAGCATCTCCTCCAAAACAGGAGGTTTTCCTTGACCTTCCCTGTGAGGGTGGTGAGGCAGTGGCAGAGAGCAGCTGTGACTGCCCCTGGATCGCTGGAAGTGTCCAAGGCCAGGCTGGATGGGGCTTGGAGCAACCTGGGACAGTGGAAGGTGTCCCTGCCCAAGGCAGGGGGTGGAACTGGCTGATCTTGAATGTCTTTTCCAACCCAAACCCTTCAATAATTCCACAATCTCCTTTTGTCTCCATCTCTTTCTCCCCTTTCCTTCTTTGATATTGTTTTTAACCTTGTGCTCAAGAAGAATGAGTGGGCTGATTCTGCATTTTCTATAGTGACAAAAAAAAAATCTCAAACCTGCTTAAAATGTCTGTGACTGTCTGGTACCAGCTGGCAGAGCCAGAGCTGTTGGTGGGGATGGGGCATGTGCTGGTGCTGCTGTCAGGAGCTGAGAAGATGCCAGCCAGGCTCAGCACCAGACACAAACTACACTTTCTGCCTTTGCTGCTCACAGAGAGGAGTTCCAGGAGCTGGGCTTTGGTGGTCCTTGTGGGTCCCCTCCAACTCAGGATATTCTAGGAGTAAAAACATTTTTTCATCTTTTCTAATTATTCCCCATACTTCCAGGGCTAGATAGGGGCAGCAGCTTCAGGTCCTCAGGTCTTCAGAGAAATCCCTTCCTGCTTTTGGTGTAGCTGTTTATTTATTCTTCCTTCAGAAAAGTGGCTCAGCTGTTCTACCTTTTCTATAACTTCATAAAAATATTAAAAATATGTTTGATGCTCTTTGGAGCTCATAGAGTGACAAAATACTGCTTTCTGGGCACATCTTTCTATGAGTGAGTAAAATCAGTACAAACCATCATGCTTCTGTTTTATCTCCATTCTTAGTAAGCACAATGTGTTGTACAATGGTTGAGGTTCCCAGTTCTGGTAAATGAATAGAGATGATTTATCTCCTCTCTAACTTACCCCATAATTTTTCAGGGTGGCTTTTTATTTCAGACTTGTGAAACTTGTGTTCTTGGCTTCATTACAGCTGAAACTGCAGCATCTTTTACAAGCATGTGTTTTCTATCCAGATTGCTTTGATAAGAGGCAATGATTAGCATGATTATCTGCAAAAATCCTGTCTTAAACTTCCCTTTCTGGTGAGTTTTACTGAGTTTTACTCACAGGTTGCCAAGACACTGCTGCTCAGATTTTGCAAACTAACATGAAACTGAGATGGGGAGCAGTGCTGGACTGGAAACTTATTTTGGAGAGGGTTTTGCAGCAATTCTGCCCCCCTCCCTCCAATGACAATCATTTAAGAGCATCAAATTAGCAGAAATTTGCACTGAAACTCTTGAAAACAAAGAGGAACAATCTTTACCTGTTGATATTCAAACTGATAAGAGCTGTGCATGGGTGGAAGAGGAGCTCTACTCTCTCTGGTCTCTCACTGTGGTCATTATTGACTGTAGAAGAATAAGGACACTGATTTGGGATTATTCTGCACTTTTCCAACTGAACACAGCAAGGAAGGAAATCAGTGAAGGAAAATCTCTTGGCTCATGGTGCCAGGAGTTAGGAGAGAACTAGCAGTAGGAAAGAAAGCAGTCTTCTGTTAAATCCAGCTTATTAATTAACTTATTAAATGCTTCTGCAGGAGCACATAGAACACCCAATCAGCCTGTAGGTATGAGCACAGAGTTGTCCAAATAAATAAAAACTGGTTCTGTCAGCTCAGATTTAGCTGGGTTGGTAAATGGTTCAACAACAATCATGCTGGTGAGAGGGAGGCTGGTGTATCTTCACTGAGACCAGGTTGGATGGGGCTTGGAGCAATCTGGGGTGGTGGAGGGTGTCCCTGCCCATGGCAGGGGCTTGGAACTAAATGATCTTTAGGGTGCTTCCAGCCCAAACCATTCCATGATGATGACACTGATCTGTGAAGTCTGTCAGCAGAAAGCTGTTGGCTTTTCAGTGCTCCAGCTGTGTCATCTCTTTCTGACCTGCTTCTGAGTTTTTCCACCTCAGCATGGCTCTCTCAGCATTTTCCAGTCCCCACTACACAAGTGCCAACTCCTGCTAGTGGCACATGACTTCCAGGAAAGAAAGGTTTGGACTTTCTGTGTTTTTAACTGGTAGAAGTTACTTGGGCTAATTGCAGACCATTTGACAAATGCCTTCTAGGAGTGGTAGGACATTAAGAAATTATCTAAACTACAAGGAAGTCTGTTGTGGTTCAGTCTTCCTGGACTGATATTTATATAAATCCTTGAAAACCTTAAAAGAGGAGTGGTCCTTGATGTTTTTTATTTTAATTTTTTTTTATGGGGGTGGTGTTTTTTGAAGTCATGCTTAATACTTGTGGGACGGTCAGCTGGGTTAAACTTCAGGATCTATAGGAGACCTTAAGGAAGAATAACTGGAGATAAGGTCAGAAACTAGCTAAGTTAGGATCATACACACTCCTAAATTTCTATTTCTTATGCTTGGGCAAAGTTTATCAATATTTGAAGGTAGCTAAAGGTGTGGACAGGAGCTCATTGCTGTGATTGCAGGTCCAGCCTGAGTGAATCAATGTTTCCTTGTGCAGTGTTTCTCTGCCAGGTCAAGGAAAGGTGTGGCTGTGGGTTTTACAGGCTGACCCACCTGCAGTAGGTTGGGGAGGGTTTGGGCTCACTGGAACAGCTAGAGGGAATAATCCCCAGTAGCAAATTTGGGATGATCACAGCTGATCTGGAAAAGATGCTTCCACTGAGAGGACTTTCCCTTCATCAGAGACTCTCAGCCCTGAGTTCTGTGTCTCCACAAGTTCTGTATTTGCTGTTCCTTTCAGTGCCTCAGCAGGACCACACCTCCCTGAGGCAGCAGCAAACACCTCTACATCTTCAGCAGCCAGCCTTGTTGAGATTCAAAGATGATGTTGGAGTGAAATTAAAGCTCAGCAGTGGAAATGCCCTCTCTGTTTTAGGGGAGAGAGTTTCTTTCCCCACAAAGAAGTATTGTGTTGAACCCATCTTTACAAATCCTGTTCCAATTGGATTATTAGGTGGATAAGTGGGTAATTACCCAGTTGAATTTTTATTTTTTTATCTGTCTCTAATGTGAATCTCTTTGATGCCACTTTATAAATAATTTTCTTCCAGGTATCTTAGCTTCTATATTGGTAAAATGGTGTTTTCCTCATTTTTTTTTCCCCATGGGCTTTACATTCTACTGCTGCAGAGGCAGATGTTATCAAGAGACTTGAAGGCTTTAGCATCATGTAAATCTCTTTCATGGTCATGACTGAGTGATTTCTTGCCTGATCAGGAACACTTCTTTAGAAAGAAAGGAGAATACCAAAGAATTTTTCATTACTTTTTTATTACACAAAGATAAATAAACATTCCCTTAATACTTTTTTAAAAAAATATATATTAGGATAATACATTATTACCATCTTTTCCACCAGCATAAATAGATTTACATAAATAGACATTTCAAAGTGTAAACTAAGGATGGGTAAAATTCCCATAACTTTTCAACCTGGCACATGAAGGTGTCTGGATTCTGAATCGGCAAAGTTCAAATTTTGGGGGAAAAGATTATTTTTAACCGAGCAGCCTAATTTTCAATACATTCTGATGTACCCTAGACAAATTTTATGGCTCGATTCAGCTTTTTGCAGGCTGGATCAGGCCCCTTCCACGCGAGCAAGTTCTCTTGCACCTCCATCTCCCGTCAGGCTTGGTGCTGCACCAAGGGGGTGACACAGGTGCAGCCCACGGTGACAATCCTCTTCTCCAGCCTGTAGGATTGCTGGCAGCCCCTCTGCTCCCGGCGCAGCACCAGCATCTCCTGCTGGATGGGCACGGAGTTGAGGCCGGGGTCCAGCTGTCCCTGCGGGGTCACGCACAGCGAGTGGCGGCACTCGGCGTGCGCCAGCAGCCGCGGGAAGCGGTCGTGGTCCTCGTCGATCCTGGGGGAGGCAGCACGAGAGTGTGTCTGGGGTTGTGATACAGGATGGCACAGAAATGTGTACTCTGTCCCCATCTGTTAACCCAGCTGGGGCAGTGACCCTGATCTCCTGGCACACATTATCTGCTCATGGGCCATCTTTAAACCAGCTGGGCAATCATCTTTATCTTTCCCACAGCACATCCTCCCTCCAGGAGATATCTCCTGTTCATGGCCACTGAGTCCCAGGGCATGACTGATAAAATTCCATCATCCCACTGGGAGATGCTCCAGCCAGGGGAGGAGCCAAGCCTTTCCTACCCAGAGAAAAACTGAGATTTGGAACAGCAGAGCAGCCTTTGCCACTGGATTCCAGAGGAAAACTGGACCTTTGCACATCATCCCTGGAGCTTCAGAGGAAACTGCACCTTCTCCAGGAGCACTGCTCCAGCTGAACCACATCTGCCCCTGCAGGAGGATGCAGCCACCATTGAATGGGACTGTGCCAACACCCTGACTGACTGACGGGTGTCAGCTTGGATTCTGACTCTGGCAGGGTTTGGGATTGTTCTTTGTAATACTGCATTTCTATTTTAATTTTCCTAGTAAGGAACTGCTATTCCTAATTCCCCTATCTTTGCATGAGAGCCCCTTAATTTCAAAATTATTATTTGGAGGGAGGAGTTTACATTCTTCATTTGAAAGAGAAGCTTCTGCCTTTATTGGCAGACACCTGTCCTTACAACCAGAACAGAAAGTTTCAACCCAAAGGTGTGATAGTCTGGGGGTGCATGGGCTGCCTGCTCGGGAGCCTGTGCATCCTAGGCTGTATTGCCTATGGAGGGGCAGTAGATGCTCCAAAACTGCAAATTTTTCCAAAATAAAATGTAAGCAACTAAATACTGAATATTTTTAAATGCATGGCTGCATGCAGCTGCCTTTGAAAAGCACTTGCTTCAAGCAGGCACTGACTTTGAAAGGCTGATCAGAAATTATTTGAGCTTTCCAACAAACAGACCCCAAAACCTTCAGTTCCTCCCCAATACATGAAATGTGTGGTGTTAAACCACTGTTGAATTTGGAGCAATATTAACCCTCTGAGGTATTTTTAAATGATGTTTTATGTAAAGAATACTATAGAAGATAAAGCTTTCCCCAGTATGTGAATTAATTAAATTACAAAATTCGTTTGCTTTGCCTTCTGTGTATTGCTTAGGCCATGTGGGTTTTTTTGTGCTGCTTTCTGTACTGGTTCTCTTTCAAAGAGGATTATAGGGATGTTTTGAAATTATCATATTTCCAAAATCTCTCAACTTTGAAGCACTGAAAATAGAGATGAACAATTTTTCCTTGGCCAGGGCATCCAGTGTTTTTCCAGGCCATAGGGACAGGGATCATACCTGTAATCCCACGGGGACAGAGAGCGGCTGCTGACATTCAGACTGCCTTTGGTCTCCTGGTTCGTGCTGCTGATGCTGAGGTTGACTCTCACAGTTTGGGGGAATTTTGAGTCTTTTTGGGTCAGGCATCCAGCAGATGCTTGCTTGAGGAGATTCCCTGTCTTGAGCCCAGGTTTGATCACCCTCCCCTGGGCAGGACTGCTGGCTGACAGCACGGCCAGCAGCACGAGGAGCAGGGGTCTGAGCTGGAGAGAATTGGTACATTTAGGACACAAGACAGGTGTGAAATTCATCCACAGTCAGCCTAACTGTTGGTTAAAGCCCCTAGTGCAGGTTGGAGTAATTATGGAAAAATGTGCCGTACGTCACATCCACTTTCGTTCTCATTAACTGATTCTCACAGTGCTGACAGTTATATATACACCCAGTTGTAATCTGGTTGTAATGTTAAATTATAGAAAAGAATATAATACAAAGATAGCAGAAAGGGTATAACAAAAAGAAAGACACTCTAAGGTTGAGTTTTCAATGTATTTCTTGCCTCAGAGAATGCTGTGGGAGTCCACATCACTAATGTACATTCTCATTGCTGCCTTATGAGCATTCTCACATTTTAGGTTTTTTTTAAATTATCCATTATTTAAACAAGCATTTTAAAGGTGGGTGCAGATCCCTATTCCATCTATCAGAAATTAAATAAGTCTCTGTCAAAATGGGAGAAAATAAACTCAGAATTAAAGTTCTTACCAGAGAAACGCAAAAAGTTGGAGACATCTTCTTTCCTTCTTTACTGGTTCTGATGCTTGTGCTGGGCTCTGCTGAGCTGAAGGTGTCTGGGCACATCTGATGCTGGACCTTTTATAAGGATTTCTGGGCTGTGCTAAATAATTTGGAGTAGGTGTTTTTTTCCCCCAGCCTTAACTGTGGTTTCTGACCATAACCTAAATTAAGAAGTGTATATGTATAGGTTCCATTAACACAGGTGGAATACAGGATATGTCTTAGTTCTGTGGATGATGTCATTCCTTCAGCCATGTCACTCAAATGGTGACAAAGTCACAAACATTGCAAATTTGTGGGTTTAGAGTATTCAGTTTTAAACTGGGATGCCGCAGGCACCAAACCCAAATGTCGCTGGCACAGGTTTGGATCTGTTCACTCCTTGGCTGGTCTGATGTCTTTTCACCCCAGATTGGGCAGATGTTGGACAGATGGCCACCATCAAATTTTTATCATATTTTTCCCATGGGCTGTAATTTGTCTTGATGTCTGAGGAGCAATGTCCCTGCTCAAGCTCAATTATTCTCTGAACTGGGCTACTTTTATTCATGGTTAAGCCTCAGGTGTTGATCAGAATGCTTGGTGATATTAGTGAGTTCCCAAAAGTCACTCTCCACATAGGAAAAAAAAATGAGGGAACTTTGTTTTAAGCTTGCCACCTTTTCATTTTGCTTTCATTTTCCTTCTCTTATGCTTTGAGGTGGTGTTTTGTCCCCAAGGAAAGGAGTTTGGGAAATGTGATGGATGTAATTAAACTTCCAGTTCCTAAGTTAGGGAGAGAACAGAGAGGTTCCAAAGAAACTTTGTGATGCCTGAGAGATGCAAAATGACACAAGACAGATTTTTTTTAGAGAAGCTGTGGCTGCCCCTGGATCCCTGGAAGTGTCCAAGGCCAGGCTGGACAGGGCTGGGAGCAACCTGGGATAGTGGAAGTGTCCCTGCCCATGGCAGGGGGTGGAACTGGATTATATTCAAGGTCCCATCCAACCCAAACCATTCTATGATTCTGGGATTCTATAACATCAAGTCTATTCTCTGATGTTTCTATTTTTAGGAAATACTCCCATCATTTTGCTCTGACAGTGGGGTATGAGCAGATGTGCCCCATAAAGTGACACTCAGTGTCACAGCCTTGAGCTGCTGAGCAGAGCTTTTCCCAGGTCTAATTTTAGTGTTTTTTTCTAATAAAAATGATGTGGAGGACGTACAGATTTTTTATATTTGCTTAATATTTGTACCTCAGTCCAAATTTTACTCACCTGGTGCCATCCAGAGGAGGATGCAGATAAGGGCAGAATTTAGTTTGCGGGTTCTGGGATACCCGTGACCTACATCCCCTTGCTTAAAAGATGCTGATGTTTCAGAAATTAAACGCTTATTTCGGTTTCCCTCTTCAAGTTAGAGGTGCACAGGTTAAAGGAAACACTCCCCTCAGAAGGGGTTTTCTCTCATTCCATTTACTGAAATATTCTTTCAAAGTGGGTCAGTCAAATTGCCAATTTTAGAAGCAAAATACGTTTTCGAAAGCCCGCGAGGCAGCGGAAGGTCAGGTTCACCCAGCCCGACCCTAAACTCTCTACCTTAACTGCGTCAGTGGTTTGGCTTACCTAGGCAGTTGAAAGGTGAATAGTTTAGCATTTGAACCATGATGCACCAAAACATTACAACGGCAAAAAAAAAAAAAATAATTTCCACGGTTTGTATCGAGGCACGAACGCGTTTGTTGGCGGTTGTCGTAGGCAAGATGTGAAGGTCTGAGGAAATTGAAATTTCTGATTTCAAGATTTTTTTCCAAGTTCTAAATAATCCTTTTGTAATTCTTATAGCTCTGAAGTGAAAAAAAAAATAATATTTTCCCCATGAGATTGGAAGTTACCCCATAGGATTTGTTTTTTTCTGGCACATAGATTTCTCTTAGCTAGAGATCTGGAAACTGGGACACTAAAAAAGGCTTACTGAAACAAAAAAAAAAAAAAAAAAAGCCTTTTGAAATGAAACCTACCCCTTCTCTTGGCTGTGGTGAAAGCTTTCTTGAGAGTAAGTTGCTATTTCAGTACTTTACCTGGCTGAGATTCTTCAGGCTCCCAAATCTGAGTGTGTTTGCATTAAATATAAACTTGCTGTAAATTAAAAAAGAGAACTTTACACACTTTTAAAAATTGCCATCAGTTAAGTTTGTGATACTTCTGTAAAATAAGATTGTTTTTATTTACAAGTAGGACCACATTTATTTTTTTCTTTCTTGAGAGAATGTATTTTCTTCCTTTTGAGTACATATTATAAATCCCTATAAATACAGCATCACTCTCCCTTCTACATACAAGTGTTGCATGACCCATTCTGCACTGTGGAGGTAATTTCTAGGGTCAGACTAAGCCTGAGTTTAGTGGTGATCTGTGAGAAACTCAGAATTCAAAAGAGCAAGGCTCTGAGCACTCTGATTAAACACTGATGTTTAATTTTATTTTAATTTAATTAAATCGTGCTGTGAGTGGATGGTTGGGTCAGAGATCCCTTCAAACTGGTGAAATCCAGAGAAGGGACAGGAAAATGCTCTGCAGGGATCTGGGAGAGCTGGGGGTGCTCAGCCCCGTGCTGGGTCCTGCTGAGCTGCAGTTCATTTTCCCACAGCAGCTCTCCCATTGCACTGGGAGCTGGAAAGGTGCTGGGAGCACCCCAGAGTTTTGGCTGCTGCTGGGCAGGGCTGGCTCAGCATCAGCTCTGTCCCTCCATTTCCCTCATCCAGGGCTGGGAATGGCCAAGATCCTGGGAGGGGACACAACCAGCTGCCCCCAGTGATCCAAAGGGATACTCCATAGGATGTCAGCTCAGATAAAAGCTAAGAAAAGGAGTCTTAGATCTGTTTTTTGTTATTTATGATGTTTGCCCTCCAGAGCAGTTCTCTGTGTGCTGGAGCCTTGCATCCCAGGAAGCAGCCAGACATCACCCACTGATGAGAAGTAGAGAATAAAATTATTGTTTTATTTCTCTTTGCTTGTACACAAACTTTTGGTTTTTTTATTGTAAACTGCCTAATTTCAACCCAGAAGTTGTTTCCCATCTTATTTTCTCTCCCCTCTCCATTCTGGGAAGGGGGAGTGATAGCATGGCTTGGAGAGTACTTGGTGTCCAGCCAAAACCTTGGAGAAGTGAAGGCTCTGGAGAGACTTTAAAGCCCATTCCAGAGCCTAAAGGGGCTCCAGGAGAGCTGGAGAGGGACTGGGGACAAGGGATGGAGGGACAGGACGCAGGGAATGGCTTTAAGTTGAAAGAGGACAATTGTAGATGGGATATTGGGAAGGAATTGTTCCCTGTGAGGGTGGTGAAACCCTGGCAGAGGTTTCCCAGAGAAGCTGTGGCTGCTCCTGGATCCCTGGAAGTGTCCAAGGCCAGGCTGGATGGGTTTGGATAGTGGAGGTGTCCCTGCCCATGGCAGGGGTGGAATCAGGTAATCTTTAAAGAACTTTTCCAACTCAAACCCTTCTGTGACTGTGATTAGTGGGAGCAAGACAGATGGGGTCAGAGCAATGAGGTTTTGGAGGACAGAAAAGTTATGGCTGATGAGAGGTTGATATTCTAATTGCTCTTCACATTACCTGTGAAAGCCACCCTGTGCTGAGCAGTGGGAGGATTGTATAAATACAATACACAGGACTGACATGTGCAACTACAGGCAAACTGTTTTCCCTTTAATCACTTAAGGAATTGCTAAAAGCTCTTCCATGATAGTAGCTGAATTTACTCTCTTTTTCACATTTCCCTTTTTTAAATTTTTTTAAATTATTTTTTTTATTACAAAGACTGAAATTCTAAACTGAAAAGTGCTTACACTTCCACCACAAGGAAATCCTCTTGCTGCTTCCTACACCTACAGCTCCCAAAAACCTTCATGCCATCCCTTCAGAGACACCCCCAGTGCCCTCACCTCTGCTGCCCAGGTGGTTTCCTTGGCACAGCAGCAGTGAGGGATATCAGGTATCACAGGGCTTCTGTGGTGCTGATAAGCAGCTTGTGTGAGAGACACAGAAAGCAAAGCACCCAAATGTCTCATCATCCCAGCCTGAAGTTGGTTTGCAAAGCATTCAAGCAGGGCTTGACCATATAAAGTTGCACCAGGCAAAGTTAGTCAGGTGAATGCTAATCAGAATATTAATCAGGGTGATTGCTTGTCTTTATTTTCTTTCTTTGTTTGCAGCAAAAAGAAGATTGGCAGAGGCTTTCTGCATGTTTGCAGGAGACCTTTGTTCCTTCAGGGGAGAATAAATGAGGTTTTAAACTGGATTAAGTGTTCTCATACCATGAGAGAGCCTGGATATAGCTGGTGGAAGAGCAGAGAAATGGTGGTGGGTCAAGAGGAATTATTTCCTCTCAGGAAATAATTATGAAGAGAGAGAGGAGAACAGTGTTGCTCTTAGGGTGCTCAGTAATCACCAGAGATCCTCCTTGATAATGATGCCAAAAGTATTTTGTGTGGTCAGTGTCTGCTTTTGAAAGACTGAAATAGTGAAATGGGCTGTATCAGCTTTACAGAAGTCTTCCATTTTGAATCTTTTAAATTCAAACATACAGGCATTTATATTTATTTCAAATGAGAAAAACTGGTTTCTGGGATCAATGCAGTGCTTCCTGAAAACTGTCAGTTGTGGCAATTAATGCCCAATAAAATTGCACTTTATTTCACACCCATGAATACTCTGCAGGATGTTCTGAAGGTGGATTTGATTTGCACCCTTGTTTTATTTACTGTGAGCAGGGGCTTTGCTCAGTGCAGAATTGCTGAAGGCTGTTTCCACAGTGGTTTGCACTTTAGGTCTCAAATAGACAGAAATTGGATCAATTTTTCTTCTTTCTGAAGACAGAGGAACTTGGTCATTTCTAGGAATTATTTCTTTCTTGAATTTCTTTCTGGTTATCTCATAATTGTTTGGCTGTAAAATTTAGTGGAAGAGTGTGTTTTTTCCAATTAATCAGTGTAAAAATCACGTTATCAGAGATGAAGGGAGATGAGAGAAGGTGATAGACAATCACTGAGTGTGATGTATGAAAATGCTGCTGTCTACACTCCTCTTCATTCCTGCTGGGCCAGGACTGAATCCTATGGCTGCTCTGGTCTTACAGAGCTTGTAAATCAGAGGAAGGAGTGAGATTGTCCTGCTGTGCTCATTGCATGGCAGATAAAGCTGAACCATGGTAATTTCAACATTCTGTGCTATTTCTTGCTTTCCAAAACATTCTTGGTTTTGTGAACCAAAATGGTTCATAAATTGACAAGAAAACAAAACATTTTTTTTCTCTTTTTATAAGATTATTGAACAGGGAAAGAAACTGGAATTTTGGTTCTTATTGATGCAAGGTGGTCCATTCCAGATCATCATCCAACATAATTATGAGCTTTGAGTATTCAAAAGACCTTCCCTTTGAATAGCTGTTGGTGTTTTCTATTATTTCTCATTTATGGCATGTAGGAAATCTCTGTCTGGAATATCTGGGTTCAATAATTGCTGAAATGCAGGAGGAACAGAAGATGGGGGGGATATTCTTTGCCAAGCTACCCTAATGCAAAGGATGCTTACCAAGAGGGAGCATCACACCAAGAAGCTAAATTTTAATTTCTGTCTTGTTTTGCACATTTTATTTTCCTCATGTTATTGAGCAAATAGATCAGGTTCTTTTTCCCCCACTCATATTTTTGACAAGATTTCTCTGGGGTACTTGGCAGAACAGTTGGCTGAAATCTCTTTTACTTTTTGAATCGTGGGACTATTTCCACTTATGTCCTGGTTCTCCAGGGTTTTCTTTTTATTTTGGGGTTTGCTCTGCCCACTGTTGGGAGGCTCTGGGGATCCACAGCCCAGTGCTGTGCTCTGCAGGTGTTCTTTGCATTGATGTGGTGCTGAGCAAACCCAGGTTGTGTGGAGGGGCTGTGCAGTGAGGTGTTAAAAATCCCCTTTTGACTCATTTCCAGGTAAAACTGAGAGCAGTTTACATCAAATGCTCAGAAAGCTCTGGGGATTTAGGACTGGAATGGGGAATCTTGGTGGTTAAGATCCATGAACTGTCAGGGATGACACAATCCTTACCCAGGATGAATTAATTGTGTATCTGGAGTGAAAGGGAACCTGGGGGATAGAGTCATGGAATGGTTTGGGTTGGAAGGGACCTTAAAGCCCATCTCATTTCAACCCCTGAAATGGGCAGGGACACCTTCCTCTATCCCAGATTTCCCAAACTCTGTTCAGCCTGCCCTTGGACACTTCTAGGGATGGGGCAGCCACAGCTTCACCTGTGCCAGGTTCTCACCACCCTTGGAACAGTTTATCTCTTGACCTGAATTTCCTAAACCTTCTAGACTCAGGAGCCTTTTGTGTGTCTGGGTTTTCCAATTGACATAGCTGAAAAAAATGAAGTTGTGCTCCATTGCATCTGGGAAGATGTGCACTTTCTGTCCTTAACAGAGATCCAAAATGCTTTGGAACAGATTGATGCCACTCCTCATTCTGCTGCATCCATGCTCTTTCCTCCCCATCCATCCAGCAAAACAGTGTCATGGATGATACACATAAAAAAAACTTGTTTTGGTATGCATTTGTTAATTTATTTATTAACAGCTTTGAAATTTTTTTTGGTGGGGTGAAAATGGGAAACAACCAGCTGAGCTGAATGTCTGAAGTTAAACATCTGAATTCATTGCCTGGCTCAGAGAACAGGTCAGCAAAGCCATTTTCAAGTTGTTTGGCTGTTTTTCTTTGTTAGCTGCAGTGTGGTGTGGGTGGGAAGATTCAGAAGATCCCTCTCACAGAGATGTGTGGATGAATGAATATGGATTAACTGATGTCAAAAACCTTTGCTGTGCAGATTATGGTTATTTATAGCTCCTTTTTGCATTAAATAAGTAAGAAAGACACTTGGACACAGAGAGTTTTCGTGTTGCCCATGTTTTTTATGATTTTTTAAAAAAATAATTTAATCTCAGATTACTTGGACTGGCAGTGCTCAGCAAAAGGTGGGGTGTTGATGCAAGTTTGATAGGGAAAGGAAATAAAGATGGTTGTGGCTCTGCAGATCCACATTGACTTAGAAATCTGCTGAATGTTTGAGAGCCAACAGCTTTGTATGTGATATTTTGAGCTCTGGTAATCATGGAATGTTTTTTGGGTTGGAAGGGACCTTAAAGCTCAATCATTCCACCCTCCTGCTGTGGGCACCTTCCACTGAACCAGGCTACTCCAACCCCACCCAACCTGGCCTGGAACACTTCCAGGGATGAAGGAAAAGCTGGAGTAGCCCTGCTTGAGTGATGAAAACCAAAAGCCTTTCCCAGACCTGTCCAGGTGCCTCATCCCCAGGCGCGCCCCCGGAGACGTGCGGAGCCGGGGCAGATCCATCGGGGAGGAAGGGCTGGTGGGGCTGAGCTGGGGCACAGGGAGGCAAACCTCCCTGCCTTGGTGTTTTCCACACTGCTATAGCTGGTTGAAGGGGACCAAACCTCCCAGGAAGACGGGCTTGGTTCCGTTTGACCAGCCAGAGCAGAGCATAGCTCCGGATCACAGCTCGGCTCTGCTGCTCCCGACCTGGGGAAGAGAGGCTTGTAAGGACAGGGCAGAAGGCAATCCTCCCCAGTTAATTACAGCTGTACTGACTGCAGAGCAGTGGGAACAGCCTGGGCTGCCCAGTGAGGCTGGGTGTTATAAAAGTGTGGGCTGGCTGGCCATGAGTTGGAGTTTGAGACCCAGAGTTGTCTGCTGGAGTTTGGGATGGAGTCTGCTGGAGATTGGGTTGGAGTCTGATGGAGATTGGGTTGGAGTCTGATGGAGATTGGGTTGGAGTCTGATGGAGTTTGGGTTGGAGTCTGCTGGAGATTGGGATGGAGTCTGCTGGAGTTTGGGATGGAGTCTGCTGGAGATTGGGTTGGAGTCTGATGGAGTTTGGGATGGAGTCTGATGGAGATTGGGTTGGAGTCTGATGGAGTTTGGGTTGGAGTCTGCTGGAGATTGGGATGGAGTCTGCTGGAGTTTGGGATGGAGTTTGGGATGGAGTTTGGGATGGAGTTTGGGATGGATTCTGCTGGCTGTGCTGTGAGGAGGAAAGGAAATGTGGGCTCACAAGGTAAGGAGATTCTCTGTGAGAGACAGGCAGGGTTAGGTGGGTGGGTAAGGGACAGGTTGGGTTAGCTGGTCATGAAGAAGGGAACTTGCAGAGAGGACAGAAGGAGTCAGTGCTGGTGGAGCTGCCAATGAGGGAAGGAGTCAGAGTTGCCTGGAAGAAGTCCACTGAAAGAAGGCATGAAGAGTTTTCAATAATGGACTGGTGTTGGTGCCAGTTGTGTCCATCTCAACATCATTATTATACTGGCCTGCAATGGGACGTGTGAGACAGGGGACATGAGGACTGACCTCTGCTCAGAGGGAGAGGAGGGGGGTGCAGCACTTATGGCAGCACCCTAGGAGACCTCAGCACTCTCCATAGAGTCCTGGCATGGTTTGTGTTGGGAGGGACCTTAAAGATCATCTTGTTCCATGAGGCACCTTCATCCAGCTCTTTCCTTCCTGCTTCTTCCTCTTCTCCTATCCTCCCTCCCATTCTTTTTCTTCTTTTTATTTTTTTTAAATTATTTTTTAAATAGTGAAAAAAAGGGAAAGTGGGAGGGAGGAAAGGCCCCTCCTTTGTGCATTGAAGGGAAGTCACCTGCCAGTTGTCAGTCAGCACTTTTCAGAGCCACCCTGAGCCCTCCAGCTGTACCTGCAGCCTCAGCAAGGAGACAGCTGCCAGGGACCACGAGCAGCAGGGCATGGGCAGCTTCCAAACAGGACAAAAGCAACATTTTTCCAACCCTGTGCACAGGCCCCTTTCCATGTGCATGTGGTTTCTTGGGGACTTAGAGCTGTTGAATCATTAAGGTCAGGAAAAGCCTCTCAGATTTTCTAGTCCAAGTGACTTGATTCATTTTTCTCTTAAAAAAATTTTTTAGGAGGGGGTTTTCCCTCTTTCTCTCTCTCTTTTTTTTTTTTTTTTAAATTCTCTTTTGTCTTTTCACTGCTCAATGTTGGGAGAAATATTAATTTGAGTAACCTCTGCACTCCTGTGCTTGCTTCATACTTTCTCTTTGTTCATTGGGGTATTCATTAGCAAGGGAAGCATCAGCAACTTAAATGTGATATTCCCAATGGAAACATCCACCTTACTGCCAAAGAAACACCTCCTGCAAGCTTCCAGTCACAAAATTCACTTCACAATCTGCCCCATCAGCACTAGAATGTTGCAAATGTGACAAAATTTGGGAAGAATTAGAGTTTTTTACCTTTTATAACCAGAATAAGAAGGGAAGAACAGAGTAAAAACAGTGCCCTTGACCCCCCTGACAGGCTGCAATTTTTCCCAAACCTTAGCCCTGTGTTTAGGTTATTTCTTCTCCTGTGTCCTTGCCAGTGTGTGTGTGTCTGTAACTCAATCCTGGCCTGTGCTGTGCAGGAGGAGTCACTGCTGATCCCAGCTCTGGCAGAACAGGCTGGGAACAGCTGCAGAAAGTGAGTAAGGGATGGGATTCCACTGCAGGGTTAACCCCCAAATTTATGCACTCAGTCAAGGCTGGGACAGGCTCAGCTGGCCAGCAGAAGTTTGGCTCCATTTGCCAGGAGCCACAGGTAGTGAGGGACAGGCTGTGTGATGTGCAGGTGTGGCACAGAGCTGAAGAAAGGCACTGGAAGCCATTCTCAGGCTGTCTCCAAGGGCACTGGGACATCCTTTTTGGCAGCTGAATAAAGTCCACAGTGCCACAGGCTGCAACAGGTTTTCATCACCACAGAGATGAAGAGCCCACCAGGTTGGGTTTGAGACATGGACAGTGGGTTGGTCAGCAAAGTCAAGGAAGGAATTCACATCCCTGCCTGCTCATTCCACTGGGTGCCTTTTTGGCTTAGTTTTTATGAATAGAGCCATGGAATGGTTTGGGTTAGAAAGGAACATTAAGGACCATTCAATTCCCATCCCCTGCCATGCCCAGGGACACCTTCCACTATCCCAGACTGCTCCAAGCTCATCCAGCCTGGCCTTGGACACTGCCAGGGATCCAGGAGCAGCCACAGCTTCTCTGGGCACCCTGTGCCAGGGCCTCCCCACCCTCCCAGGGAACAATTCCTTCCCAATATCCCATCCATCCCTGTGTCTGTCCCTCCATCCCTTGTCCCCAGTCCCTCTCCAGCTCTCCTGGAGCCCCTTCAGGCTCTGCAAGGGGCTCTGAGCTCTCCCTGGATCCTTCTCTTCTCCAGGTGAGCACCCCCAGCTCTCCCAGCCTGGCTCACAGCAGAGGAGCTCCAGCTCTTGGAGCATCTCTGTGATCTCCTCTGGACTCTCTCCAGCAGCTCCACATCCCTTTAATGCTGGGCTCCAGGGCTGGAGCAGCTCTGCAGGTGGGGTCTCACCTGGTCAGGGCAGAATCCCCTCCCTTGGCCTGCTGGCATCAAGATTCAGCTCAGAAGGAAAAAAAAAATTTTTTTCTCTGCTCAATTTCTCTTTTGTATTACCATAACCCAGGAGCTGGCTCTGTGCAAGAAGGACAGGATAAATAATGGTTTGACAAGCTCTTTCCTGAATTACATCTCGGAGACCGCAGGGCCTGGGTCAGATGCAGCAGCCCTGGCTTTGATTCAGACTGAAATTTTGCAAAGCATCTTGGTGGCTGAGGAACATAAATGTCATTGGTTTCAGGGTCTATATTGGTACATTTATAGTGCTGAGGTGCAGGCACAGGAACTCAGTGGTTTCTGCTGTGTTTAGCACAGTTGCTGGCACAGTTTTGACCTGTGTCAACTGGGACTGACCCTAACAGATCCTAAGCTCAGCTTTGCTGTTAGAACTGGTCAAGGGCCATTCCCTGTCAGGAGTTTGAAGATGATTAAGTTGTGAACATTAATTACTGAAACATACATATGGTTTTTAGGCTTCTAACTAGATCAGGTTTGTTAAGGGTATTTTGGGGTGGAACTCCTAAAATTTCCCATGGGAAGTGAAAGTCTGAAAACCTTTCAGACTAAAGCCTTAATGATAAGAAAAATTGCTTAAAAAAAAAAAAATCCTAAATTATTTTTTAAAATAAATCCAGACTGAAATCTGCCTTGAGTTTTGAATATTTGGCTTATAGTGGAAGAAAGTAATTAATGAGAAATGGTTTGAACTCTTTAGCTCCACATAACAGGATCTTGAGGGTATCCTGGAGACATCCAGGACATCTCCAGGCTGTCCTACAGGGGTTAAAGGCACTGAGCTCATTGCTGGACAATGATGTTAGAACAAAGTGTTAAACAGTGCTCAGAGGAGGAAGGGACATTTGTGACATGGCAGGACTGTCCTGAGTTATGAAAATACAGATTTAGGAAAAAAAAATCCCACTGTTTTCAGCAAGGCTGTGTGCCTGCTTAGCCCCACAGTGTGATGGTAATTAGGAGGGGAGTTCCTGCAGCCTGCCCTGTTACTGTACTGGGGCACTGCAATTAATTAACCTTCAGCAGCCCACCACAGCAATTCCTGTGCCTGCAGCATTCACTTTAACCCCATTAAAGAAGATCTTGTTATGAATGACTGGGAGCAAAGAGGAGAATTTTGTGACATCTGGATCATACTCAGTTTTGGTCCTCACAAGTCAGTCATACCCAGTGCTTTTTAATTCTTCCTCTGTGTCACTTAATCCAAAGTGTTTTCCACCAGCTGAGAATGGATGGCAACATGAAATAGAGTAGATTTAGATTATATATTGGGAAGAAACTCTTTGCTGTGAGGGTAGGGAGGTCCTGGCACAGGTTGCAGAGAAGCTGTGGCTGCCCCTGGATCCCTGGAAGTGTCCAAGGCCAGGTTGGATAGAGGAAGGTGTTGGAAGTAGATGAGCTTTAAGGTCCCCAAACCATTCTGTGAATTATTGATGCTCTCTGGGATATAGTGATTTTCAGAAAGGTCTTGAAAGGCACCTTCAATATGGTGTGAATATTATTTGGATTGGGTGAAACTCACAGTTTACTTACTGCATGCTTTTTCCAGTGAAAGATGAATATATCCTGTTTATCAAATCTACATGGATTCAGGAATTTGCAGCCTTGTTCAGATCCCTATGTGCCCTATGTGGCTGCTGAGGGCACTGTAGAGTGAATATCACCTGCCTGGCTCTACAGGACAAAGTCAAATTCAGATAAAATGCAGTTCCAGGAAATCTCTGGGCTCCTGGCAGTTGCTGGGAGCAGAGGACACGGGTGATGTCTCCCTGAAACCACACACTTCCTTACATTCCATAGCAGCCTGATCCATATGGGGATATAAAGAAGCATGTCATCTCATAAGAGAAGTCAGGATTGTGCCTCCTGGCCAGCAGGAGCTCTCCATCCTCCACCCCTGCAGGGGTAATGCTGCTCCTCAAATGTGTTTGAGTCTGCTTCCTCCTTGAAAAATCAGTGACACCACAACCCTTGTAATCTCCCTGGAGCCTTTTGGGATGTTTTAGAGGGACATTTTCAGGTGGCTCTGATTTTTTCCAGTGCCTGTGTGCCCGCAAACATTCCTGTGTGTGCCTCTGCACAGTGCTGGAGGCTGGAATCTTGTGGAATGAGATGCTGGAGAAGGTCCTGGACTTGTTTTGACAGCCCTGAAATCCTAAAAAACTAAAGTTTTCTGTAAAAAAAAAAATTCACAGGAGTGAGAGGTGATAGAGTGCATTCTTTCCTTTCACTTTATCATTATTATTTGTATTGAGGCAGGACCTGGAGGACCTGCCTGAGCAGAGGAGTTGCTCATACACACAGAGGGATGTGGTTCCTGACAGCAGCTCAGCAGAACCTGGCCTGGGGACCAGAACCAAGCCCAAGAGTCACACTCAGAGTGGTTTGGGTCAGAAGGAGCTGGAGGGCTCAAAGCAGGAGCAGCTTACACCAGGCTGCTCAGCACCATGTCTAGTTGAGCTTGAATCCCCCCAAGGATGGAGTTCCCTCAGTTTTTTGGGGTCTGCCTCCTGGAGTTTGATCAAGCTGATGGTGAAAAACCTGTTTGGTGATGTCTAAGTGGAATTTCCTCTGTTCCAACTTGTGTGGTGCCCTGGTGCACCTTTGAGAGCAGCCTGTCACGGTATGGAGAGCAGGATGTGGGTGAATTTCTACATTTAATGATAGAAGTGAACAGCAAAGTATCCTAATATCCCTTCTTATAGTAATCCTTGTTTCATCCTCAGTAGGGCTGGCACCCTCAGGGGTGCTCAAAGGGAGTTATGGCCATGTTTGGGAAACTGGTTGGAATAAATTTTTTCATGGAGAAGATTCACAAAGATGATTTATTTCTAAGTGGGAGCTTCTCTGAGGATGGAAAAGGGGAGAGAATACCTAAGTTTCTAACACACAACCCGTCCACACAAGTGCATAGGACAGGAAAAGAAAACAAGCCTTTCTCTCAGGTTTTCTCTTCCTAAAGAGCCAAAAGACCAAGGAATTATTTCAGGTGAGGAGAAGCAGTAAAATCAGGGTGGGAATAACCCCAAGCTTTGAAGGAAACACAAATCCTGTTTGAAGGCAGGCCCTGGTGAGGGCCAGCACAGGCTCCAGGGCACAGAGCAGCACTGAACACACTGCTCAGGGGCTCCAGCTCTCCCTGGATCTTGGTTCCCCCCCCCAGCTTTGCTGTCACCTTCCAGGTATTTCATTGTGCTGGAGAAGATGGGTCAGAGTCTCTGCCCATGCCTGCAGGGCTCTCCATCCTCCCCTGTGGCAGAGGTGCTCCCCTGCCTGATGCTACTTCAGGAAATACCAATTTTGCCAAGTCCCCCAGTGTCTGACATTGCTGATTTTTCACTTCTCACACTCAGCCACTTGGATTTCTCTGCCCCTATAATTTCCCCCTGTCAGCTGTTCAGATCTGTGTCAGTACCTGGTGTAATGGTGTCTGCAGAATGGTTTAGGGTGGAAATCCATCCCATGGCATTGCTTGTCCTAATGCTCAGCTGGGGCAATGGATTTACAGACTGAAGAGTGTAAAAATTACTCAAATTTATTTTCACCTAAAAACTTCAGGATTCTGATATTGTACATGCTGCTCTAAGTAATTTTGCTTGTACTAAAATCCCTATTGGCTGCAGTGAAGGGATGAATGGCTTTTGGGGGAAATTGTTTGTCTTCAAGCCAAATGAAGATTTTCTTCGTGGTTTTTAGAGAAATTCATGGCAGGGTATTTCACATAGTCATTATTCCAGTAACCTCAGTACTTGATCAAACAAATTAATGCAAATTCTACAAAAAGAAATGAGTCATGCAGTGACACAGAGAATTATATTGTTTAAAAGTTCCCAGATAATGGATTCAGAGTGATTAATGAGGAAACAGACTTACATTTGGTTACTGGGAAGATCCTTGATCCCAACCATGTAGGTAGGTAAATATTTCTTATTTATGTATGCTATTCTGGTCCAATCTGTAGACTGAGATTTTAAAATCTTATGCTGGTATAAATGGGAATTTATTGATGATGTTAAAACTCAATTGGAGCAATATTTGTGTTAAATAATTGAATGGAACAACTTGGGCTGCTGCAGTAAGGATTCACTAAGTTGGATTTCCAGACCAACTCTCCCAAGATTTATAAACCAGGAAGAATGAAGAAATGAGGATTAGGAAATTATGGCTAAATAATTAGAAATTAAAGAGCTGGCTGGGACAGACACTTGAGTACAAGGGCAGGATTGGCCATAAAAGCCAGGAAGGAAAAGAAGGAAGTCAGTAGGATATAAATGCATCCATTTACAGCCAGCATCTCTCTTTTTTGCCCACCCTGGAATATTATATTCCTTGTGAGCAGCAGACATGCAAACTAAGAGCCAACAGCCATTGTCTGCACCAAAAGACATCTCACATGAGGCAAAAACTCATAACTCATGTAGAGATTTTCTTGTCTCTTCTGCAACTTTTCTGTGGGCAAGTCAGTCAGGCTAACATTTTAGCCTTGTGAGCCAAATTAGTTATCTCAGGGGAGATTTTTGAAGCAGAGTTTCATCTTAACCCTGTCTTAACCACACCCTCCAGGAAGCTTAAATCTCAAGAAATCAAGTTTGCATCTGTCTGCAAAATATTGCCTTTATCTAACCAGAGACTATATTTAGGCCCTTGGGTTTTGGAGAAGTTTCAAGAAGTTTCAAGAGCCTGTTTCTTTTTTTTTTTTTTTTTTTTTTTTACTCTGGTGGGGTTTCATGGGAGAGTCTCAAAGTTTATTGAGCTTACTCCATAAATGGTAAATAAATACTCAATAAATGGTTCTCTGCCTCAGTGGGAATAAGGGCTCAGTGAGCATCTCTGAAGCATCACCCAGTCCCAGTGTGCTGACATTTAATTCCTCTAAAAAGTGAGGCATGAAGGAGAAAATAAATGAGTTGCCCAAGGCTATTTAGAAGGACTCTGTCAGAATCACCAGCAGTAAGGTTCCTGTCCATCCTGCTCACCTCCTTGTTAGAACTTCTCACAGTTTTATTTCACTATAAGAAGATATTAATGTTATAGCTCTCTAAGTTATATTTTCTATTTTATCTGGTGATTTTAAACCACGAGTGTGTCCAGAGAGGGCTGCCTCTCTGTGTGACTCCACAAGGGACCAGGGCTCCAATGCTCATCATTTAAATTCCTCACTGAAGAGTCTGAGGGTAATGAGGGTGATTTGGACCTCTGTATAGGTCTGTACTCCTGATTTTCCATTATGAAATGGAGAAAGCACCTTACTGTCCAGTAATCATTAAATAAAATTAAATAAATCAAAAATTATGTGGGGATAGCATAGTTCAACAGCTGGACATGGTGACAGGGAGTGGGAACCTGCTGGCCACCACTTACTTCAAGGTGAGAATTAAAATCAGAACATTTCCCCTGGAAGGTTCATCACTGGGCACCCTTTGCAGTCAAAGGAGGCTCCTTGGGAGCAATCTGAGATTGCAGAGCTCCCCAGGGATGAAACTGTCCCACTCACAGCTCCTCCTCAGCAGCCCCTGTACCCCCTCTGAAGGGTTGACTGGTGAGAAGAGGGACCAGCCCAACAGGGCCCCAAACACCAACCCTGCTGCCCTTGAGAACAAAACCCTGGGTTTGAAGATGCTCCTGAAGATCAAACACATCCCTGGGGTTGGTTTGTCCACAGCCAAGAGCCTGGACACACCCACTGTGAGAGGAGGCTCCAATAGCATAGATTATTATTATTATTATTATTATTATTATTATTATTATTATTATTATCACACCCACAGATTATTGCATCCAGGCAGAGGGGTCTGATCCCTGGGAATTTGCTAATGAGTCTGGGGCCCATGAGGACATCACCTCACCTCCTCTCCCTTTTCCATCCAGGCATCTTTTGCCCTGCCCTGAGTTCCTCCTTTTCACAGCCCTGGATGTGAGGTACTGCCTGTGCATTCCAGGCTTGGCCATAAATCTTACACAGAGGAGGCATTACATTAGAAAAAGAAAATTGCAGACATTACCTTCAGCAAAGGAGCAGTTGGTCCCTTCATCCTCCTCTCCTGGGTCCTTTGTGGCACCCCAGGGGTGTTGTCTGGGCTGGCATCTCCAGCCAGGGCTGGGGTTCATCCTTTCCAAGGTTTCTCTGAGGAAGCAGGAGCTGGGGTGGTCAGAAGTGCTCTCCAGCAGGCAGCCTGTGCATGGGGCTGCCCAAAAGTCTCTTGAAGCAGCTGATGGTACTGACCTCTGTGTGTGTGAGTGTGATTGGGGATTTGGGCATTTCCCCCTCTCCCACACTCCTCTACACCAATGCTTCATTTTTTCTCCCTTTTCCCTATTAATACCCATGTTATACTCCCCTCCCTTCCCTCAGTTTTTTACCAGCTGGGCTCATTTCCCCCCACATCACCTCAGCATCTTCTCTAAAGGTTTTCCATCAGTATTCCTCTCTCCTCCTGCTCAGGGCAGGGCAGTCTCCAGCCGTGCTGGCTCGGGGCTGTTCTCCACTCTCCCTCTCCATCCCGAGGATGCTCTCCCACCCCTTCTCGTCCCTGTCCTGCATCCCGAGGATGCTCTCCCATCCCCTCTGGCCCTGGGCTGTTCTCCACTCGCTCTCTCCATGCCGAGGATGCTCTCCCGTCCCCGCTGGTCCCTGTCCTGCATCCCGAGGATGCTCTCCCATCCCTGCTGGCCCGGGGCTGTTCTCCACTCGCCCTCTCCATCCCGAGGATGTTCTCCCATCCCTGCTGGCCCTCGGCTGTTCTCTCCACTCGCCCTCTCCATTCCTGGGATGCTCTCCCATCCCTGTCGGTCCCTACCCTGCATCCCGAGGATGCTCTCCCATCCCCGCTGGTCCCTGTCCTGCATCCCGAGGATGCTCTCCCATCCCCGCTGGTCCCTGGGCGTTCTCCACTCGCTCTCTCCATCCCGAGGATGCTCTCCCGTCCCCGCTGCTCCCTGCCCTGCCCGCCGGTCCCGTCCCTTTTGTATCGCCCATCCCCGGGGCCAGCCCGCCCCGTGGCCCTGTGGCCACACCTGCCCGTGTCCTTTAGAGCCCGTGGCCCTCGCCGGTCCCGCTGTGCGCCTCCATCACCCGCTGACAGCGGCGGGGTGAGTGACACCGCCTCAGCTGTCCCGGGACGGGACGGGCGCATTCCGCCGCTTTATCCCTTTTTTCCGATGCTGTAACTCAGTCCTGCCAGGAAAAAAAAAAAAAAAAAGTCGCACCAAAGATTTTTATTATTTCCAGAATAAAGGCACTAACTGCAGGTACAGCAGTTTTGTCTTTTAATGGCCAGAGGGCTGCAGGAGGAGGAGGAGGGAGCTGGGTTTGGAGTTTGGAGCTGGTCCAAAATCCTGATGGGCTCTTTGCTCAGAGGAACTGGGATTTGGTAACAGGGGCTGAGCCCAACCAGTTCCATGAGCCACAGCCAGGATCCTCCCAACCCTGGTGTTGTTAAAATTGTGCCTTTTCACCTCTTCTCCATCAGATACTAAAAAAAAAAAAAAAAACCAAAAAAAAAAACAACCAAAAAACAATAGTGTCCCTGGGAGAGTGGAAATGAATCCACTGGTGTGGGTAAAAGTTTGCAGAGAATTTTTGACTGGCAAATAATATTAATCACAGAATCACGGAGTCCTTGAATAGTTTGGGTTGGAATGGAGCTTAAAGATGATCTTGTTCCACCCATGGGCAGGGGCACCTTCCACTAGACCAGGTTGATCCAAACCCCATCCAACCCAGCCCTTGAACATTTCCTCTTTTCCTTCTGCTGGAATTTGAAAACATTTTCAGCTTTCTCAAAGTTAAAGGAGCAAACCTGTCATTCTGCTCCTTACCAGAGTCCTATGAGACATAAACCAATAAACCATATAAAAAACCAATAACCACAAAGTTATCTGCCATTTCCCCTGTCAAAATCTTGACATCTTAGTGTGATCTTGCTTCACAGGGGAAAAATACTTTTAAAGCATTCTCAGCATTTTTTTGGAAAGGAAATTTTTTTTTTTTGTTAAAATCAGAGTGACTATACAACCCTGCAATCATTTCCAAGGGTTTGAACACTCACCTAAAAATAATTACTAGGATGGGAACAAAAGCAGGGAGCAGGATCTGTGGTAAAAGATGAGCTGTAATAGGATTATTTGAGAGAGCAATGACCAAAAGTAAATGAAACTGGCCCAGGCAATGCTGCTGGGTGCAGGAGCTCCATCATCCTCAATATAGGAACATCCTGAGATGATTTCTCTTTCCAAGTTTTTCTAAACACAGTTCAGGATTTTGCATAGGATAAGACACATCCCAACAGGCAGCTGCCTGCAGCAATCCTGTTTTGGAGGTTGAAAGGCTTCAATAATTCCAGTGTGAGCCATTTGGCTTCACAGCCAGCTGTGCCAGTCATATTGAATTTACTATTTCAGATCCAGGGGAAAGTGTGGTTTTTAAAAAAAAAATACTTGCTGTGCCTTAAACTTCTTCCAAGATCTTGGGCACATCATCTTGTGCCTCAGTTTCCATAAACCATATGGAACCAGATGGTTTCCATAAATAATATTTTGAGAGTGTTGCCCTCTCCCAGGGTGGGATGAGGACCTAAGAGACCCTCTGGGGACTCAGATATCCCATTAATTCCTGGCTGTGAGGGTGGTGAGCCCCTGGCACAGGGTGCCCAGAGAAGCTGTGGCTGCCCCTGGATCCCTGGCAGTGTCCCAGGCAAACTGAGGCTGCCAGAGGGGTTTGGGGTTTGGGAATGTGCTGGTGCTTGCAGGCAGTGCCAGGTTTCACAGGGATGTGGGGATGGCAGCTGGGAACAAACTGGGCACATGGAAGCTGTAAAAAAATGGGCCTTTTCTATTTGGAGCTACTGGTACACCTTGTAAGGATACTGAGAGCAGCAGTGAGCTCAGGGACCTCACATGATCCCATGCAGTCATGAGATGAACTCTGCATTTCCTATAAGGTGTCACCCCATTCCTTAAGGAAAGAAAGTCCCTCAAAAACATAACCTTGGCCCATGGGACACATTTGTGAGCTGAAAATTTCAGTGCAGAATGGATAGTATTTTTATTTATTTTATTATTTTATTTTATTTTATTTTATTTTATTTTATTTTATTTTATTTTATTTTATTTTATTTTATTTTATTTTAATGTTATTTTATTTTTATTTTAATGTTATTTTATTTTTTTAATTCTACTTTTCTGAAAAAACAACTACAACAACAAAAAAAGTTGAATGTGATTAATTATTATTTTCTTTTAATCCCAATTAAGAACCTGTAGGGCATAAACTGCACAAATTACATTTGCTTCACTTTTAGTTTATTTTTATTCATTGCTTTTAATTTTTCTGGGATGTAGATAAACCCAGCCCTGTACAGAGCCCCATGCTGATTGTCATCCATAAAATTGTGGATATGTTGGATAACTATAAACTCACTATAGGAAGGAATTTCTGTTCTCTCTCTATTTCTATATTCTCTGGGTATTTTATTGCCCAGAGAAGCTGTGGCTGCTCCATCCCTGGAAGTGCCCAAGGCCAGGCTGGATGGGTTTGGAACACTCTGGGATAGTGGAAGGTGTCCCTGCCCATGGCAGGGAGTGGAACTGGATTATATTCAAGGTCCCATCCAACCCAAACCATTCCATGATTCTGGGATTCTATAACATCAAGTCTATTCTCTGATGTTTCTATTTTTAGGAAATACTCCCATCATTTTGCTCTGACAGTGGGTTATGAGCAGATGTGCCCCATAAAGTGACACTCAGTGTCACAGCTTTAACTGCTGAGCAGAGCTTTTCCTAGGCCTAATTTTAGTGTTTTTTTAAATAAAATTGATGTGAAAAAGATACAGATTTTTTTATATTTATATCTCAGTCCAAATTTTACAGGGGATAAAAATTTGCAGGGGGTAGAATGAGTAGGGTTTTGTTTTATTGGTATAAAGTCCCTGTTAGAATGAGGTAGAGAAGAATTAAATTCAGACACTTGATTGTTCAATTCAAGTGAGGAGGTTGATTTTTTGTCTCTATACATTCTCCAGAGGGACACAGAGAGGATGGAGAGGAACAGATCACCAGCCCCTCTGGCTGTGCCTTCATCCCCAGTGCCTGGGCAAAAGGAACAAGGCAAGTGGTGGTGCCTCACACCTGCTTGCATTTTTGTGGGGGTGGAGAAGAGCAGATGTCCAGAGCTGCCAGTCCTGGGAGTCCTGCAGGAATGTGGGGCCTGTGACAGCTGATTGAGCTGGAGGGGCTTTGGGTGGGGGTGGGAGGGGGCTCTGGTGCCTGCTGGAGAGCTGCTGATGGGCAAGGGAGCTGGAAAGTTGGTGCAGACTCTGGAATGAAAAGGTTGTTTGAAGCTGGAATATTTATGTCCTGGATGTGGGAATTCATTGCTCTTCCCTTGGGAGATAGTCTTGGGGTCCATGCTGGATTTTGGGTGTATTTTCTGGGTTAGGTGATGGGAACGTTTTCAACCTCTTCAGCCCTGGACTGATACAGAGAAAGCCAATAGCTATCATCAGTGGAGCTTCAGTCCCTTCAGCATAACTGGGGCACAGCAAGAGTGGGAGGACACAATGATCTCAAGAAAAAGACTGAGAATTAGCCTGGTTTGCACCCAATATTCAACAAACCTTGTAAAGAAGTCTCCTGAAACTTTGCATTCTCTGAGATGGTCATTGTTGAGTTTATTAACATACTGAAATTCTTTCTTTCTTTCTTTCTTTCTTTCTTTCTTTCTTTCTTTCTTTCTTTCTTTCTTTCTTTCTTTCTTTCTTTCTTTCTTTCTTTCCTTCTTTCCTTCTTTCCTTCTTTCCTTCTTTCTTTCTTTCTTTCTTTCTTTCTTTCTTTCTTTCTTTCTTTCTTTCTTTCTTTCTTTCTTTCTTGTCTGGGGATCCAACATGTCACTGATCTCACTTTACTCCTGCTGTTATCATTTCTGGTAGATAAGAAGTGAATTTCCCCTGTAGGCATAGAACAGAGCTGGCAAATGAACCTTTGTTCCAGTAATTCCACTTTTTAAGGACATCCAGTCTCAGCTGGGGAGTTCCACTTTCTGAAAACTGAAGCTGGGAGATATTTTTCTGAGGCCATCCAGTAGTAAAGGTGGGTGAGGTGAGAAGCTAGGAAGGCAGTGAGGGCTAGGAGCACCAAGGAGGCTGCCCTGATGCTTTTGTTTTATTTTGACTATAGCCCAAGGCAGAAAACCACTGTCCCACTGATCCCTGAGCTGGACAGCTTGTGGCTATCCTAATTATTGGTGTTAGAATAGGAACAGTCCATCCTGCCTCCTCCTCTGTACAGGGGTGTGTTTCCATGGCAGGGAATTGGAAGTGGATGAACTTTAAGGTCACTTCCAACTTCAACCATTCTGTGATTCCTTGGCAGTTCCATCTGCCTTCAAGGCAGGAGAAGAGATGCTGAAGAAGGATTGTTGATTTCTGGCATGTATTTAGACAGGATAAAAAAAGGGATGCCTCAGGGCAGAGTTTCAGTCTCATCCCACTGGTGTGTTCAGAATTAAGCAGCTTAGGGAGGATCTCCTCAAGGTCCAATTCCATGTCAGGCTTTTGGAAAACATCCTGCAGATATCCACACACTGGCTGCATCACCCAGTGCAGATTTGTCTTTCTGAAGTCAGGATGTGAAACTTATTCTCCCTGGCTGCCAGAGGATGGAAAAACCCTTCCTGCAGTTTCCAGGTGACTTCAAGGCTTCATCTGACTCTGACAAGAAGAGTTTCTTCACCATTTTCCTCTCCTCCCTCCCCATCCTTGCAGCTACAAAAACCAAGCAGCCAGAGCTCCCCAGGATGCCCTTGGGGTCACAGCAGAGCTGAGCAGACCTGAACCCCAAATCCCATCCTGCAGTCCCTCAGGGCAAGCAATTACCAAATTAACACCTTGTGGTGACAACTCCTGAGGACGAATTGAGCTGGATTTATGGGCAGGGGGTTCGAATGGGGGGCAGTGCCAAACTTTGTGTGACTTAAATAAATGAAATAAATCCCCATTGGCAGGTCAGCGATTTGGAGCCCTTGCAGATGCCCTTTGCTGTCCCTCCACCCAGGAGCTGGAGGCATCATCTCTGCTCCCCAGCTGTTGCCCTTGAGGTTTACACAGCTGCCATGGGAACTGGGGGACTGGGGGTGGGAGGTGCAGCCTCCCCAGTGCCTCAGACCCACAGCAGGGTCAGAGGTGGCCACGTTTGGGCTCAAAGAGGAACAGGTGGGTACAGGGCTGGCATTTGGAACACTGGTACTTTTATTTTTATTGGCACTCCCCCCCGTGCTGGAAGTTACTGTGAAATGCATCTGGCTGGACTGAACAGGCCCTGAAATAAGGGAAGCATCTTGGGTTTGGGGGTTGATTATTCATTCATTTTAATGCATGCAAACCCATTCTGAATAAAGCATTAATTTGGACTTTAAATGTACTGAGCAGGCTCTGATCAAGGCATCCTTCCTCATGCCACCTATGGGCTCTTTTTCTCTCTACTTCTGTTTTTCTCTTCCTTGCTGGCTCGATGGGTCTGTGCAGCAGCAGGCACAAGGATATCTCAATTAGAGCTGTAGGAATAACCAATTCACATCACTGGCAGTACTGAAAAGCTGGGCTGAAAAAATCTTGCTGTGGATTGACTCAAGTGGTTGTTTAAGACTGGGTGGGAAGTGACTTCCTGCTGGATTCAGGCAGTGAAAGGAAGCAGAAAAAGAGAGGGAAGTGAGAAAGAAGTTGTTTTGAGTGAGAAAACAAATTAAGACTCACAGCACTAATAATAAATAGAAGATGTGCTGGGCAATGATCAACCCATCAGGTGCTCCCAGCAACCCTGAAACATCACTGACACTTCCACTGAGAAGAAAAGTCAAACAAAGTCTGAGCTATCTTAGACTTGTACTGCCTGTGGCATGGGGTTTGGAACTTTGATCTTTAAGGTCCCTCCAACCCAAACCATCCTGTGATTCTCTGCTTGCTTTCTCCTGGAGTGACAGGTTTGGTGTTCATCTGTGTGACTTCCATGAGTTTGTGGTTTTTACTCCTGAGAGGATAATAACATCCCTGGGATAGGACTCACTGACAGTACCTAAATGTGAATCCCCCTTAGCAGGGCCCACCTGGGAGTCTGCTGAGTGTGACACCAGACTGAGAGGGCTTGGACAGAGAGGGGCCATTAGTGCTCTGCTCAAACCCTCTGTGTGATGGCAGGCTGTGCAGCTCCACACCAGCCCAAGGAGACCAAATCCCACCCCAGGGATGGAAAAAGATCTCATATCCCATGTCTGGCTTTACACATCTCCCTGCACAGCTGGGATCATTGTAAGTTGTTCTTTTCAACTTTTTTCTTTCCTTAAAAAAAAAAAAAAAAAAAAAAAATCTCAGGGCTGTGGTGCATTTTGCATAGAAGCCAATTGGTTAAAAACGAAAAAAAAAAAGAAAGTGTTATTTGAGTCCAGCCCTGAGGAATACAGTGGCAAGCCATCCCCTCTGCTGGAGGTGAAGCAAAGCCCAGGAGCAGCCTGCTGCAGGGTCTTTGCTTTCATGTGAATAACACACACAAATCCCCCGTCCCCAGGGCTGGGGGATCACTGACAGGGGCACAGGCTGTGAGAAAGGGGTGAGGGGAGCCAAACTGTGCTCTCCTTTCATTCACCAGGGTCAGCTGTCCCACCTGTTCCTCCTGCTTAGGCATGGGCAGCAGGGATGGATGGAGGGGATGGGGCAGAGGCAGCATTCACAGAGAAAACTCATGGAAGGGGAGGAATCCCATTTTTAAATGGGAAGAAAATGGGAATTTGCTACAGAGCTGGAAGGAGAGAGGCTGCAGGGCTGGCATCTGCCTGGATCACTCCTCTGAGAGCTGGGGAGCAGGCCAAGAACAAGTTTGCTAATGAAAGACTAATGATGGATGCAGCTCAGTAGGTGCTGGGTTGCAGTTTGATCCCGAAACCCAATCCTCCACCAGCTGTTTGTTTAAGCAAATGCCGAGGTTCCAGAGCCTGCCCAGACTGCCCCGAGAGATTTCTGCTGCCCAAACCACACCTCTTGATTTTATCCTCCCCGTGGGTCCATCCTGTTCGGGTTTCCTCTGGGGCTGTTCTCACCTACTTTGCAAAGCCTGCAGCAGACACTTGGGATTGTGTCTTTTTGCCTCTGTTGAAACTGAAATCTGTTTTAGGGTTGGAAATTCTGTGTGGCTCCAGAGAGCCCAGCACAACGGAGCTGCAGCCCTTTTTTGGGTGCTGTTTCTGTGACAAAGCCCTGTGACACAGAGGTTGGAGGAGTGATGCTCCATCACACGGGTGGGAAGCGTGGATGAGATGCCTGTGAGCAGCCCAGCAGAGGAAAATCTCTGGGAAGAACCTCAACACCAGAATTTTTTCACAGTGAAGAAGCAGCTAGTGCTTTATTTCAAGTTGCTTTTATTCCCTTTGTGACTGTTTTTTCGACGTAGGAGGATTTCTGTGCCTGGCAGGTGTTGGGGGTGTTTAGCCTGGAAAAAAGGTGGCTCAGGGGGACCTTACTGCTCCCTACACCTGAAAGGAGGTTGTAGACAGTTTGAGTTTGTTCTTTTCTCCCAGGTATCAAGTGATAGGACAAGGAGAAATGATCTTCAGTGGTGCCAGGTTGGATATCAGAGAAAATTTCTTCACTGAAAGAGTGTCTGAGCATTGGAACAGGCTGTCCAGGGAATTGGTGGAGTCACCATCCCTGGAAGTGCTAAAAAAAAATGAGGAGATGTGGCATGGCTGAGTGGGCATGGGAATATTTGATCAAAGGTTGGACCTGATGATCTTGTATGTCTTTTCCAATTTTAATGATTCTGCAATGGGCCTGGGAGCCAGCCTTGACCTTGGTTTTTCCTGACAATCACACGTGCTCTGCAGACTCCAGGGGAGCAGGGGAGCATCCTCTACATGGCTGGGAGGAGACCAAAGCTGAAGCAGACAAATCCCCTGCAAGATGCTGTTTTTTTCTTGCCCAGTTGCCTTGTGCATCCCCAGGCTCCAGCATCTGCCAGGCTGGGGGGACCCCACAGCCCCTCTGGGGAGATGTGAGCACAAACACACCCAACCTTGAAAGGAGCTTCAAACCTGTCATTAAAACAGCTGTGCTGGCAATAAATTTAGTATTTAAAGAAGTTCAGTGCCTGTTTAAAATGGAGACAGAGTAGCTATGGGAACAAGCTCTACAGAGTTTTGTCCTGCTGAAAAGTGACCCTGTAAAGATGTGGAAGGCTTCTGGAAGCACCAGCATTTTTCTTCTCAAAGGAAAGAGTTGAATCTCTTAAAAATGAGGTAGAAAAATGGGCCAGGCAAGTCAGGCAGTTTATTTACAGGCTGCAAATGTAAGTAGAAGTAGTGGCAATAAAAGATTAAAAAAAAAATAAAAATTAATAATGTGAATGTTAAGATTTCCAAGGAAAAAAAAAAGCTTTTCTTTTTCTTTGTAAAGGAACAGTAAAAAAAGGAGAAGAAGCCTGAATGCTGTTCTTACCAGAAGACACTGTCAATTGGGCTTGGAGCAACCTGGGATAGTGGAAGGTGTGATAGTGGAAGTGGGCTGGATCTAGGTTATCTTTAGGATTCCTTTCAACTCAAATCATTCTGTGATTATAGGATTCTTGGCCTGCCAGGAAGTCTTTTCTCTCCTGATTTAGGAATGATCACGAATGAGCTGCATTGGCTTTCTCGTACTCAGATCCCTGCTTAGCACTGCCCTGCCTCAGCTCACCTTCCCATGGACAGCAGCCTCACCCAGCTGCATTCTGAGAGCCAGCAGGAGGAAGAGTGGGATTCACAGGGAAATTTGATAAGGAAAGGTTTCCCAAATCCCCTAGGTTCCCTTGGAAATCCCAGCTCAGCACCCTGTCTGCCAGTGTCTAACAAGCCTCTCAAGAAAAAAAAAACATCAAACCCCAGGATTTATTATTAATCAGCCCAGCTTCTTAACACCTTCTCTGTGACCTTGGTTGCTAGGAAGTTGGTGTCAATACAGGAAAAGTGAAGTATTAATAGAAAGAAAGAGCAGCTGTAAGAACTCAGCACAGAGCAGCATGGCCAGTGGGAGTCTTCCAGGCTACTGGTAACCCAGCCTTCCAGGAGAGGGATAATGATTTCACACTGAAAGATGGTAGATTTATATTAGATATTGGTAGATTTAAATTAGATATTAGGAGGGAATTGTTCCCTGTGATGATGGGGAGCCCTGGCACAGGGTGCCCAGAGAAGCTGTGGCTGCTCCTGGATCCCTGGAAGTGTCCAAGGCCAGGCTGGATGGGGGTTGGAGCAACCTGGGATAGTGGAAGGTGTCCCTGCCCATGGCAGGGGGTGGAACAGGATGAGCTTTAAGGTTCCTTCCAACCCAAACCATCCTGTGATCATATGACAATGCCAAGCTGGAAAGCAGAGAGCTCTCCCTGTGCTGGAAAGCAGGATCACAGCCCTGTGTCTGCACACAGACACCAAGCTCAAGCAGTTTCAAGCTGGTTTTTTTCTCTGCTGTGTGTCCAGCACAGCACTGCATTGGGAGGGAAGCTGCTTATCCAAAGATAAATCCAAGAGAAGCACAATGCTGCTGGCCACTAAGTGGCATCAGTCCCCTAAAAACCTGATCTAGGGAGTGACACCCCTGCCCAGCACAGGGGGTTGGAAGAAATGAGCTTTTTGGTCCCTTCCTGGACTTTCCTCAGGTCAAAAGCAGTGTTCTCCAGGAGTCAGTGCCAGAAAGCACAGAAAGCTCAAAACCCCAGATTTCTGGGATCCAACACTTTCCAACCCAAACCATTCTGTGATTTTATGATTCCATCACTTTATGCTCCACCAACGAGCTCCATTAGCCTGGCTTTCCCCTGGGATGCATTTTGCTCTCTTTACAGGGGTAGGTGCAGGAATTGTGAGCTCAGGCAGCATTCCCACATCATTCCCCCTGCCAGGGCTGACTCTGGCAAGCAGGAGGCAGGGAAGGCTGCTGCCCTTGATGGGTGGTGGGTACTGGAAAGGAGGGAGGAGGGGACTGCAGTGGCTGCAGACAAAATTGTTAAAGCTCTCCTTATCCACATTATCCTCCCCTCAGCTGTTGTGCTGGGAGGTGCCATGTGGTGTCCAGCAACTGCACATATTATACACTCCTTTCTGCTGTGAGACCCAGGGGGGAGCATGAGGGGACCCTCATGTGGCTCCTGAAAGGCTCCTCCATCCCAGAAGTGCTCCAGGTCCTGGGAAAACAGAGTCTTTCCATGCTGCTGCCTCTGGAAAAGGCCCCAGGGGCAGGGTCATCCCTGTCCCACACACCAATATTGACAATGAAGCTGTTTAGCCCAAAGACACTGGTGAGTGCAGGAGTTTGGAACAGACCCCACATCTCCTCTTCCTGTGCTGCCTGCTTGAACCTGGCCTTGTCCTCAAGCCCAGGGGATTAACACAGAACATTCCTGGGCCTGTGTCAGGCAGAGCAGAGGCAGCCTGGCCACCTGTGGGCTGTGTTTGCAGAGTCAGGCAGGTCTTTGGTGGCTCCATGCTTCCATCTAGTGACAAAAAGCCACAGCTCAGCCCTCCCGCTTGGCTCTGCCTCCTTTCTGGTTGCACTGCAGGAGTATTTCTCAGATTCTTTTTGCTGAGCTGCCCATGGGGCTATTTCCAGTTATTCACTCAAAACCTAAGCCCCTAAATGTGTAACTCCAAATGAACAAAATTAGGGGTGAAGTTTTTTGAGCAGAACTGCCCTTTGGCAGGAAAGAAGTGGTTTGCACATGTGTACAAACATGGACTTGCTCATAAAAATGTGCTGATTTATTCTTCAGTGGGTAATATCCCTAAAAATGGGCATCAGCCTCTGGTGACAGAGTATTTACATGTCCTATAGCAAGGCTCCTGTGTGGCTTGGCCATTCCTCTCCTGATCTGAACTCTAGGCCTGGGTTTCTGCTTATTAAGGACAATGTCTTTCATAGAATCATGGAATGGTTTGGGATGGAAGGAACCTTAAAGCTCATCCAGTTCCACCCCTGTCATGGGCAGGGACACCTTCCACTATCCCAGGTTGCTCCAAACCCATCCAACCTGACCTTGGACATTCCAGGGATCCAGGGGCAGCCACAGCTTCTCTGGGCACCCTGTGCCAGGGCTCCCCACCCTCACAGAGAAATCTTCTTCCTAATATCCCATCTAACCCTCCCCTCTGGCAGTTTAAAACTCTTCCTCCTTGAGCTGTCCCTCCAGGCCCTTGTAAATTGTTTTTCTCCATCTTTCTTGTGGGCTCCCTGCAGGTATTGGTGGGTCACCCCAAAACTTTCTGTTTTTGAAGCTGAACAATCCCAATCATCTCAGCCTTTCTTTGCAGGAGAGTTGCTCCATCCCTCCAGCCATCTTGGTGGCCTCATCTGGACTTGTCCTTCCCTTCTTTCTTTTCACAATTCAGCTCCTTCATGGGGAGGGCTCCCTATGCATCACTTTACTTAATATGTGGTTTTCTGCAAAAAAATAAAAATCTCATTACAGCCAAATCCTTTTGATCTGCAAACCTTGGATATTTAGTTGAGTTTTTCCTGGGTAAAACATTTCCTCAGGATTGGGTCACAAAGCACTATGGATACTAATACTAATACTAATACTAATACTAATACTAATACTAATACTAATACTAATACTAATACTAATACTAATACTAATACTAATACTTATACTAATACTTTTTGCTGATTACAACCTAGGCAGTTTGAGTGACAGAGTGTATTGGGAGCAGCACTGACAGCAATAGTGGCCCTGATCAGCCTCACCTGGGACCACCCTCCCCAGCCTGGCCCTGGCTCAGGAGCCTCATCTGAGGCCCTGTGCTCCCTCCCTGAGCTGTGCTGCAGAAATGCTGCTCTGTAATCCCCTCTCTGGTCATGGCTTTTATCTGGATCATGGACTCATGTTGTGGCTGAGCATCCTGCCCTGTCCCCTCTTGTTTCTGAGGAGTTTCCTGAAAGGATCTGCTCTATCCCTTTATTTGGGGCTGTGAGTGGACCCTGTTAGCAGCATCTATTTCTGTCTGCTGTGCTCAAGTTGTCATCCTTGAGCAGCCTCTTCTTTAACAATACTTTTTCTGTTTGAGAATTTTCCCTCAAGTTTACTCTTCCTTCTGACCACATTTCCAGAGTAATTCTGCTAATAAGTAAACTGAGTGTAGTTCTCTGCTGGGGTTCCTGTAATCATTGGCTGGATGTGGCTGAGGCTCTGGGGCTCAGAATAAACCAAGCACAACAGGTTCCACTGCTGGGACAGCTCCAGAGCTCCCCTGAGGGTTGATTGCCCGTGACTTTGTGCCACTGAGCCTCTGAATTGAGGCAGAGCAGGAGCCTGAGCAAGGCTGTTTCAGCTCCCTTTGGGGCTGAGGTGAGAGCACACTCTGCTGCTGTTTGGTGTGTGGTAACTCATTAAACCTCAGTTATGCTGTGGGGTCTGGGAACTTCCTGAACATTTCAGTGGAAACTTCCATGAGAGGTTTCCATGCCAGGGCAGGGGCTCAGCAGCCCATTGAGGGATTCCATCCAAATCCACCTGGGCTCCAAGCAGAGGTGGGCAGAGGTGGGAGTAGAGATGCTGCTCAGTGCCTGAGGGAGGCTGGATTGCATCTTCCCAGCAGCCAAGGCACTGTGAAAACCCACTGCCCTCTTTTCCACAGGGAAAAACACCTGCAGGGTTAAAGCTACTTGGAAAGTGATGAGGGATCTGACCACCCTTAGGGCAGAATTCCCAGCATGGGAATACCATGCAAAAATTGAATTAGTAATATGTAAGGGAACCTTGAAGTCCACTTGCTGTGAAAGTCAGCCCCAGGTTGAATATCACCATACAAGAAACAGCTTTTCTGTCATGTTGTAGGAGGGAAAAAAGAAGATAAAGTGGATTAATTGTCCTCCTGTTGGAGGACCTAACCATATACCAATGGAAGAACAATCCCAGGTTGTTTTTGTTATGGTTATTAAAGTCTTGGAATAAAACAGTTAATAGCAGCAAGTAGCTTAGGTTAATAATTAAGCCCCCTGAATGGATGGCTCTGAGCTGTCTGGGAAGGGGTTTGAGCCTTTTGGGAAGCTTGTCTGGTGAGTTTCAGCCCTGGGCAGAGTGACTGACACAACCCCAGCCTGAAACCTGTGGCAGAGCTGGTGCCAAGGGGATGGAGCTCTTGTGCTGGTATTGGAGTCCCTGCACTTCACTCAGCAGAGGAAAAGAGGAAGAACAAATTGAATAAGGTAAGCAAAGCCAGAAAAGGTCCTAAAAAGAATCATAAAATTACATCTAAATGATGTTGCCTGCACCTGCTTTGAAATGCAGCATTCACTTGCACCAGGGTGCTGGACTCTGGCTTAATTAATAATAATTAATAATTAAAAATGTGGCTTAATTAATTCACCCATGCTTTTTCCATGCTGAGGGTGAAGGCAGGTGAGATTGATAGTCTATCTTTAAGTGTTAGAACAGCTCCTGACATGGGCTTTATGAAGGAAATGTGTGATATCTCTGGCTGTGACAGCAAGTAAGATCTGGTCTGCAAACACTCAAATGTTCTTATTCTTAAATTATTAGAAAAGTTCACAGCTATTGCTCCCAGAGATTTGCAGTGAGAAGAAAGAATACAGATTTTTTTTTTTAAAGTTACAGGAGAGGTCCTGGACTCTTGTGAATTCCTCATCCCTTGTTCAAGATGAACCTTTGGAGAACATTTCTGCTGAGTGCTGGGCTGGTACTCTTGGCAGGTGGGTGATGGAGAGGTGTTGTCTCCAACCACACCTGTAAAATCCAGTGGGGACTGGACACAGAATGCCTGTGAGATGTGGAGAAGAATTCCTAAAAGGGTTGAAAAGTATGGGGTATTGACTGTGGCACATTCCACCCTTATTATTGGTTTTCCCTGCCATTATTTCCACATCTGTAGTAAAGATTTCTGGATTAATTTTTAATTCTCTGTGTTCTACCTGGGTTCATACCATACCTATTGTTTTTTGTTCACTTGGTGATAAATATGTCACTCATTGTATGTTGATATTAAGTGCAAAAGTGTCCAGTGTTTGGCTTTGGTGATTAATACTGATGTTTGATCAGATTGCATCCAAATATAGCTAAGAAGTTGGAAATCTCCTAAAATGTTAATCAGGAAAGTGGAGATCACCATAAAATGACTTCTGGAAAATCCTGGTCAGTGGCTGCACAAAAGGAAGCCAAATGCTGTTTCATCTCTCAGCCTCAGAGAATGAGGGTGCCCAAAATAAATCCTAAATTATCTAAGGAATTTGGTGCCTTTATGGAAGGCAGGTTATAGGTGACTGAACATCATGAAGCAGGAGTTATTTTCCAGGCCTGTAGATCTTTCCTAAAGACTTCAGAAGGAAGTAACTGGACAGGTTTTCTTGGAGCCAGAAAAGGATATTTTGCAGGCAGCTTTAATTTTGGTAGGGTGCACAAAAGTCAGCAAACACATTTCTTTGAGAGATGAAGGAATAAACATGAAGTTTATAATTTTTAATTCTTGAGGATGGCAGGAGGATCAGGGTGTAGCTTGGGTCAGGCATCAACACCTCCCTGAGAGGAGCTGTAAATGGGGGAGAGAGGTGGAGGAAAAAGATGGGAAACATCATTAATTTGGATACCTGAGAAGGAGAAAAGGGATGAAGGGTGGGATCAGAAGCAGGCAGCTCTCAGATCACTGGGTCTCATCCTGAATAAAATATTTCAAATATTTGCATTTCCCTTCAGCCTGATGGAGCTGGTTTGGATTTTTTTTGTGGTTTTTTTTTTTTTTTTTTTTTTTTGCAGGGACAGCCTCAGGATCACTTGTCAAGCCCCAGGAGGGCAGCACAGCTGGAGGAACATGGATTACCATCACTCTGGATGGTGAGCTTTAAATTCTTGTGAAGTATGTGTTGAAATAGAATTATAGAAAGGTTAGATTGAAAAGGAATTTTAAAATTTTCTTATTCCACCTCCCTGCCATTGGCAGGGACACCTTCCACTATCCCAGATTATCCCAAGCCCTGTCCAACCTGGTATTGGACACTTCCAGGGATGTAAAAATAACAGATAACCAGCTCCCTTCTGAGGTTTGTGGTTGGAGTGACAAACCCACCCCAACAGAGCCATAGGCTGTGACCCTCATAGCATCAAATCAGCTTGAAATGATCACTTTATAAACTATTGCTGAAAGTTTATTTCTAAGCAAAGAGAAGTCAAAATGTTTATTTTATTTTTGAAAATGTAGAGCTAGAAATTTCTTCCCTGCTCCTGCCCTTTTAATGAAGAAAAGCTAAAAATCTGCCCCCTTCATCTGTCCTGTGATCCTGGAGCATTTTAAGACTCTTGTAATAAGCATGAGATCTGAGAAAAAAAATCTCAGAAAACTATATGTCCTGTCCATTTTGGCCCCAAATCAACTGTAACAAAGCTAGGTGTGATTTTCCAGAGTGATGAATATTTATTCATTGGGAAGAGAGTTTGTTTCTGAACCACCTGCAAGGTCATTGTCTGGCACAGGCTGCCCAGAGCAGTGATAGAGTCACCAGGGGGATTTAAAAGATGTATGGAAGTGCACTTGGGGACATGGTTTTTACCCTTAAAATTCTCTCCCCCATCCACTCTGAGGAAAAAGTGAGTGGCTGTGTGGGGCTGGGCTGACAATGGGGTTAAACCACCACAGCATGAAATTACACCAACATGGTTTTAAAAACCTGATCAAGGGCTCTTATTCCTAGAGAAGCTGGGTTGTACTTCTAAAACTATTTGTTGTGTGACTGGGAGTGATGCTGTGCTCACAGAGCTCTTCTGACTGATTTTCTTGCTTAGGCTCAGCATCCCAGCAGGTAGGATCTGTCTCTGCAGCCAGTTCATCCCAGCTGGAGGTGTCCCTGGTCAATCCTGACCTGCCCAGGCTGCCTTGTGATGTCTCTCCTCTGCATTTGGACTTGCCCACTCTAAGGTGCAGAACAAGGTATGATCCAGAGCTGCACTGTGGGTGAGACCTTGCCCTTTGTCAAACAGGATCCTCATTTCCTTCAGTGCCTGCACAGGCAGTTTGGGAGTTGAAGGAATTCCCACAGCTGCTAGTGTGGCCTCACTGAGCAGCTCCTAAGCTGGGTTGATTTATTCTTGTTTCAACTTCATGGAGCACAGGGGTACCTTGAGTCCTGAGAGGCTTCTTGGGCAGTCCAGACTCAGACCTTCAAAGGTTTGGAGACATCTAGCACTCAGATCCAAAACTCCCAAGAAAATCTTGGAGGAGACTCCACCAGCTTTTGGTGTCCTTGACCCTGCCCAAGGGGATAGAGAGAGGTTATGAATAGAACAGGAAATAAATGTGGTTACAAGCACCAGCTGGGCATTTTAAGCTGCCTGTTTTCTATCCTGTCATAACTTTAACACAGGTTGTTGAACTGGAAGACTGAAGAGGGACCTAATGGGACTCTTCCATGTTTTGCTGCTATGATTTGGCTGGGAGTTAATTCTGCTGGGTGCTGTGCTGGGAAACTGTGAATCAAGGATGCAGCATTAATTTATGGATCAGGATCAAGATGCCCTGCAGATCCAGGCAGCCCTTGATCTTTTTATTACTAATGAATAACAATTATTTTCTATATGTGCTTAATGAGAATGTTTGTGTTTTGCATCAACAATAATTTGGGTAGAATTCTGATGCAGTCATGTCACCTTCTGCTCTTAACTATGATTTCTTGCTGCGCTTCCAAATTTCTTTTAAATTATTTTTTCAAAGTTTGGCTTCATATGTGTGAAGTTTGGGCTGACAGTGAAAAGCTCCTTTGCTCTGTAGAAGTCTCAGTGGACTTGCTGTGAATGGAGACTCTGTAAAGGACTTGGCATTTCCTAAACACAATTTGTATAAAAATAATGTAATATTACACATTTTCTTCCACCTAGGTCTTCACCCCAGGAGGGTTTGTACTATGTGGAGGTGATCTTTAAAGGACATGTGATTAACAACCTGACTGAGGTGGAGAAAGAGAACTATTCTTTCAAGGTAATCACCAAGCAAGTGCAGAAGTGAGGAGAAAGAATTCAAGATACTGAAGGGAGTGAAGCTTCAACACTGGTCACAGGAAATATGTTGAAATGGATGGAATCACAGAATGGTTTGGATTGGAAGGGACCCTAAGCTAAAGAAAGGTGGGGAGAGGCTTTTTGTTAAGGCATGTTAGAGACAGAACCAGGGGGAATGGCTTCAAGCTGAAAGAGGGTAAGTTTAGATTGGATGTTCAAAAAAACCTCTTTAATGTGAGGCCCTGGCACAGGGTACCCAGAGAAGCTGTGGCTTGTCCTGGGAGTGTTCCAGGCTGGGTTGGATGGGTTTGAAGTTTGGGATAGTGGAAGGTGTCCCAGCCCATGGCAGGAGCTGGAGTGAGAAGGACTTTAAGGTTCCTTCCAACCCAAACCATTCTGGGATTCTGTGATCTCCTGCAGAACAGAGCCCTTAACCATGACAGTGTGCTTTGGGATGAGGCCTGGTGTGTTTGGAAGGCACATCCCACCTCTGTGCTAACCTTGAGCAAAAATCCCAGCATTTTCAGTAAATTGCACATTAAAGCTGAAGAGTCATTGGGTAGTTCAGCTAGCTCACAGAGCTGATGAAAAATCACCAGGGGATGCTGTTAATGAGGCACATTCCAAGCTAAATAAACCACAATGTGTCTCTTTGTTTTGGGGCTGGGCCCTGGGAGCTACACGTGTTAAAATTAATTTTGTCTCCACATTAGATTGGAAAAGCTGCTGCAGGCAGCAACAAGTCTGAGCAGCTCACAAGACTCGTGTCAGCCAGTGCCCCAATTTCTTGCTGCTTTTGGCTTCTTTCTCCACATCCTCTCCAGCCTGGGGTATGGTGTGATGTTGCCTTTGCTCCCCAGAAGTGGCCATTGCTGGAGGAAGTTTGTGGCTGCTCATTCATTTTTTAACATGACCAGGAGGAGGAGGGAGTGCAAAGGCTGAGCTCTGAAAGGGAACCAAGGAAAAACCCCGACAAATGCAATGGTATCTTTGAATTAATGCAACAAATTAATTTTTAATGATATTTATTGGGCTGTGAGCAGCATCTCTAAGAGCCAGTGAGAGGGCTCATAAAGGAGGTGGGGAAGATGAGCAGGTCCAAAAAGGATGGGGAAGGGTCTGAAGCACAAATCTGATGAGGAGCAGGTCAGGGGGGGCTCAGCCTGGAGAAAAGGAGGCTCAGGGAGGACCTTCTCACTCTCCACACCACCTTGACAGGAGGATACAGCCAGGTGGGGGTTGGCCTCTTCTCCCAAATTACAAGATACAGGACAAGAAAATTGCCTGAAGTTGCACCAGGGGAGGTTTACATTGGATATTAGGAAAATTCCTCCCCCAAAGGATTGTCAAACACCAGGGAAGTGGTGGAGTCACCAGCTCTGGAGGGATTGAAAATTCATGCAGATGTGGCATTTGGGGATATGTTTTACTGGATTTAGCAGTTGGATGAAAGGTTGGACTTGATGATTTTCAAGGTTTTTCAAGGTGAAGGTGGTCCTGTCCCCAAATAATCTCCTGTATAGCTGTAAGAAGGGCCAAGACAAATTCTTTGCTCCACTGGTGTAAGGTACTCAATAAACTTGCCAAAGAGTGGCTGAAGTATTTCACATCTATGATGATGAAATTGTTCTAAAGGATGTACTATTGGGAAGAAAAATAGTGTCACCTTTCAAGATAAAATGCAAGTTTTAACTTCAGCTAAAGCATGACTTAGGAACTTGACAGTGTATTAAACTGTGTCTTCTGATATTGGACCAAGCCAGGGTGGGTAATTTGAGCACAAAAGATGTAAAAATATCACTAATATAGACTCTGAGGGGGTGTCCTGGTTTGAAGGACAGATATCTGCCAATAAAGGCAGGAGCTTCTCTTTGAAATGGAGAATGTAAACCCACTTTCCTCCAAATTATTATTATCATTTTGAAATTAAGGGGCTCTCAGGCAAAGATATGGGAATTAGGAATAACAGTTCTTTACTAGGAAAATTAAAATAGAAATGCAGTATTACAAAGAACAATCCCAAAGCCTGCCAGAGTCAGAATCCAAGCTGACACCCGTCAGTCAGTCAGGGTGTTGGCACAGTCCCATTCAATGGTGGCTGCATCCTCCTGCAGGGGCAGATGTGGTTCAGCTGGAGCAGTGCTCCTGGAGAAGGTGCAGTTTCCTCTGAAGCTCCAGGGATGATGTGGAAAGGTCCAGTTTTCCTCTGGAATCCAGTGGCAAAGGCTGCTCTGCTGTTCCAAATCTCAGTTTTTCTCTGGGTAGGAAAGGCTTGGCTCCTCCCCTGGCTGGAGCATCTCCCAGTGGGATGATGGAATTTTATCAGTCATGCCCTGGGACTCACTGGCCATGAACAGGAGATATCTCCTGGAGGGAGGATGGGCTGTGGGAAAGATAAAGATGATTGCCCAGCTGGTTTAAAGATGGCCCATGAGCAGATAATGTGTGCCAGGAGATCAGGGTCACTGCCCCAGCTGGTTTAACAGATGGGGACAGAATTCACATTGCTGGTACATCCTGTATTGCAGCCCAAGACAGGGTGTGAGAAGGGAATAATTCTCCTTATTCCCTTCTCAGAGCAGGACTCAAAGATCAGATGTGGAGTGAGAGTCTCTGAAATGCTGGCTGGGCAGTGAGCAATGCACTGTCAGGGGGTTTGGACTGCTGCAGAAATAGTTCACATTTCACTGCAATTTTCTCTTTGCAGTTCTCAGCTGAGCAGACACCTGTGATTTACCAAATTAATCCATCATCTGGCACCCCAGGTATGGGACCTGTCTTTAATCTGTAATTCCACGCAGACCTTTTGCTTATTGGGGTTTTAGATCAGATTTTAAAGTTACATGAGAAGTCATTCACTGATTCTGGTCTGAAAAATTGACTGGAATATGGCAGTTTTTCCCCCCCCCCTATGTCTATTATTTTTGTATTTCCAGCTTTCTTTAGAAAAAATTGAAAGCTTGATCCTCAAAGTCAAGATTAATCAAAAGATTTTGGTCTCTCAAGAGTTCAGACAGTCACATGGATGATTATGTCACACAGATGTGCCTCAATCTAAGTCAATCCCTAATTTCCAATTGTTTTCAGGTGTAGCTCAGCTCTAGATTCTTGTGCCTTGCTTTAGGGTGCCAGTATGGAGGTTTCTCTGTGTTAGCTGGATGGATGTTTCACCTCCCAGTGTGGGTGAAGAGCAGGAGAATAATCTGGCCACAGACATGCCAAGGTCCTTCCTTTGACCTTCACCCTGTCTGGTGTACAAATGATGTAATTTTGGTTGTCTCAGGAGGTTCTGCAGTGGAATTGGGTTAGAAAGTGGAATTTAGTTAACAAAAGAGTTGAGGAAAATTATCAGCTCTCTGCACAGATCTGAAAAAAAAATTGGAATGAATTTTGGGTTTTTTGGTGGGAAGCAAAGACATGTTTTGAGAAAGGTGAGTTAACTGTAAAATTATCTTGAGCTGTGATAAAAGCTGAGAGTACATTCAGTACAGGAACCTCTACAAAATCCATAAAGACCACGAGTTCCTTTTATTCTGCTCAGAAAAATCTGCAAATAAGTTCCCAGCTTTTAAGAGACTCTCTTCAATTTCCATTTCCTCTTAAACAGGAAATTTAATACAGATTCATGGGAAGACAATTGCTGGGAGATATGAGACCCTGGACTTCAACGTGGATTATGTTGATGGGTAATTATGAACACTCAGCTATCTGCTGCAGTCCCTGTAAATTGGCATTTCTTCCATCAGCCTCCTCAACAGCAATAAATTGCAACCAGTTGGCCCAGAATTGCCATTTACTTCCTTTGTGGTTTATTGCAGCTCATGAGTTGGGCTCCAGCAAACTTTGTTAATCTAATTGCAACTGGTCCATTAAGCTGGTTGGTTTGTTTACTGGCAGCACAGTCAATCACAGCTCAGTGTGAATTGTACTGTAATTGCAGCTGGCTGCTGTAGATTTTATTTTGGCTAGCAAATTAAAATTTAACTAATTAAAATAATGTCAGAGTCGAAAAGTTAAATAAATTTTCCCCTTCCATTTGCATTTTTTTTTTTTTTTAGAAAAAAACCTATTAGTTTGAAGCAGATGCTCTGGTGAGCCAGAAGACTAAAGAGAAGTGTTTTGAGACAAAAGGCTTTGTTGTTCACTGCTTTAAACATTCTGTAGTTGTTTTCTTGTTTTCAGAGGTTTGACATTTTTTTTAATGTTGCTTTTCTGGTAACACAACAGAGAAAAGCAGCTAGATTTTAAAAAAACCCTTATTTTAGGACAGCAGCCCCTTTAAACAGAGTGAATACAAAATGAGCATCACCACTGTCCTGCTGTGTGTCATATGTATTTCCATATGTATGGATATATTATCAAATGTTAATTTATGATTTCTGTGCCAATGGCAGTGCAGAACTAAGCCCAGGTAAGTATTTTAAAGATAAACTCTTAATCCACAGTTACTCTGCTGACAGCTTAAGGATCATTTCAGGAGCCAGGGAAGGCATGCATGCTTGGTAGTTAAAATTTTTAATTGAAGCAGCAGATATTTAACAATGAGATGGTTTTTAATGAGTTCTCACACTGATTGGAAATGTCCCCTGCTAAGTGATTAAACTCCTTGCTGGCATGAAGGAAAGTCCAGTGCAGATTCCTGCCATGCCATCCCTACACTGTGCACATCAGCATCCTTTGTTTGGTATCAATTATTGTTTTACTTGCCTCTGGTGGAGCCCTGGAACCTTTGATCAGAGGGAAAAAAGCTGCTCTGGGTGCAGGCTGGACGTGCCTGCAGTGCTCTGCTGTCAGATTACTCATTTACAGCTCAGTCTCACCAAAAGGAAATGTCCTCAAAATCCCAACATACCAGCCAGGTCCCCTCTGTAGCCTCACATGGATAATTTGCCCATTTTTGGTGTGTTAGGAAATAGGTACCAGGTGGGGACTTGGACTTGACCAGAGCAGTCTGTCACTCAGTCATGCTGATTTAGGACTTGGAGCAAAAAAAAAAAAAAAAGTTTTTTATACTTTCAAGTGTGTTCTGGACCTTTTTCCATGCTTTGTATGGGATGCACTGGTCCAGTGATGCTGAACAAACATTTGGCAGCTCTGATTTTTTTTTTTTTAGCCTTCCTTAAAAGGAAAGGCTCTCAATATCAGCCACCTGTATTAATCAAAGAAAGATCTTTCAGAAAAACCTCATAAAACTGCACTCTGAAACATGGGGATAGAAAACTGCACTCTGAGGGATGGGTCATCACAAAGTGTTTGCATTACAGGTTTTAATTACCTGTTTCATTTAATTGCCTGGTAATTCTCAAGGAGTCATTGCCAGCATTTGCTTATTCTACTAATTACTCTGAATTTATTCCTCCCACCTTCTTCCTCCTCTCCAGTGGAACTTGTCCCAAATAGATTCTTTAAGGAACAGATATTTAAAATTTTTATTAGGAGCTTAGGTGATTTCTGCTGGAAGTTGTTTGTGGTGTTTTTCCTCAATGAAATAAAGAAATATCTGAGCTGTATTTTGGTTGTACTTGCTGTAGTTGATGCTGCTTTGGAAGGTGTGGGTGGGTATTGCCCTCCTGGAGTCCAGCCTTGCCCTCAGGGAGGAGGGATTGGATCACATTGATCCAGATTCACTTTGCAGGTGCAGAGATGAGAGATTAGGGCTTGTCCCATTTTCTAGAAGGTTAATAAATGTTAGATACAAGTGGGGGAAAATTCCTGTCCCTTGGGAAAACATTGGCTGCTGATTTGAACAGGATCAGGTTTTCACCTGCATCACATTTTATCTTTGCTGTTTATTTTTTGCCCAGGCCAGCTGTTCTTACATCAGAGGATGGATGGACCAGTCTCTGCTCTTTTGTTGACAGGAGAGCTGGAAGCACGTCAGTTCTTGTTCACTTTGGGTTTGTGTTGGGGCAAGGGTTCAGCACAGCTTGTGCACCAAAAAAATTTGTGGTTTTTGGAGAAACTCTTCTGTTTTGGCTTAAAGTGGAGAGAGACCCTGGGGAGTCGTGGTTTGTGATGGGGTGGGTGAGGGTTGCTGGCTTTCTGCAGCTTCAACCACTGAATGTAAATGTGAGTTAATGATGGGAACTGTCAGTCCATGACTCCAGAGGGATGATGCAGTGCCAGCATGTCTGTTTTAATTGCTACCTGCTCCTTCTCACAGTTTAGGAACCTGCAGAGGGGAAACATTTTGTCCTTCTATTCACCCTCCCCTTGTGCCTGCCTTTGTCCCTGCTCTGTTTTTTATTTCATGGGGGGTTCTGAAGGCTGCCAACAGCATCAGCTTCTAGAAACAGGTGTAAAGGAGCCCAGCTGGAGCACTGCTGCTGGGGGACATCCTCCCAAGCTGCTGAACCATTTATCTTTAGTGGGAAGATGAGTTGTTCCTCCCCCCTCACCTGCTTCACTCCCATGTTCCTAAAGACAGCAAACCACGACTGTCTTGGGTGAATAGCCCACATCTTCTAATGGTTAGTTGATTCTAGTGTATTTTGCTTGTTTTTTGCTGCCAAGGCTCAGTGAAGTCCTTTGTCTCTCCACAGTTACCCAGTTGAGGCAAAGGATGGGCTGGGGACTCTGCAGTGCCGGGTGGAAGGGAACCACATAGGTTGGTGAAAAGGGACAAAAACTGGGTTTCTGTCATTCCTGCAGCTGCAGAGGATGGAGGGAGGAGGGTGTCTGTCATGAGTTTCTGTCTCCAAAGCTGGAATGTGGCTCAGGGCTGAGCCCATAAAAGCAGATTTGGATCAGGGCTTGCCAGCCTTCAGCACAGCCTGGGAGGACATGAAATGAAACCATGGCATGATGTGGGCATTGCTGACACCAACAGGGTGACTTGGGGTCCTTGCTCATTTCCTCCTTCTTGTCTTGTGATGGACCTTCCCTTTGGTGCTTAATTAGAGGAATAAATCAGGTGTTCCCTTCTATTCACAGTCCTTTCATTTTTCCTCACTTCCAAGCACTCTGAAGAAGTTTCTAATGTCTTGAGCTCCAGCCTTCCTGTTTGGGGAAGATATTATGAGTTAAATATGTAAAGTAGATTTTCCTTACTGTTGTAAAGAAAGTGTAAGGAAGGGAGAATGAGGCCTAGAGAGCCAGGACAAGATTTGGTAGGATTTACTCCATACATCTGCCTTAAACCATTGTCACTTTTCTCTCCCCCAGGGTCCCATAACGTCAGCTTCTCAGTGTTTAACAAAGGAAAGTGAGTAAAAGAATAATTTCTCTCCTCTTCCCTGATTTTTCATGGGGATACAGCTGCATTTGAGTCCAGGATGAGTGAACAATGTTTTTCCTGAATCATTCATTTCATTGCTTACAAATAAGGTTTTGTTATCTTGAGAAGATGGTTGACAGATAAGGAAGGAAAAGGGGGAATTTTTCTCCCAAAGCATTTCCATGTTGGTGTTTTGTACTTCACCTTCAGTGCCCAAAACATAGGATATCTTGGACAAGGGGGAATGGCTGAAGGAGGATGGATTCAGATGGATATTGGGAGAAATCCTTCCCTGGGAGGGTGGTGAGGTCCTGGCCCAGAGAAGCTGTGGCTGGAAGTGTCCAAGGCCAGGCTGGATGGGGCTTGGAGCAACCTGGGGTAGTGGAAGGTGTCCCTGCCCATGGCAGGGGGTGGAACTGGAGGTTCTTTAACATCCCTTCCCACCCAAACCATTCTGTGATCTGTTAAATCTGTCTGAATTAATTCCTTTCACCTTGCTTTTTAACTATTTGTCCAAATGGGAAAGAATTGAACCATAAAAGGAGGTGAAAACAGGTTCTGACTGTGTCAAAACATACTTTACAATGTGTTAGCACTTCTAATAAATGTTTCAGCCATTTAATGGGGTCTCATGAATCAATGCCTCCATGTGCTGGTGAAAGGAGTTGTTGGAGCTTGCAGACATGTTCCCCTGCTCCTCTGGAGAGTGAGAACTCAGCCCTGCCAAATTCTCTCTTGCAGGTCAGCAGTGCACAAAGGTGCTTGGCTCATCAGTGCCAAACAGGAGCTGTTCCTGTACCAGACTCATCCAGGTATTCACTGATCCACCTCCCTGGCACTGTCTTCCATCAGTCCCAGCCTGGTCTAAGAAAAGACCTCTCACTATTGCTTTTCCCAGGGATGTAATCCTGTGTTTTCGTAATTTTGCTGTTCCACTCCCCTGGTATGGGCTTGACTAAGCAAAAAGCTGCAGATCAGAAATTCCAATTCAACCAGATTTATGTGTGTTGTTCCTTGTCCTGCCAGATCAGTTTTAGAGTCAAGGTGTTGCTCATAGAGAAACCTTTCCCCCTTAAATCACCCTGTGTTTGGTGAGGCTGACATTTTGAAAATGCAGACCTCAGGATGAGAACTCCCACACTGGCTACAGGGAGGAGGTGATCAGCTACTCCAAGAATTGAGTTCTGGATAAGTGGTGAATGGCAGGGTGCTGCACCATTAGTTAAAATGTTATTCAAGGTACATTAGAAATAATCTGCATGTGACATTTCAAGATGTATTGTAGATAATTCTTTGTTAGGAAGGGTAATTTTATGTCTTTAGTTACAATTTAAATAACCATGCATGTGGGCAGAGCAGAAAGATCTGCCAGATCTGTCCCGTAGACAGTACTGTGCTAGTCAGGAGTCAATACTGTAAAATAAGTGTTTAAATACCAGGTGACTTAACAAAAAAGGTGTAGGTATAGACCAAAATCCCTAATCTTTTTCTTATGAGTATTTTTTTTTTTCAGACCTATACAAGTAGAACGGGTGGTTAAACTCCAATATAAGTGCAAAGTGGCTAATTGTCATCCAGAAAAAAAATAGTTTTCCTGTAGAATGGCACAACTGTTACAGATAAATTCCTGAAAGGTTCTCCTGGTCATGATATGGACAATCAGATGTTCAGCTCCCTCCATTTGTCACTGAAGTCTGAGGGATGATTGGAAAGAATGGTAACATTTAAACCTAAGGACTAAATTGAGACATGGGTCAGAGAAGGTCAACAGGATTAAAACAGTTTGAATTCTGCTGTTTTTTCCCCCCGAGCAGTTTGCAATACAGATGCAGCCACTGCTAAGTAACATCCCAAGCACTGCAGTGTTCCCCCTGCCCAAATTATCCCTGCTGTTCATTGCTGGTGTCATCCCAGAGGCTGCCAAAAAAAGGATGAGTGAGGAGTTGGTTCCATTCACAGGAGCCTGCTCTGGCTGGAAACAGTGCAGGCACTGCAGGCTTTCCCAGAAATGGGGATTAACCTCTGCCAGGCTTGTGCTCAGACCCTCTTTTCCTTCCCTGCAGAGATATTCTCCGTGGTCCCAGCTGCAGGGAGCCTGGCAGGGGGCACAGATCTCACTGTCACTGGGGATTTCTTTGAGGAGCCAGTGCAGGTCACTGCTGCAGGTAAGAGCAGAAACATGGGAATTTAATTTTTTTAAATGGGAATTTAATTTTTTTAAGTACAGTTTGGCCCTGACTGAAAACCCAGGAGATGTTTGGGGATACCAGTGTGGGAATTGTGGGACTCACCTCCAGGAAGGTCTATTCTGATTCAGTTATTCTGATTGTGGCATGAACTGTTGTGTTTGCTGGTAGCACCAGCCCAGGCTTGTGGCAAAATGTTGATCCCTTTTGGGAAAAAGGTGGATGAGAGAGGATTCTGCCTCTCTGCTCTGGTGAGACACCACCTAGAGCATCACATTCAGGGTCCTCAGCACAGGAAAATCATGGACCTGTTGGAATGAATCCAGAGGAGGGACACAAAAATTATCAGAGGGACAGAACACTACTATAAGGAAAGGCTGAGAGAGATGGGGCTGTTCAGACTGGAGAAAATAATGTTCCAAGGAGACCTTGGAGCACTTTCCAGTACCTAAAGGAGCTCCAACCTGGTCTAGTGGAAGGTGACCCTGTCCATAGAAAGGTGCTTGGAGCTACATATTTGTGAGGTCCCTTCCTACCTAAACCATTCTGTTAGAACCCTGAAGCTTGAGGGTTTTAAACTTTCTGTGCTTTTTGGCACTGACCCCCAAAAGAACACTGCTTTTGACTTGAGGCTTTGGAGAAGGCTTCCAAATTTGAGTGATGAGTTACAATCACTGGTGTGTTAAAATAGAAGTGTGTAATTTCACACAGTAAAGGGTTTTGAATTTGGGGTTTTAGAATATTGTAATAGGTATGGGACAAGATAGAAGCTTTGGGCGTTAGCTTCTTGTTCCCTCTTGTTCCTTCTTACTCCTTCTTCATCTTGGTTTTAGCTATTGGTTAGATAAAAAGTTCTGCACTGGTGGATCACAAGTGCTTAGTCATTAAGTCAAAAGTATAAATGATATAGATGTTAGTTTTTAATTGCAGTTAGGCCTTAAAAGACCTTGTAACAAGTGAGATACAGCTCCATTTTTTTGCTTTTAGCTGTTAGCTAGAATTACTGTAGAACTCACTATAGATAAGAATTAATACACAGCTAAGTCCAAACATGAAAATTCATCTCTCGTGCTTCAATCCTGACTCTGACTGAAGACAGAAGAAAGAAAAGGTAACCACTAATACCATTCCATGACTCTGAGATGTGTTTGTGCTGCACCTCAGCTTTTCCAAGTCTCTCACAGCACATTTGTCTCCTCTCCCTGCTGCAGGTGTTCCCTGTAAAGTCAAGCATGTCTCTCCCCGGGAAATCAGATGCACCACGGAGCCTCTTGGCAAGGGCAGCACACCTGGTGCCCCCCAGCCAGGTGAGGAGTTCCTGAAGCTCCAAATAACAAACACACACAGGAATGCAGGGGCAGAAGTGATGAATGCAATCAAGAAATGGGGCTTTCAAAACAACAAGTCAGCTTCTTTTGGGGTGGTAAGGAACGGGGCTACAAATAATCCAAGGGCTGGAGCACCTCTGCTATGAGGAAAGGCTGATGGGAGAGCTGGGGTTACCCAGTCTGGAGAAAAGAATGCTCAGGGAGACCTGAGAGCCCATTCCAGTGCCTAAAGGCTTTCAGAAACATGGGGATAAATTTTTATTAGGGACTGTCCTGGTTTGAAGGACAGGTATCTGCCAATAAAGGCAGAAACTTCTCTTTGAAATGGAGAATGTAAACCCCCTCCCTCCAAATTATTATAATTTTGAAATTAAGGGGCTCTCAGGCAAAGATATGGGAATTAGGAATAACAATTCTTTACTAGGAAAATTAAAATAGAAATGCAGTATTACAAAGAACAATCCCAAACCCTGCCAGAGTCAGAATCCAAGCTGACACCCGTCAGTCAGTCAGGGTGTTGGCACAGTCCCATTCAATGGTGGCTGCATCCTCCTGCAGGGGCAGATGTGGTTCAGCTGGAGCAGTGCTCCTGGAGAAGGTGCAGTTTCCTCTGAAGCTCCAGGGATGATGTGCAAAGGTCCAGTTTTCCTCTGGAATCCAGTGGCAAAGGCTGCTCTGCTGTTCCAAATCTCAGTTTTTCTCTGGGTAGGAAAGGCTTGGCTCCTCCCCTGGCTGGAGCATCTCCCAGTGGGATGATGGAATTTTATCAGTCATGCCCTGGGACTCACTGGCCATGAACAGGAGATATCTCCTGGAGGGAGGATGGGCTGTAGGAAAGATAAAGATGATTGCCCAGCTGGTTTAAAGATGGCCCATTAGCAGATAATGTGTGCCAGGAGATCAGGGTCACTGCCCCAGCTGGTTTAACAGATGGGGACAGAATACACATTGCTGGTCACATCAACCCAACACAGGAACTTTCATTAGTAATAGGACAGGATTGATGGTTTTAAATTAATGAATGGTCTATTTAAATTATTTCTAAAGAAGGTGGTTTTTGTTACAATGAAGGGGTGAGGTCGTGGCACAGTTTGCCCAGAAAGGTGCTGGATGCTCCATCCCTGGAAACGTTCAAGGCTGGTTTGGGTGTAGCTCTGAGCAGCCTGCTCTGGTTGGAGATGTCCCTGCTCATGGAGGGAGGTTGGACAGGATAAACTTGAATCTTTCCTTCCAAACCACTCTGTGATTCTGTAGCCAGGAAAACCAAGGTGGAGCAGCTCAGCCCAGCATGTGCAGACAGGAGATGGTGGGAAGAAGGTCAGACTGGTGTGCATGGCTGTGGGAAATGAGGAGGAAAAAGCATGGAGGATATTTAGAGGAAGGATGGCTGAACTGGAATTACTGCAGAGGCTTTTGGGGACACTCCTTGAGTGGAGCATTGCAGCAGGAGACTTTAGTGCAAAAAATGAGGCTGAACTTCAGCTGTGGGTCATTTCAGTGCCTTTTCCTGCAACAGCAGATACGTGAGCAAGTTGGATGTTCTGTTCTTCTCTCTGCAGAGTTTTGTTATTTCTGGTGGAGGATTTCAAGGTAAAACAAATTCCCCATGGCAAGATCTGTGTTCTGCCTTAGACTGCAAAATACCCCACAAACAGAACCAATTTATTATTAAAATTTTCTCTCTGGCCTGCCTCCTACAGCACTGATTCCAGCATGTGCTCTGGGATTTCTGCTGCCTGCTGCTGAGAATACTTTTGTTTTAACTTTCTAGGAAACAGAGGGCTTCTCTTTGAAGTGTGGGATGATGCCTCTGATCTGACAGAAGCAGGTCCTGGATACAGATGGCAGTTTGTACCTAATGCCAGCTCCCCAGCAAGGTTTCTGTCTGGGGCAGAGAAGTCCTTCAGGTACTCAGTGATATTAAAAAGAGACGAAGCCATGGCAATCACCTTTAGCAGTGTAAGGTGTAGCAAAAACACCTGACAGCTCTTTATGCTGCAGAGCTCCTCTAAATCAAAGCAAACCCTTTGCTCTGAGGTCCTTTTGATGCTTAAAATATGCAGTGAAGTGCTTTATTTTTTCCTCCCTTTGCCTCCCCTCAGTATTTCTGCTCTACCTGGCCTAGATATGCTGAAATACCACCAAGAAAAATTGCTCTGGAAGTAGAAGGAGCTCCAGTTTGAGGCTGTTTTGGGCTGGAGCATTGGTCAGATGTGGAGGGGCAAACTCTCAGCTGATGTTGGCAGCAAAGGTGGAGTTAATACAAATAAATAAATAAATCCCTGAATTGTGTTGGCTCCCATTGCCTCTTCAGATGTAACCTTGAAAAACTGTGCATGAATTCTTACATTTTTCTATCACTTCTCTGTTTTTTTTCTTTGACTCTGAGTGTGGTTTTGGCTTTTTCCTGCCTGTTCAGAGATAAGACTTTGAGAAGAAATGCACTGAAGTGGCCACCAACAAAATCATACTTAGTTTCATGGAGCTGCTTTTTCTTTCCTTTTTGAAACTTTTGTAAAGCATAATTGACATTTAGTGTGAAATTGGGTCATTTTGAGGTTACTTCAGCTTTAAATAGCAAGGTTTGTTTTGTTAAAATGGTTTAAAGATGTTTTTCTTGTTACCCAGTATACATGTGAAGGTGGGATGTGGGGATGGTTTGTTTCTTGTTTTGGGGTTTTTTTGCTGTAACTCTTTTGTATATTATGAATGTTCTATTTTTGCTCAGCTCCAGACTCCGTGGATTTTTTGTGGCTCCTCAGACCAACAATTACACCTTTTGGATTCAGGCAGATGGTCAGGCATCTCTCTACTTGAGTTTGTCCCAAGATCCAAAACAGAAGGTATTATTCTTGGTAGAGAAAAATGAGATTAAATAAAAAATGAGGATTAAAAGGACTTTAATTAAGGAGATAACAAATGGAAATTCCCCTGTGTGGATTGTTTTATTGTCTCTTATGAATCTATTGCAGAGTCAAATCTCTGTGATTATTTTGGATATTTTACATTGGCCCTGTCTGTTGTATAGCTCATAAAAAATCACTCTTGCAACCAGAGTGTCTTTTCCAGATTTTTTTTTCTGTTAGTTCAACACATTTCTCTCTGAATTGAATCCATCTATGAAAAGTTATTTGGGGAACTGTTATTCATGCTAGGCTAAAACATGGGAATTATCTTCTTTATGGTATTGAACCTTAAACCAAAATTCTTTGAGATTGTGGCTTTTTCCTGTATAATAGGTAGGAATTTGTGAGCCATCAACCTACGACTATCAGCTATAAATGAAAATATGTTGTTTATTTTTTTTTAATTTTATTTTTGTAGCTGTGGCTTTGGACTAAATGTTATTTGGGGCTGGAGAAATGTCACTAGCTGGTTTAATGGCTTCAAACTGAAAGAGGGTTGGTTTATATCAGATATTAGGAAGAAATTCTTCCCTGTGAGGGTGAGGAGCCCCTGGCACAGGGTGCTCAGAGAAGCTGTGGCTGCCCCTGGATCCCTGGAAGTGTCCAAGGCCAGGCTGGATGGGTTTGGAGCAACCTGGGGTAGTGGAAGGTGTCCCTGCCCATGGCAGGGGGTGGAATGAGATGGTTTTTGATGTCTCTTCCAGCCCAAACCCTTCTGTGATTTGGTTCCTCTGCACACAGGTGAGAATTGCTTCTCTCCCTGCTGGCAACTCAGAGTGGGCTGACAACTGGGCGAACAACTGGAGTGAACTTTGGCAGCCAAAATCCCCGAAATTTGAGCTAACTGCTGGCTCGAGGTACTACCTGGAAGCCCTGCACCATGCCCAGAGCCCCAGCACAGGGATGAGGGTTGGAGTGCAGATACACAACTCGTGGCTGGACCGCCGTGTGGTGAGCAGCTACCGCCCCGAGCGGCACGAAATCCGGGCTCGAGCCCTGCATCTTCCAGACGTGCAGGTCAGTGCTGCCTTCCTGCTGTGAATAAATCCTTCAGAGAAAGCTTTACCTTGCTCCCCGCTCCGGTCCCCGCGGGACTGCAGCCGATCTCGATCCTCCTCCTGTTCCTGATCCCGATCCCCTTCCTGTCCCTAATGCCGATCCCGACCCCATTCCTGTTCCCATGGGACTGAGGGGGATGCTGCCCGTGGCTTCGGCCCCACACCGGGATCCCGGGCAGGGCAAGTGGTTTCACGGGGATAAAACAATTCCCGGGGACATTCCCCAGAGAAAGCTTTACAGCGGTTAAAGTTGTATGTTTTTATAGATGTTTCCAGTTGTCTGTGATGTTAATTGTTAATGGTAAGTTCTTGGCCTCACCCTGTTTTCGGCCCCAGTTGTCTTATCCCGTGTCCCTTTCCCCTCACGTCGGGTCACTGGCCTCGCTGCCTCCCTAACATGGCGCCTGTGACAGAGGAGAGGAGTGACGTCAGTGGAGTGCATGCAAATGAAACCGCAGAGAATGCTGGGACACCACTCAGAACTGAAACACCTAAAACAGTGAGCCCAAATAACATCTAAGACTGAAAACAGCGTTCCACAGCTGGGAAAAATAATGGAGAAGGCAAGGTCACCACTCGGAGCTGCTCTTTTTGTCACCGTGACCTAAATAGCATCCTACCATCATGACCTCCCTTACACTAACGAGCTATTCCAGTCGTTCTAGGGACCTGTGAGGACAAAAGACCCAGCTCTGCTTGTGAGGAATTGACCATTTTCTTCTCCTCCCCCGTGTCGCCCTTTGGGAGCAGCCGCGGTTCCTGTTCCCCGCCCACGGCTGCTCTCTAATACAGGCCGTAAAAAGGAGCAGGTCTTCTGGCCCGTTTATCTCACTGCCTTCTTCCTGCTAACTTTGAAAAAATGTGTGTTCCCACCTTGTTTTCAGCCTCCTGAGGCTGCTGATGAGAAGAGCATCGTGAGCTGGAGTTCTCTGTGGTTTTTGCACACGTTAGTGGGTGTGTGTAAACACTCAGGAATGAAGGAGTTTTTTCCTAATGGTTAAACTCCTGCAAGGCAGGAGCTTTAAGGACCATTTGCAGCTGCACAGGTCATGTATCCCTTGTTCTCCTGTTAGTGTAAGAATCCTGCTCTTTGTAGGACAAGGGCAGTTTAAGAGTAGCTGCAGTGACTCTTGGAAGGGATCCCTGTTTCACAGAGGTTTAAAAAGACAAAGTGCTGGCTGTAAAACCCTCCTCAGTTGCAGATGCCAGGTTTGAGGTTTGTGAGTTTCATGCATCTGTTTTCATTTCTTGATTCGCTTCTCTTTTTTTACCAGATGTTGACTGTGTCTGGTACAGGTTATTTCAGTATCTCCTGGAACAACACGCTGAGAATGATCCCCACAAATGCTACAGCTCACCAGGTAGGTGCCACTAAACACAGACACAGGGTTCTCTGCTGGGGTGGCATTGCTGGGGCTCTGGTGCCTGACAGAAACTAAGATTTGGCCCAGAAGCTGAGATGAATTTTGTCATGAGGAGGCGATTTTTATTTTTTCATTTTTTTTCCTGAGAGTGTCTTACAATGGGATTTTTTTTCTGGAGGTTTGACTCCCGGGTATATTCTAAGCTTGCCACAACATCCAGATATCTTGGATTTCCATTGTTCCAGATCCTTGGACTTCTTCTCCAAGGCCAGATGTTTGTTGTATGGCTCTGGCTGCTTCAACAGCCTATAGTGTCCTGATGTGGCAATTTGTCAACATTAAAGTGACCCTGAGCGATGGCTCCATGACAGACTGAGGATGGCCCACACCCCTGAGAACTGTCAGACATGAAAGTTTGCACTCTGTTGAGATAAATTTTGTTATATCATTATTTAGCATTTCTGTTGGCTACCTGCTGTGCCACTGATCCCTGGCTGATGAAAAATGAAGTGATGATGTGTGTGTTGAAGTCTCTGCTGAAATGATTGTGACTGACTGCTTTTCACTTTCTTAATTTCATTTAAAGCTGCAGGCAGCAATAGAAGAGCTCCTTTCAGTAGGATGTGAAACTGAGCCAACTTCTGCTAAAATCCTTTTTCACCATGGTTTTGAGAAAGAAGGTAGGGAACTTCTGTGGCAAATTTGCAATATTTATTGTGAGACTTGATCTGCTTTAATGACATAAATGTTCTTCAAACTTTTACTGGTAGTAAATTTGCACTTTTAATGGGTATAAGTAAATATTCACATTTATCATCTATTCATTGTGTGTATGCACTAAGAACAACATGATCAATGTAATAATCACAGTGATAGAATATCCAGAGTTGGAAGGGACCCACAAGGATCATTAAATCCAACTCTTGGACAGGACAGCCCCAAGAATCTGTGCTTGAGAGTCTTGTACAAACACTTCTTGAACTCTGGCAGGAGAATTCTTAGAGTGGGACTGTTTGACAATCTCTGGATACCCTCTTGTTGTATTTTCACAAATCTTGACTGTACTGGTGTCTTCTGAATCACTTTCAAGCCTGTCATTTCCTCTTTTTTTTTTTTTTTAATATCTGTCAGAGATGAAGAACATCATCACCACAGGACACATTGTCAGTGGAACAGAGCCTTTCTGTGGGAGATTCAGTGTCCACAGACCAAGCCAGCTGGTGAAAACTTCCCCATCAACACTACCAAGATATGACCTTATAAAATACCCACAGGTGAGTGGCTGCTCTGAAGGAGCAGCTTGCTCTGGGCACTGAATTCTCAGAGCCTAATAAACAACAGAAAGTCATCTGGTCAGCTTGCAATTCCCCAAAACCTACCAAGAATCTTTTATTTGGTTTGAGAGTGGTTTTGGATCTCTGAGATGTAAATACTGTTTAACACACCTGCCTGTTAATTGTTCTTTGGGATACAATCCTTGCTGTGGGAAAGGAAAAAGTGGGATGGTGCTGGAGAAAGGTGGAAGGGACAAGGATGACCATTTCTTGGCAAAAGGAAAAATCCTTTATTGTTTGGTGGCCCACTATTGCTCACTTTTCTGCTCATCTCCTACTTTTTGGCAGGAATGAACCCAAAACTTCAGGGAAGCCCCAGGGGTTGGTTTGATGCCATGCTGTGGCACACCTGGGTGCCAAAACTGTCTCCTACAGCTCTTATTCCATCTCCAGCTCTCTTGGAGCCCCTTTAGGCACTAGGAGAGGCTTTAAGATGTCCCCAGAATCTTTTCCTCTCCAGGCCAAAAAAAAAAAAACCAGTGTTAAACCAGAACTGAAACAGAATATCTTCCTTTATCTTCCATGTTATACAGATTACCTGTGTTTTGATTTGTGAAGATCTTTCCCCCACTTTTGCAGGTGTGTTTTGCACATAAAGGCCATTTGAGCAACATCCTTCATCTCTCAGTGTCCTACACCAATGTGTCTTCATCTCCAGTGAGGAGAAACCTCACCTGCCAGTGGGACTTCAATGAAACTGACTCTAAGAGGTATCCAGACAATTACAATTATCAGAGATTGTATTTTCCATATTAAGAAAGTGCAGTAGGAAAACTGAGGGAATTTTTTATTTATACAGGAACAATTTGTTAGTTGGAGTAATCTGTCAAAAGCTCTGTCCCTACAGAGGCATTGCTGGGATGTGTTTCCATCCTTTTTTGGAGGATCTAATGAGTAAATTTCCCTGTTTCTTGCTACATGCACTATCTCACCTCAGTGGCACACAGATATACTGGAAGATTTTTGAGAACATAAATTCCCCAGTTTCTTTTGCAGTCGATTTTGTGCAGTAAAGGAGAGAATTGCTTGGTTTTTTTCTCCACCCTTTGAAAGCTTTGAAAATTGGTGTAGCCTTTGATTTTTCTTCATTCACTTAAAATTCCATGAGTAGAAAACATTTGGTAGGAGACATGCTTAGGGCAGGCAGACTTAAAAAAATCAGGAGTGTCTGAAGAACTTGAAGAGAGCAGAGGGGTTGAATTCTGGATTGACTCTCATTGAGGTCACTGATGTGCTGTTGTGGTGTTTTGCCAAAAAAAACCAAACCAAACCAAACCAAAAAAAAAAAAAAAAAAAAAAAAAAAGGCAGCTGTAGTCGTTCCCAAATCCCAGTCTAGTGATTCAGAGGGGAGAAGATAAGCAGAGATCTAAATCCTTATTTTTCACTCTGGGGAGCCCAACAAGGACATGGTGAATAATTACAAACCACTGAGCATGTGGCTTGTGCTAAATACCAGCAGTAACAAAACCAGGTCCTGATAGTACCTGGAATCTTCATGATCACCTCAAATTTGTTTATTGTCCTGACCCTGGTGTCTTCCAGCTGGAGATTTACCTGCACCAACCTCTGGAAGAAGTGTGTGAATCTCTCTGTGCTTCTCCAGGACCTCCCAGCCAATTCCCCAGTATTTGTGGATCAGATAGACTTGCAGAGCCCTGTCCTGCAAAAGGAAACACTTGCATCATTTTATCTTGATGAGCTCATCATTGCTGACAGAGCTGTGATTGGTAAACCCATCTCTTTTTGATTTCTTTTCCACTCAGGATATTCTGTTAAATCTATAGCACTAAAACTGGGTGAAACATTTTCAAAGGGAAATTTCACAACAGGCACAATAATATATTTTTCCTTGAACTTATATATTTATTTTTTTGTGACAGCAGTTGAGGAGGAATTGCCAAAATATCAATATTATTGGTTTATTTGAAAATGTGGTTCTTCAAATGGAATGGGTTGTGGTGAAATCACCATCCCTGGCAAGGTTCAAAAATGTGTAGATATGGCACTTGGGGAGATGTGTTAGTGATGGACTGGGCAGTGCAGAATAGCTGGATTCTGTGAACTTGGAGTACTTGAGTACTTTTCAAATCTTAATGATTCTATGAAATATAACTTAAAAAAAAAAACCCAAGCAGGTGTTTCTAGTTTTGAAATGACAATACCCTGAGCATACCCCCTCTGCTCTCCTCTCTCTAATGGAAGTTTGTGTTTTTTATTTCAGTTTCTCAGAGAGACCCCAAACCCCCCAGGCCAGGGGGGAGGATAATTGAAGCAGTGTCAGTGGAGGGGTCTCCTCCCACCTACAACGTGTCCTGGAGGATTTCTGGCTGTGGGGCCAGCCTGCCCCTCCTGTCCCCAAGGTAGGGACAGCAAGCAGCTCATCTCAACACCCTCTAACATCTCTCACACTTCCCCCAGTGTACCTGGAGCTGGGTTCAGCTGCTGAAAACAGGAGCTGCTCAAGAGGTTTGACATAATTTGGGGTGTCAGATATCCGTGGGTCACCAAGCTGTGATGTGGGGCTGGGAGGAAATCCAAACCCTTCTGGAACAGTGGATGGAGATCATCCAGAGGTGTCTCCAAAACGCTGTTAATGACACCAATTCCCGCTGGAATTCTGCCTCAGGTGTCCTTGTTTGCCAAGATGAGGTTTCTGTTCTTCCCAACAATCAGAGCAATCAGAGCCATGGACTATAACTAGGTCAGAGACTGTAACATTAAAGGTTTGTTCTGGCAGAAAATAAGTCCTGTAAAAGTTGGGCTGTAGAGTCAAATGTAGTACCTTAACATATATGTATATGAATGAGGAATGAGAATACAGGGGGACATTTGTGGTGGCTGAGATGTGTAACCAGAGGTGCAAATAATAGGAAGAGGGAAGATTTTTACTCCCATGTGGAGTAAACTGACACTGACACTGGAATGCTGCTAATAAGACTGATGGCTGTATTTTTCTAATAAATTTAGAAAAAAATGGGAAAAAATGCTGTGAATATGATTATGGAGCTGATGAAAATGCCTAGAGAGGAAGATTTAGAAGCTCCACCTGTTTAGGCAATAAAAACAAGCATTAAGAGGTGATTTGATCACAGTACCTCTCACCAGGATAAAAAAGGGTGCTTGGCACAGGTGGGCTTTTCCACCTCACAGAGGAAGATATCAGAGGAAAACAGGATCAGCACAAGGTTTAAAATGGGTGGGCTGAGCACTGTCTTTGAACATCTTCAGAATAAACCTGACTCTTTCTCTTCCTGAACACTGGCTGTGATTTAATCCAATACAACTCCTATTCCTGCCAGAACAGGAATATTGGCTAAAATCTTGTTACCAGCTGTAAAAGGGCTCAATGACCCTTTTTGGTTTTGTTTAGTGGGAATTTGCTCTGCAGAAGCCACTTGTTATCCAGACACTTGACACACGATGGCATCATTGTACCACAGAGAGGCTCCTTTGAAAAATGAGGATTTTAGTGGTGAAGGAGAAAAACATTTCAACTTTTAGAAACTGGACTTTGGGTGAACTCAAATTACTCCAATGGAGATGTGGTGTCTGGGAGAATGGTTTAATGAAGGACCTGGTAATGCTGGGTTAAAGATTAGGCTTGATTTTAGGGGTCTTTTCCAAACTAAATGGTGGTACAATATAAATCTCGTTGTAATTCAGGGGATTTGAGATTTCCATGGACTCAAGGAGATTACAGTGTGAAGCAGGAAATATTTTTGCTGTGCTGTTGCAGATGCTGTCCAGGCTGCACTGGGCTACTTCTTTAGAAATATTAGTATTAGGGTAGCACTTCTTGGTGCTTGCCAGTATATAAATGATTTCTTCTATCATAAATTGAAAAAGGTAATTTTCCATAATTTTCTGCTGTGTGCATAATTCACACAGTCACAAGGTTGGAGGAGACCTTCAAGGTCATCAAGTCCAACCCAGCCCAACACCTCAATTAAACCATGGCACCAATTGCCACATCCCCCATGTGTTTTTTAAACACACCCAGGGATGGTGACTCCACCACCTCCCCAGGCAAAGCATTCCAACACTTTATTATTCTTTCTGTGAAAAACTTCTTCCTGATATCCAGTTATATCTCCCTTGGTGCAGCTTGAGGCTGTGCCCTTGGTTCTGTCAGTTGTTGCCTGGAGAAAGACACCAACCCCACCTGATTATACTACCTTTCAGGGAGCTGTAGAGAGTGATAAAAATTTAGAAATTGAGAATATCCAGTTTTTTTTTTTTTTTTTGTTATGTCGGGACATCTTCCCCTTAGATTCTTCAGGAGTGTTGTTCCCATAGGTCCCTCAGCTGTTGGCTCACCTGGGGGTGTCAGGAATGTGGGTCTCCAGTGCTGCTGCCCTCCTGTGACCCCCTGTCTGTCCCACAGAGGTGCAGTGCTTGGGGAGGGCTCTCAGGAACACGGACACCTGCATGTGTCCACGGAGGATGTGAGAGTCAGCCTCAGCATCCAGAGGCTGCAGAAGTCATCCCCACCTCTCGGAGGAACCTTCCACATCCACTTGGGCAGCACAGTCATACCAGGTAAGGGAGGATGCAGGGCCTGGAATTCCTGAGCAGGAAAGGCAAGAATTAATGGCCAGAGAAGTTTTGGCTGCTCCATCCCTGGGTGTGCTCAAGGACAGGTTGGTTATTAAGTAGCATTATTAAATAATCTTCAGATTAGATGTGAGGAAGAAATTTTTTATGATGATCTTGGGGAAATGTTGCATTTGGGTTATGGGAGTGGCAAAAAGGATATAGCAATAAAGTTCCTTCGTGCAATGGAAAAGCAAAAAGCTCATTTATTCAAAGAAACACTAAGCTTTTATAGAGTAGTTAGTGGTAGCAAGGATAGAAGTAATTTCATTGGTGCAAGGGAGGTGATACACCTGGCAAACATGCTTTCATGAAAATATCACATCTCTCACACACCTTGCAGGTGCTTAATCATTGTTATCTTATGTTTTCCTTGAGCAGCATGAGAAATCCAAGCTGCTTCCCTGGCTCCCAGCAGTACCCAACAACAGGGAAACAGTGGCAGAGTGTCCTGGTTTGAAGGACAGGTGTCTGCCCATAAAGGCAGGAGCTTCTCTTTGAAATAGAGAATGTAAACCCCTTCCCTCCAAATTATTATAATTTTGAAAATTAAGGGGCTCTCAGGCAAAGATATGGGAATTAGGAATAACAGTTCCTTACTAGGAAAATTAAAATAGAAATGCAGTATTACAAAGAACAATCCCAAACCCTGCCAGAGTCAGAATCCAAGCTGACACCCGTCAGTCAGTCAGGGTGTTGGCACAGTCCCATTCAATGGTGGCTGCATCCTCCTGCAGTGGCAGATGTGGTTCAGCTGGAGCAGTGCTCCTGGAGAAGGTGCAGTTTCCTCTGAAGCTCCAGGGATGATGTGGAAAGGTCCAGTTTTCCTCTGGAATCCAGTGGAAAAGGCTGCTCTGCTGTTCCAAATCTCAGTTTTTCTCTGGGTAGGAAAGGCTTGGCTCCTCCCCTGGCTGGAGCATCTCCCAGTGGGATGATGGAATTTTATCAGTCATGCCCTGGGACTCACTGGCCATGAACAGGAGATATCTCCTGGAGGGAGGATGGGCTGTGGAAAGATAAAGATGATTGCCCAGCTGGTTTAAAGATGGCCCATGAGCAGATAATGTGTGCCAGGAGATCAGGGTCACTGCCCCAGCTGGTTTAACAGATGGGGACAGAATACACATTCCTGGTCACAACCCAACACACAGAGGTTGCCCAGACAGGTGGTGGGTGCCCCATCCCTGGAAACACTTGAGGTCATGCTGGATGGGGCTTTGAGCAGCCTGGTCTAGGGTTCATTGCTGGGATTAGATGACCTTTAAAGGTCCTTCCCAGCCCACATCCTTCTATGATTCTATTCTGTAATTCTGTGATTATTTGCTGTTTAAGGTACAATAAATTTCACTCTTTTGGCAGGGGCAGAGGTTTGAACCATGACATTGCATTAATAATGAAACCCCTTCCTTTCCTAGGAGCAGCCAGATGTGCTCTCCTGGAAATGGAGACATCACTGCTCCCTGATGTCTTTTGCAGATGTTTCAGTGCACATCTCGGGCCCCCAGCTCCGCAGGCTTCTGCAGGACAATGTGGATAATTTTACAGCTCCTTTCTTCAACACCAGTGACTTCACTGTGACCAGAGACTCCAGCTCGTGCCATGAAAGTGTCTGGACACTGACTTGGGAAAAAACAGCTGGGGACCTGCCCAATGTTATCAGTGTACAGTAATTTCTTTTACTAATCCCCACTTTGATCCCCATTTATGTCTTTGGTCTTGTCTGATTCCCTCTCACAATGTTTTTTTTTTTTTTTTATGAAGACACTGTGGAAATCTAGGCAGTCTTCCTATTTGGAACAGCATCTAAAGCAAATTCCAGATCAAATGATGAAAAAACAGCAGTTTTAGGAGAAAAAATTATATCAAGTCTGTGATTCAAAACCAGGAGATCTGAGTGTAATTTCTGTACAGCAAAGGAGCTGGTATATTGAAATGAAATCTTCATTATATCTTCATTATATCTACATTAATATTTCAGCATAGTGACTGAAGCACATCACAGATTTGTGGCATCATTTATTTGCCAAGAAATTATTTTTCTGAAAACTGTTTTGTCTGGTTTCATTCATATCTGGTCCTCATAACTCTCAGGTGAAGGTTCACTTTACACTCTCCCATCCCAAGACCTGTCATGTTAGTTTTGCTTCAAGCAGAAGGGTCTTTTAGGGTAAGGACTCAGACTGAGATGCTTCCTACCTCAAAAGGAAACACATTTTCTTTGGATATCCAGCTCCTAAAAGTGTGATATTATTTTCAACAAATTCTAGTGCTCAAGAAGTTGGCCTGGAGGGTGAAAAAAGCTTGAGTTACATCTTCAGCTCATGCATAGGGCTGTGGTTCACATAAAGTCATGTCTTTGAGATCTCTCCATGCCTAAATCTAAATTATATTATTGGGAATTAGAAGCTTATTTACAAACCTGACTCCTGAATTTCTTTATCATCTCTTTACCTGCAAGGTGTAGGTGGGAACAGGGAGATGTTTTGAAATTTTGAGTAATGAAGATTTAGAGGTGGGGATATGATTAATGGAAAAAGAGTGAGAAGTCTTCAGGACTTATTTGCTTGTAAAGATTCTGTTTTGATTCAGAACCACAGGACAGAAAAGGATGAGAAACTTAAATTCCTTGATCTTTGCCAGGTCTCTTCTGAAAACCTCACTGGCCTGAAGTCAAGTGTTTCTACTCGTGTGGTTTATGATGGGGGTGTGTTTATTGGACCAATATTTGGGGACATGCTTGCCACCCCCCATAACCAAACACAGGTGAGTTGATGTGCTCTACACTTTTCATGATTCAGCAGGGCTGTGTAGCTCCAGGAGCCTCACAGGTGTTTGGGCACCTTGTTCTGCCAATAAATCCTTTCAGGAATCTGATGTTCTGTGCCATAAATTTCTCATATTCTGCTGCCTGGATGTGGAGCAGGACTTTCCTCCAAGAGCTGTTGCAGGTGGAGAGAATGGTGGTCATGGGTGATGGAAGGTGATATATTATTTTTTTAATATAGTCACCAAGGGATGAAAATCTCTGAACTCCCACCCTTGGTGGTTCTGTGATGCTGGACACCAAACTGGGAATTACACAATTCACCTGATGGGCAAAATAAATGAGTTGGTAGCTGGGATGGATACTCACCTGTGAGTTGGGCAAAGCCTGAACCTCTCTTGATCTCAATTCCCCAAGAGGGAAGAGAGACACAGGAGAGCTCCAGGCTGAAGGAGGAATCATTCCAGTCTGCTGGATGGACAAATGTGTTTCCAGCTCTGCTCTCAGATGTTGCAGAATGGTGGCAATTGCTGGCTTTGTTTCCAGCAGACAGACAGACAGACACTGTGGCCATAACAGGGTGGTGCTGGGTGTGCTCCAAGCCCAGCTGTGCAATATCTGGGGCCAGGTCATCCTGCCTTTTTCATGAGCCTGCTTCCCAGCCAGGAGAATTGCTCTTCTTCCAGTGACTCAGCCACCCATGACATCTTTTCCATCCATGCTGCACAAACCCTCAAATGGCCCAAGTGAAACAAGAGCAGCAGCAGCAAACAGATTTTCTGGTCATTTTTGGAGCTTTATTCTGGCAGTGTAAAAGTGTCCTTTTAATATCTACTTTGTAACTCTCTGCTCCTTGCATTTCTTTGGGAGAGAAGCTTTGCTTTTTGCAGATATTGGTGTACTCTCCTGGCACAATTTAACTCACCTTTAACACCTGCAGAGAGAGGAAAGGCTCTTTTATGCCCTATCCTTTGCCAGTTTACTCTTCAAAAATATCAAGATCTCAGGAGGGATATTTCTTGATATCTCTTTTAGACTATCAAAGTCACAGCCCAATTTTTTTCTTCAGCATGAAGGGGCAAAAAATCAAATTGAGGGCTGCGTGACATTGTGGGTTTCATTTTAATTAGTCTTCCAGGGTGCTTTAAGCATAATAAATTTATCCCCAAGGCAAAAATGGAAGAAATGGGGGAAGGCAAGAGCAATCTTCAATGGATGACTGGAAGAACAGGAATTTGAGGGTTCCAGGATGGTGGGAGATTGGCTGCAGATGCAGAATCCAAAACTGCTCTGCTGTGGCTTGGATGACCCCTAGCAATTTGCTATTTGAATTTGCAGTTAAATTTGCAGCAGGGTGAAGAGCTCTCTGTTTGTGCTCTGTCCTAGCACTGAGTGCTCTCAGTAGCTCAGGGTGGCTGCCAGCATCTGTCAGCCAGCTGTGGCTCTAGAAAACCCCTCTGTTTCCTTACCAGCTTTAAGGTAACCCTCTGGTCTGTCCCCAGGTGGTGGTGACAGTGAATGATGTCCCTGCAAACTGTTCTGGCTCGTGCTCTTTCCAGTTCAGCCAGGAATTGACACCCATAGTCAGAGATGTGGAGTACTCATCAGGTAACAGGGCCTGGTGTCTGAACACAGTGGCAAAAATTCTGTGAGAAAGACCTGCCGGGTGATTTCATGTATTTGTGTAGCCCTTTGTAAATTTTTGATTTTATGGAAACTGCACTTTTTTGGGTCGCTTCTGATCAGCTCCAGTTCCAGACATGCTGAGTGTATAAGTTTGTCCTGAGAAAGGCAGTGGGGCTGGGGAGGGTCTGGAAAACATCTCTGGGGAGGGGCAACTGGAGAGGCTGAGCCTGGAGAAAAGGAGGTGCAGGGTGACATCTTCACTCTCCAAAACTCCTGCTAGGAGGGGCAGCCAGGTGGGGCTTAGCCTCTTCTTCCAGGGATGAAGAAATGGGATGATAGGAAATGGCCTGAATGTGGATCAGGAGGAGTTTAGAATAGATATTAGAAAAAAATTCCTCATTGAGTGGGTTGTCAGGCTCTGGAACAGGGTGCTCAGGGCAGTGGTGCAGTCACTGTCCCTGGAAGGGCTCAGGAGGCTTGTGGATGTGGGATTTGGAGAGATGATGAACATGGTGATCTCAGAGATCTTTTCCAATCTTAAATACTCTGTGATTCTGTGGTAGAGATATAAAGGGGTGAGAAACAATGGCAGGTTGGATGCCTGAAGCAAAAAGCAGCTCTTGGCTCAAGTTATTTTAAATAAAAAAATTAAGGAAAAATGTAAGAGCTGCTCAGGGGCAGGCAGGAATTGCTGTTCTGTGGAACAACGAGGTGTCACCAGTGGTGCAGTTTTTTAGGATGTCCTGTTTAACCGCTGGCTGGAATTAAATCCTGGGCGTTGCCGCGCCAAACTCCACGTGTCCCCTCCACCCTTCTGTTCCTGCAGGTGACGGGCCCCAGGCCGCAGTGGCTCTCAGGGGAGCTGGCTTTGGGGAGCAGCAGCAGGTGGAGGTGGGCAGCAGGCCGTGCCGTGTCTCAGGTGCCAGCCACAGGCAGGTGCTGTGCCGGGTGCCGCGGCTGCGCGCCGGGCTGCACGCGGTCACGCTGCGGGTGACGCCCCACGGCCTGGCCCTCAGCAGCACCACAGCTCCAGGCATCTTCCTCACAGTCCAGCCAGCCCTGGCAGCTGTGGAGCCTCCTTCCACTGCAGAGATGGGTAGGTGTGAGTGTGGACCTCCCAAGGGAGCTGCTTCCTGCTTCGTCCTTGTCATCTTTTGGTTCTTCTGTACTTTCGCTTACAAGGTTTTCACTGGTGAATAATTTTAAGGCTGGGCACGCCATGTGTGCCCCAAAGCACATTCAAAAATGACCTAAAGATTGGCAGAATCTCTGGCTCTTTGCACAGTTTCCTGAGTAGTTTTGCTTGAGAATTACATTTTCAAGTGCCCATATATTCATTTCAGGAAATCATCAGTGATTCATACTCATCCTCTCATATCCATGTAGCTTTGTAGTATCTGAATTAATCTGGCCTAATTAGAGTGGGTATTAAGGAAAATTTCTTCAGTGTAATGGTTGCCAGTCACTGGAGCAGGTTGCCCATGGTTGGAGTCACCATGCCTAGAGGAATTTGAAAGATGTGTAGATCTGGCACTTGAGGACATGGGTTAGTGGTGGGCATGGCAGTGCTGGACTACTGGCTGGATTTATTGATCCTAGAGGGTTTTTTCAGACTAAATTATCCTTTGATTCTATAACTGTGAAATGGCTGATCTCTGGTTAATCCCAGCCCCATTGAAGCAAAGGGTCATGGCTCACTAAGCTTAAGAATTACTTTTAATTCATAGAAAACCCAAACATCTCCAAACAACTCTAAAAACAATCCAGCAGTGGCAAATTTTAGTGTTTGGTCCTTGCTTCTCTTTTCCTTTGCTGGCAAATCCACTCCTCCCAATTACAGTGATCTGTCACTCATTAAAAAGAAAGCAAGTATAATGCTATCTTACATTACATGTGCCTGCAACACTTATAATTGGAAAGAATTACAGCTTCCATCTGTGTTTTTAATTTCTCCCATTTCAAATACCTCTCTTCAATCTCATTGCAAAGTGCACACAGGCAGTATTTCACTGCACATGGATATAATGTAGATATCAGAACTTAACAGCATCAGTCTTTGCACAACACTTGTGGATTCTGAACTCTAAATCTGAAGCTCCTTATCTGACAACTCTTCCATTAGGAAGTGGCTTCAGTTTTCACTTCTTGCTCTTTCTGACTGTGCAAATTTAATGGTACAGGATGGGGAGGCAACAAAGCACCTTGTACTTTGCTGCTTCAGCTCCCTCTTGTCACAATATCCCTGGCCTCAGTGGTGCCATGCTGGGAGATCCCCATGACCTGACTCTACAAGCATGGAATGCCTTTCTAAAGATACTCCCATGCTCCTGTGAACAGCAGGAGCTTGCTGTTAATGTATCTGATTGCTCTTGTTGGCCTGGATTTGCTGCCAGCACAGGAAATCAAAACTAAACTTCTATAATTCTCTGGTGGTTTAAAGAATTAGCAGGAATAGGTAATTTTAGGAAAGCTACAAGGGAATTTATCATTACTATGTGATTACTTTAATGTAGAGGATTGCTTACATCACACAAGATGAAAAGAGGGATAAGAGCTCAGTAGGTTTACAACATAACCATGCTGATAAATACAAATAAACACTGTGTTAATTAGTACCTGTCTGAGCAGTCTGTTCAGCCATAATCCTAAAACTCTGCAGTGCTTAGAACTAGAGAAAAAGCTCTGAGTTTCAAGCAACATTTTTTTTAAGGTTTTTTTTTTTTTAATTGCATCAAAGCACAAGCTCCAGCTTAGAACTGCCATTAATGCCCACTCCTGTTCTCTTTCCTGTTTCTCTTTGAAATATCCCTGAGCCTTCTAATCACTTGGAAAAGCAAAGGGGCACTTTCACTCTCTGGAACTGGATGCTGAAGAAAGATCAAGCTCAAGTCTGACTTGTGCTGGGCATGATCCCACTTGGGGCTGGAGAGGCTCAGGCTGGCACAAGGAGAGCTGGGCTGGCTCAGAGCTCCACAAAACTAATCCCTCCGTGACTTCCCTCACAGCTCCAGGTCCTGAGCCCTGCCAAGTCCCCTTTCTACCCCAAATTTCCTAGACACATGCTACAGGCTTTTCTGGCAGCAGGGAGCTTGGCAGCTGTTTGAACTCTGAGAGCACCTGCTGTGTTAAGCTCATTTTCCATTCTTAGTGCTCCTTCCTTCCTTCCTTATTTCGTTCTCAGGCTGGGGATCTGTTGAAGGGGGAGATCACAGGCCAGGGCTTGCTGGTTTAAATAAGTATGTCATTAAAAAATAAGCTGAGAAACAAACCCAGTCGTCCTGTATCGTGGAGGAGAATTCAAATAATTCGGGTTCAAATAATTCAAATTCAAATAGGGAATTCAAATTCAATAGGGAATCAAAGAAGGATCTCTGGTGTAAAAGAGGGAGCCAGGCAAAGCAAGGTGGAACAGATCATCAGCTCAGCTGAGAGACTCTACTGCCTTTTGTTGTCACCTATAAACAAAGAATTCTTTGCATATTAAATTATCCTACATGTTGAATATCATGGAATAATTGTTTGTTTTAGGAGGACTTAGAGTGACTCTCAGGGGGACCAATCTGGAAGGAGTAGATGCAGTGTTGTTTGGATCCCAGCCTTGCCCAATTTTGGAGGAGGGCAGAAATTCAACAAGAATTCAGTGTAAAGTTCCTTCTCGGGTAAGAAACCACATTTTGGGGAGCAGTCAGAAGCCAATGTGCTTTCCTGTGTTTTCCTGGCCTGAGCTACACTAGGGGAAGGGCAAAGAGTTGCCAAATTTTGGCTATGGGCCAGTTTACAGATTAGACCAGCTTAATTAAAAATAGATTTATAGGAGATTTATGAAAACCAATAAAAAAAGCAAGCTCCTTAATTTAGTAAGAATATTGCAAATTAAATCTGCAACTATGCCAGTAAGTCTGGGATTTTATTTACTAGTTTTATGTACTTGTATGGATACAGGAAATCTAAATCTGCATAGTCTGGGATTGTTTTAAACTTCCTAAATCTCCATAGATGCTCTTTAAAGTCAATATAACTGCAAACATTTAAGTAAAGTCTGGTGTATGTGAAAGTTTTATCAGTGCCATGTGCCTGATTTATATATGGGAGATGCAGAAATATAGAGAATAATTTTTTTTATTTTTAAAATTAGTTCATTCTTATCTCTGACATTTTCTTTCTGTCCCTAGGGATCAGAGGATGCTGCTGTTGACGTGACACTGATTTTTGGGAACCAGTCAACAAGAGTGACCAACTTATTCCAGTATGATCCTTCCTTAAACCCTGCACTTGCATCCCTGAGCAGGAACAGAAGTGGCATAGCAGGTGAAAATGCAGATGTGTGTTGGGCATCTTCTGGAGAAGGGCTGTTAGTGCTGGTGGGGCAGAGGGAATTTAGATCTATAAAGTCTGACCTGACACTTTCTGTTGGTTTTCTTTTAAATTTTAGTTCAACTATTTCCTGCTAGTCCTGGTCAGTCCTGGTTGGGTTTTTATTGCTTTTCCAGTAGCATACCTGAGGTAATGAGTTACTTGCCCTAGGCTGGGATGGATGATGTCCACAGGGTGTCAGGTTTTTTCTCTCTGCTCTGAAATGATCCCATGCATTCATGCAGTGATGGGAACCAGTGGGATGTCATGAAGCTGTACCAGGAAAGGTTTAGGCTGGGTATGAGGAATGGTTTGTCACCCAGAGGATGTTTGGGCACTGAACAAGCTCCCCAGGGAATGGTCACAGCCCCAGGGCTGCCAGAGCTCAGTTAATGTTTACATTATGTTATTAATGTTTAATTAATGTTTACATTAATTAAATGTACAACTCCCAGGTACAGAGTGGGATTCTCAGGACTGTCCTGTGCAGGAGCAGGAGTTGAACTTTAATGATCCTTCCAATTCAGGAAATTCCACGATTCTGTATTTCTTTGTGACAGACTCACCCATGACAGGAGAAATGAGCTCTGGAGAGCTCCTTCTCCATGAAGATCATGGTGTGCATTTTGGGGAACTGAAAACTGTGAAGAGACAACATTTCTTTCACCTAGTTCCCATTTCCAAGCCAAACTGATCTTTTCTTTTTGACCTTGTGATGTGTTACTTTAGATTATGAGCATAGACCTCACAGAATCCATGGGGATGAAATCCTAATTAGATCTCATGGAGTGTTTGGCATTCCTGTCTTTTGAAAGTTCCTGTTTGGAGTTGTTTGGTTTTTGTTTTCCCCTGCATTTCCCTCATTTTTCCCTCCAGGATTTTGGTTGTGTGTAGGCAATAGAAAGAATAAATGGTGAATTATGTCCACTTATAAACAAGTATTTTAGGAAAGTTTAGCACATTTTTGCATGGCCAAAACCAATTGTATCAATTGTACCAATTGTACCAATTGTGAGGAAGACAGAAATATTCCTGTTTTCTTGCCTATCCCACTCTCATTCCTCCAAGAATATAAAAATCTTTTTTCCTTATTTCTGCAACCTCTCCAGTGAACACCTTAAAGCTATCCACAGCTCCCAAGTTTGGACTTGGTGGGGATGTACAGGGTTAGGTGCCTGCCAGTGCCAAAATTCCTTGTGCACTCCCAGCATTTCTATTCATTTTTCCCCAAATGCCCTTGTCATTTTCTATTACTCCAGAATGCACAAATAAGAGAAAACGTCCTTTATCATCTGGATATTATTCAGATACCCCAGCACCAAGGAGAGGTTTTTGTAGCCACAGGCAGCTCAGGTGCAAGGAATTCCTTAATGTTACAGTGTCTCAGGAGCTGTGGTGGGGCTGACTTCAATCTCCTATTCAGAACCTCCTCAGCTTCTCTTTTAATATAATTTTCCTTCTATATAATAAAAAGAATAAATAAATTACACTGATGCCTTCCAGGCATCTGGGATTAAGCTGACAATTGACCAAGAGTCCAAAGAGTTCATGTTATTAACATATTCAACTTCTCAGGCTTTCAAACTTTATTTGAGTCTTTGTGAATGCAGAATTGAAAAGCACCAGCTCCAAGACCTGCTTAGAGATGCAGGTAGTTGAGGGAAGCTTTGTTCAGGCTCTGCTGCCTCTTAGGAGCTTCTTCCTCCCTCCTTCATCCTTTCAGGGGAGACAGGAGGATGAGATTCACCTCCTAAACACATCCCTGTGCTCAGTGTTTTGCATGGTCATTGAAGATAAATAGATGGTTCTGTGGTGGGATTTTGTGTGTCTTAAAATAGGATGAATCATGGCATAAAGTCTATTTTCACTGACCCTAGATAGAGCTATCAGTGAAAATGCCTTTATCTGGACTGATGGATGCCACCTTATTTTTTTTAAGCTATTTCAGAAGAAATTTAGGTTATGAAAATCCCTTGTCTCTTGGCTTTGTCCTTTCCTCTTACTGCACTGTGCACAAATAAAGGAAAGTATCCTCCATCATCTGACAGTCTGACATACAGCAGCTTAAATAGGAGAGAGAGTCATGATTACTGAAAAAAAGGTGCTTTGGAGCAGGGCTGGTTTTCCCTGGAACTGAGTTAATTTTTTCATAGTGAGTCTTGTGGGGCTGTGTTTTGGGTTCATGCTGAAAATGGTGAGGATAAACAGGGATGTTTTGTTATTGCTGAGCAGGGATTACACAAAATCAGGGACTTTTCTGTTCCTCACCCCACCAGTGAATGGGCTGGGGGTGGACAAGGATTTGGGAGGGGACACAGCCAGGACAGCTGATCCCAATGGGATTATCCAGACCATGTCTCATGTTCAGTTTATAAAGCTAAGGGAAGAGGGAGACAGAGTGATGATGTTTTGTCTTCCCAAGTCACCATTCCATGTGATGGAGCCCTGCTGGGATGGCTGAACACCCACCCACCTGCCCATGGGGAAAATGAAGTCCTTGTTTTGCTTTGCACACACAACTTTTGCTTTACCCATTAAACTGTTTTTATCTCCACACACAATTTTTCTCCCTTTTATGATTCCAATTCTCTCCCTGTCCCACTGCAAGGGAGGGAGTGAGCAGCTGTGTGGGGCTGAGATGCCATCTGGGGTTAAACCATGACAAGCACATCTGACTTCAGGTACTCAAGGAACTTTTGGTTTTACTGTTGAAGGCTCCCTTTACTATTACATGGCCCCATAGTTCTGAAAAACAGTCTCTAGATCGTTTATCAGGGATTAATAAAAATAATAATCCCAGAATCCCTCAGCTCCAGAGCTTTAAAAAAGACTGGATTTGTTTTTTATCAGGCTCAGATATTTATAGGACATATATTTTTGGTGAGGGGGATTTGAATCCTATCCTGAGTGTTGCTGAGAGTGGCTATTGGTGCTCATAACCAAATTCACTGTGCTGGTGTCTCAAGACAGCCCTGATAGCTGGTGACCTTATGCAGGAGAGGTGGAGTAGGCTACAAAACCACTGCAGTCTTCAACATTTTGGGTTTGGGCTGGTGGGTATGGCTGGACCTGTCCTGGCATGATGGGACTCTGCTCTTCCTCAGGCAATGCTCACACGTCCTGAAACAACCATAGCCAGAAACACTGAAAAACTCCCTTCCCTTCTCTGCAGGAGGTGAGGAGCTTCACATTGGGATATCTCATTTTACCAGCTACCAGGGCTCAGATGTCAAGGTCCAGATTGGGGACTCGTGGCCACAGATCCAGGCACAGACAGAGTTTGGGGTCAACGTGACACTCCCAGCCCTGCCTGAAGGGTGCTACAGTATTTCTGTCCTCATCAATGGCATTGCTGTGGCTTCAAACAGGTGTGTATTTTCCTTAGAAGCTTCATTTCTCATCCTATTTGGTGTTCTAGGGTTAATGTGAAAAGGAAGGTTTGATTTTTTTCACAAATTCTGTACCTAATGGTGAATTCTGCACTGTGGTATGAAATGATGAATAATTATCAAGGCATTTATTTGTCTGTGGAGCCCAAGTCAGAAAACTGCTAATGCTAGTCAATTAACTTCCCTTGGATCAGTAGGAGGCAGGAGAGAAACATTTTAGGAAAAAACAGTTGATTTGATGAAAAATGCATATTCAGGCAATCAAAGGTATTCACAGATTCAGGTCAAATGCAGATAAATCCTGCTGTAGGAAAACAGCAGAAGAAAAGAAACACTTTTCATCAGAAAAACAAAAGCTAGTTTGAACAATACAAAAATGCTTTGTTTGGAGAATTTTTAAATGATGCTATTTCCATCTCCTAAGGTGACACTTCAAGTTCATGCCTGGATAAATGTAATAAAAATGAATTAAAATGTAGGGGAAAGCTGACCTGAAATTGGGATACAGGAACACATTCACAAGCAACACAGTTTTATTCCTCCTCCATGGCAGCTGCCAGGAGTGACCCTGCAATGATGATACTGGGGAGAAATGAGGTGTTTCCATTGCTCACAAACCAACTCAAGCTGCTTGTGATGTTAATGAACCTCAGAAGGAGAAAAATTGTGGTTGGTGGGATGGCACACAGGGATTCTTCCCAGCTGGTGCTGGAGTCTGTTAGCAGCACCATCACTTCATCTCCAGGGATAGATTGGAAGGAGATGGGTCATCCCAGGAGAGGACTCTGATCTCTGGTGGGCTGGATTGCAGGAGTGAGAAGATCCCTTCTCTAGCATGTCTAGGGGATGTTTTTGAAAGCAGGGTGATGAAGAAAAATAGATATAGGTGGGACAGAAATAGAGCTATAACTTTTTCTGGGTGGGCTTCAAGAGCTCATGTCTGGGTTTCCTCTTGCTCAGTTTACTACACTCTCTGGTGGGAGGGTGAGGAGAGAGGGCAGCTGTGATTTTCAATGAGCTTCTATTGGGCATCAGTGGGATCTGCTTGCCAAAAAATCCTTATCCTTGCTTCCTTTGATGGGCAGTTCAATTGGACTAAATTTGGCCCAGAAGTTGCCAATTGATAAGAGAGTGTTTGTCATAGATGGAGCTCAAATGTGTCCCTGCCCAGGGATGGGGGGAGGTAGGAATGAGTGATCAGAGAAACCACTCAGTGATTCTAAACCACATGGAAAAATTTGGGGTGTTGGGTGGTCTTGTCACTGTGACATCAAACAAAGGGGATGTGCCAGGTGGATGCTTGGCTTTCTGGGAGTTGTAAGAAAGAAAAGCACTGCAGCAGGAAGGAAAAATAAAAGAGTCCCCTTACCTGCCCCAATTCCTTTCTGTGCTGGTTGTGTTTTGCAGGGTTGAGCCATTAATCCAGTACCTCTCTGAAATCTCCAGCATCCAGCCTTGCTGTGGCTCTGTTCTGGGTGAGCAGCATTGGTGCATCTGCAGCCACTCATGCAGGTTAAAGGGATCAAGGACACAGTTTTCCTGCAGGAATGGAAAGTGCATCCCATTTCACATCCCTTTAAGTGAGGGGGTTTTGTATCTGTGACCCTTTATCATGCAGGCATCAACTGGCACTCAGCAGAAATGTGGGGTTGTAGTGAGCATCCCCCCATCTGGTTGGCTGGCTCAGGGCTCCCTGTGCTCTGAATTTGATTTCCCCAAGTGTTTGCTCATGTATCTTTGCATGTTCCCTTTGGGAAAACAAAGCACACCCACACCTGGCTCATCTGTGCTGCTTCTTTCAGTCATTTTTGCCCCCATCTTTCAAGGTTTTCCATGTGGAAGTTAGGTGGAAAGCCAAGTACAACTGTGGTTTGAAGCAAACAATAATTTCAAGTGATCCCAAAAGGGATGTTCGTTTTTGTTACGTTGAAAAGGCAAAATAAAAAAAGCCCTCTTTCAATGTTAATTTTAATCAAAAGGGAAATATTTATTAATCCTGTTCTAAGCTTTTAGACATTGGAAATAATTTAAGTGTGTTTCTGAGCAGAACATCCCTGAATTAAAAAGAAAAGTTTTACTTTAAGTCTTAAAAAGTGGATTTGGGGTGGTTGATTTATTTTGTCATTTGGCTGGTGGTGGAGGAGAGTTGAATCCCTGTAGTGAATTTTACATGAGCCCTTAGAAATGCTTTTATAGAAGACAGAGAAATTCTTGTGCTACAACCTCAGGTCCTCCACAGATTGCTCTCCCAGGCTCACAACACATTTAAAGACAAAAAAATTCAGAGGCTTTGTGGTATGTGATTAGTTCAATAGTCTGTGAAGTGCTCAAGCCTTGAAAGATGACAGAGTGGGTAGAGCTTGGAGAGCAAATCCTATCAGTTTTGAAGATTAAGCCATACTACAAAAAATAATAAAAGTTTTACCCTCCTTTTTATATTTCAGGGTAAATTGAAAATTAAATAAGGACTGATTAACTCTTTGGTTGTGGTTTTATGAATGGCTTAAGCTGAATTAAAATCTCCTTGCTGCAAAAAGCATCAGTCCCTCCCCCCTTACCTGTAATCTTCTGTTGTCTCTGTGTGTGCATCTGGGTGAAGTATCCAAGGCCAGGTTGGATGGAGCTTGGAGCAGCCTGGGATAGTGGAAGGTGTCCCTGCCCATGGCAGGGGGTGGAAGGAGATGGTGTTTAAGGTCCCTTACAACCCAAACCATTTGGTGATTCTTGAAATCTGACACTCCCTGAGTTTGAAAATATTCATGATCCCATTCTTCTTCCCTGTGGGCATCAGGACCAAATCACCTCCCCACCCAGCTGCACACAGTCCCATCCCATGAAGAGTTCAGCCTCTCTTTGCTCTCAGGGGTCTTTCACAGCAGCTTTCTCCATTTCTGTGGTGGCTTTCTGCAGTCATTTACTGCCACCAAGGTCCTTGGCTATTTGTTACCTTAACCTCTTCTCCACACAGAGTTATCCTAATATATGACAGCTATTGTTTCTGTTGTCCCAAAAAAAGGATTTTATTTCTTCTTTCCTTCAGCCTGTCATGCTTATCAGCTTTATCATAAAAGATTTGTGTTGGAAGGGACCTTAAAGATCATGGTTTGAGATGGTTCAGAGATAATAACGAATTCCTCTTCTGCATATAATGTTCTTCTTTCTTGTTTTGTTTTGCTCCTAGGTGGAACACTGCTCACAATCTCTGGAGTGGGCTTTAGCCAAAACCCTGCCCTGGTTTCTGTGTCAATGGACAATCAAACCTGTACAGTTACTCACCTGGAAGAAGAGACAGTTTGGTGCCTGACCCCTCCAGCTGTTAATTTGTCTAATGAAGATCCACGTGACATCTCTGTCAGAGTAAATGTAGCCATCAGCAGTGGGTCACTTCAACAAGCTCTCTTTGCAAATGGGACCACCACCTTTAACTACCAAAGAGCTTTGACTCCCCTTGTTACTGCTGTTGAAACAGAAATCAGAGATGGCAGCCTGCTCTTGAGCATTCAGGGAATAAACATCACTGGGTCTCTGGCTAGGCTTGGGCACAGTGAATGTCAGCTTGAGTTTCAATATGACAACCAGTCTGCAATGTCTTACCAGTGCTCTTTGCCAGTGAGCAGCCTGGAACCTGGGACTGTCCCCATCCAGGTCATCCAGAGGCAGCTGGGATTTGCTCGAGTGGCAGCAAGGCAGCAGGCCCTCACCATAACTCCACAGATCACCTCCATATCCCCATCACAAGGATCCATCTGTGGTGGGATGCTGCTCACTATATCTGGTATTGCTTTGAAATCCAGGAGGAATTTGGTAGAGGTCAGCCTGCAGAGTAATTATTCCTGTGAGATCCAGAAGTCTGATAATGACTCCATCACTTGTGTTGTCCTTCCAGGGGCTCACCCTCTGCACCCTCAGTGGCTGGCTGGGGCATCTCGGGCTCTCAGTGTCACAGTGGCTGTCAATGGGGTCAGCAGTGTGTGCCTTGGGGACTGCACACTCCACCTTCATGAGCACTGGACCCCCCTGGTCCATCTGGTCACCTGGAGGAGCAATGGCACCTTCACCTACGTGACCATCAAAGGGCAGAGGCTGGCATGGCAGGGTGACAGCCCCAGGGTACAGGTGGATAACAGCACTGCCTGCACGGTGACCTTCTGGAATGAGACCATCATCAGGTGCCAGACAGGCTGCCTGGCCCCAGGGGAGCACCAGGTTTCCATAGGCAGCAGGAAAAGTGGCCGTGCTTGTTTCAGAGGGACATCCAGCCTTCTCTCCCTCCTGCCCTGGGTGTACCAGTTTTACCCACGGAATTTCAGCACCCATGGGGGAGGCCTGCTCAGCTTAGCTGGGCTGGCTCTGAAGGGACAGAGGATGACTTCAGTCCTCGTGGACCATCACCCTTGCTTCATTCTCAGCATCAGCTGTGTGCTCATCCAGTGCACGGTGCCTCCAGGGAAAGGCTCGAGGGCTCTGAGTCTGAGAGTAGATGGACTCTCCTATTACCTTGGAACAATAAGTTACAGTGAGGAGTTTACCCCAGCTTTCCTTTCACTTGTTTCCACTGGCCTCCTTTTAACTGTTAACGTATCCCAGGTGACAGAGATGGACTTGATCCACGTGTTTATTGGAGATTTTCCTTGCAGCAACATCACCATCACTGGCTCCTTGCTGCAGTGCACAGCTCCTCTGCTCCCTGTGGGAGAGTACCCTGTGCTGGGCCTGGATATTCCCAGGGGATGGGCTTCCTCCAACCTGACATTCACTTCTCACCTGACAGTGACAGCTGCACATCACAACTGGAGTAAGTCAGGGGGAGTTGCTGCAGTTCCTCCACTGGTTTTGTGTGAGGCACTGCAGTGCTTTTCTCATGAAAGCAGAAATTATGAATTTAAAAAAATGCTTTTGTTGACAGCTGGCTGTCAGGCTCTGTCTTAAATCCCACTTTCTGCTCTTTTCTAAGGTGGCTTGAAAGGAGGACAAGTTTACCTGCATGGAACTGGTTTTTCCCCAGGGAAGACTTTGGTCACAGTGTGTGGCACCAGCTGTGAAGTCCTGGGCAACATGACAGTGACTGAGCTGAGCTGCCTTGCCCCACGCCTACCAGGTCAGTTAAAACTCAGAAACTGTCCTTGTGTTAAAAATGTCCCCTAAAATCTTGACCCAAAATGGGGAGTCCTAGTGTGTCCCATCCCAGGGGAACAAGCCCTGGAGAGAGGAGAGGAATTAACATAGCACTGGAAAAGTTTGGACCTGATGATCTTGGAGTTCTTTTCCAACTGTAATGATTCCATGAATCTCTGAGTTCTGTGTTTTGAGCTCAGGGTGGTGTCAGGTGAGATTTTGTGTCAGTGGCCATGGATGTTGGATTGGATCCAGCATGTGCCTGTGGCCACACTCTCCTGACACCAACGTTTCCTCAGCAGTTATTCCTTGGGAAAGCTGCCCCACATAAAACATATGGACTGCAGGGCTGGGTACCCAAGCACCTCTTAGCCAACATCACCATCTTAATGAATTAAACTCCCTTAAATGCCTTTTCTTCTGAGGAAATGGTCTCAAGCTGTGCTGTTTCAGTTTGCCCAAGGAAGTGGTGGAGTCATCATTCCTGAAAGAGTTTAAAAATGTGTGGATGTGGCACTTGAGGACATGGTTTAGTGGTGAACTGTCGAACATGTTGGTGAGATGATGGTTGGACACAATGATCTTAAAGATCTTTTCCAACTTCACCATTCTTTGATTCTGTGGCCACACACATTTTGTGTTTTGGTTACATGGTGGGATGGCCTCAGTAGAAAGAAAAGGTTGAATGGCTGGAAGGGTGAACAGATGACAGACATGACAGGTTCATACCTTTGGGAAGCTGGAGATGAGGGTTTGACTTCCTTGGGAGGAGGATGGGATCATCCAGCATGACCAGAGCATCTTCTTTAACTGGACAGAGACATGATGATCTCCATCTCTCAAAGAGAAATAACTGAATTTTGGAGCTAACTCTTCAAAACGAGCATTTCCTGGGACAGGATGTGTTTCCTCCTTTTCCTACTGAAGGCTTAGAATTAGGTTTCTCAGATCTGTAAAAGGCAAAATTTAAGACTTTTAAATCTCCCCTCTGAGCCATTCCCCAAATTCTAAACATGGAGTGTTCACCTTGCTGCTTGACTCATTGGTGGAGCCCCCAACCCTGGAGGTGTCCAAGGAATGACTGGATGTGGCACTCAGTGCTCTGGGCTGGGTGACAAAATGAGAATTGGTCAAAGCTTGGACTCTGCAATCTTGGAAATCTTTTCCAACCTAAATGTGCTGTGATTCAGGGATTCCAACACTTGGAAGCTTAACATTTCCACCCCTTCATAGCTTTGAAGTTGGAGAACATCTGGAGGTCTGCACAAAGATTTGCTGTTCTGAGACTGTCCAGACATCCAGTATCCAGGTGACCAGAGATCCATGACCTTTTATTCTTTGTGGATGTGAAAGAAAGGTGGCAAGTTAGGGTGTCCATCAGGGTAAATTTTACAGGGGTTTGTTCAAAGGTGTGTGGAATATCCATCCTCCAAAATAGAAGTTGAATGAATTATTTGCTAAGAAACCACCCTAATGTGAAATTCAACATTCTTTTGAGCAAGGGTTGGGGCAAGAGGCATTCAGGTGTTCTCTTCAATCTCTCTCATTCCCAAATTCTAAATTTACTCCTGTCATTTTGAACAGTTCCTTTCAGAGAATCCCAGAAAGATTTTGGTTGAAGGAACCTTTAATGTCCTCTAGTTCCAACCCCAGTGCCATGAGGAATACTAAGAAAAATGGAAGGGAGAAAGAAAAAGGGCTTTAAAACCCAACCACCAGCACTCCAAAAGAGACACCAAGAGGGCATAAAGAGCTCAGTTTTCTTTGTTTTAAACAAGGCTCAAGCATAGCCCACAAAACTGCTTGTTATTTTAGACAGAAAAAGACATAGTGCTGGAGTGCTGGAAAGAAAACCAAGAAAAAATGGGTTATTGGAGGGAGAATAGCATACTAAAATTGAATCACATTGATCCAAACTGTGTTCAGAACAGGCAGGACCACGATGCTTGTTCCTGTCACTAGATGTCAGCAGGTGAATGCTGATTGCTGCTTGAGTGTCTGGAGGGGAAACGCAAAAGAAGCCTTGCCAGTTTCACCAGTCGAGTTGCAAAATATTTGTTAATTAAATATTTACAAACTTTCTTTTTTTCTTAAAGAAAAAAAAAAAAATCTTTTTGCAGGCTGCTCAAATGTGTGTTTGTCACGCTCTTTGTGCTCCCTGAGACAGTTCCATTCAGTTTGTGCACATCTGCATCTGCCATGGGCACATCTGTATACAGAGCAAGATGCTTTCCAGATACTCTTCCACATAATGCTAAAAATTTGACAACTTAAAAAATAAAAAAATAGGGTTTTAACTCGGCCCTCCACCACGTTTAGGGTGGTTTAAGTGCAGTAACTCCAGTCTCACCTCATGGTTTGCATCATGCTGTTTGCCTGGGGAATTTTGCCCACATCCAGTGGCTTGTCCCCATGGGAGAGGTGGCAAAGAGACTCCAGGGATTCAGGAATGGGGAGGAATGGGAAGGTGCCCCAGAGCCCCTCAGAGCTGTGTCCAAGTTGGATATTTGACCTTTCCCAGCTCTGCTGGCTGAATTGAAGAGCTCAAGCTGCATTTCTCTGCTGCTGAGGGCTGTGGAGCAGAACCCCCTCTCCTCTGGCACTGTGGCATGTCAGGTGGCAGTGGCTGCCCCGGGTCTCAGTGCTGGGTCATGTTGTGTCTGGCTTGTTTGGGATTAGAGATGTCCCCGTGGGAATCCCCAGCTGCTCTCATGTGACCCAACCCACAGGGCAAGGCTCTGCAGGTAGGAAATGTGACTTCTTTCCTTCTTTCCCTTTGAGCAGGAAGTTTTTCTGAGAGATGGGGAGTTGCCAGGCTCAGCAGGATCCATCCATAAGCCTTCCCCATAAGCTTTCCTTAGGAAAGGTGTTGAGCAGGGTCACAGCCAGGTTTTGGTTTGATCACCAAGGATGATCAAGAGCTGGCCATGTTCCTGGGATATGCTCAACCCAGAGCACAAGGAATGGAAATGCAGGACTAGACTCATTTATGAAAAGCGTTGTCTTTTGCAAGATGCAGAAAAATAAATCTAGAACAAAGCTAAAATTTGATTTTCAGCCTTAAAGCTTAAAAAAAAAAATACCAAGATTAAATAAAATCAACAAAACTCCACTGCCTTCAAGGAAAAACAAATCCAAAAGAAAAATGCCCAAATTAACCCATGGGTCTTTAAAGTGGCTTGATCACCATGCCTGGAAGGGTTCAAAAGCCACGTAGATGTGGCACTTGGGGACATGATTTAGCAGTGGGGTTGGCAGTGCTGGAGGAATGGTTGGGCTCAGTCTTAGAGGGCTTTTCCAGCCAAAATTATTCTATGATCATGAAAGCTCTGCCCTTCTCTGGTTCTTGCTTTGTTGCTTGTGCCACTCCATGAGTGAAAATGTAGTTGTAGATTCTGTTCAACTCAGGTTAAATTGACAGAACATGTGGTTAATGTTTGTGGGACTGAGTTGTGCTCCTGTGAAAAATGAGAAAACTGGCAGGAGACAGGTGAGAAAATAACTGATTATTCCTCTAAGGTGATATTAGGGTAAATAGCATATATAATTTTGCCAGTAAGCCAGCCTGAGATTTTATTTTTACATTAGGGGGAAGGTGAGAAAAGCTCCTTTAAAAGGAGTTGAACTGATAGGAGAATGCATCAAGGTAAAAGCTCAGCCTGATTTTCCTGGTTGCATCAGCATGCTTGGAATAACAGGTCTGACTTTGTGGTTTTGATGTAACAGTTCTTGGGATCTTTGTTAGAGGGTGCTGTACCTGCCATGAACCAGAGCCCACTGGTAAAAGTGGATGTTTGGGGAGGAGGATTTAGATTAGAGGCTAGAAATGAGTCTGGTTTGAAAGGATGAGATGTGTGGTTGGGTGGGGCAAGAGGAGAGAGAGGAAGGAGTTTTGGTTCTAAGAAGATGCACTGAGCCAGGACAATGGGGACTAGACTGGGGAAATTTGGGGATTTGTATGAGCAGATGCAGAAGATATGAAGAGTAGTGTTGTGGCAACTGGGACCTGAGTAGAAACCAGGGCCACAATAAACACAAACCTGTTTATCATGGAGACCAAAAGATCTACCTTTTAAATCCAGAAATGAAGTTAAGAGGGGGAAATAAAGCATATTAATTACATAGCAGGAATGTCTGACAGAGATCTATCAGGAAGAGATGCTTGAAAGGCACCTCTTGGGACTTCTGAGACCTGTCTGTGTGAAATGAATGTCTCACAGGGAGAAATCCTTCACAGGAGGAGGTTGGACTCGATGACCTTAACAGGTCTTCTTCTCCTCTCCCTTTTATAAACTTATTTCTTTTTTTAATTCTTTGTCTTCCGTGCTAAGCACATGCTGCTGCTCCACAGTCCATTTTGTGAGGGGGGGATGACCAGGGATGTGAGTTTTGGCACTGGGACTCCTTGGGCAGCTCTTCAGTCAATCCCTTGGAGCCTCCTGTAGGTTTGAGCCTCATCACACGTCCAGCAGTTGTTATTAAACAGTGACCCAGAACAAAGCCCTTGTGCTGAGCATCCCAGGATCCTGGACTAAGCCAGAGTATCCCTCAAAGCCAGGGCTGGGGGCAGTCAGTCCTGAGCCATTGCCACCACACAGAGATTTGGCTGCCTTAGTGTCTGATCTCAGAAGAGAAGCTGGAATGAGCTGAGTGCATTCATCCCAGCAATGGGATTGCAGGTCTGATCTTTACAGGGAGCACAAAGCTGCTTCATTCTGGGGTTTGAACACTAACCAATTAAGCAGGGAGAAGAATTGTGTCCCAGAACAGGCAGAATATCCTTTTAGGATGTGCCAAAAGCGTGTTGAGATCTTTAGTTGATATTTTTTGCTGCTGTTGTGGTAGGAGATGATGGCACCAAAAATACCAAGGGCTATTTGTGTTTCATGGTCAGAGGAATGGGAAGGGAAACGCTCTTAAATGAATAAAAATATTAAAATCTCTGAGAAGAGGGGAATAGGAGAACCTTGGAGAGCCCCAAGGAAGGAGTGGGAAAAGGACATCACCTCTAAAAGTGATATCTCCATCTGATGAACAGGAGATGTGGGGTGGGGAGGTGAGATTTTTCCCTCCTTCCACCAGGGAGAAAAGCAATTCTAAATTTGACTCTGGGCTGTATAGATTGAGTTTGCTTGGATTTTGCTTCCTCTGATCTCTGCAATCCTTTGTAGCCATATTCTAAAACTTAGGTTTTATAAATTAATACCTTTGTTTGCCTGGTGAGAATTAACAACTATTTTAGCTGTTGGTAGGACACAAGCCCTCCTGTTCCTGCAGGCATGATAACTTTGGGTTGAGGGCACTGGGGCACAGCAGAAACACCCAATTTCCACATTTTGGGGCTGTTTAAAAAGTGGCAGGCTGTTCCTGTGCTGAGCTCTCAGGGCTGTGTGGGAAACTCCTTCTGGTGACCTACATGAGCCAGGCAAGTTCTGTGACAGCAGCAAAATGTTGAGGAAAACAGCCCTGACACCCTGTGAGTAATTTCCAACATTTGTCTCAGAGTTCAAGTGGTTTTTCACATAGGAAAACTCTGCCATGTTCTTTTCAAGACCACAAAAGAAAACCAAAATCTTCCTGTAGTGAATTGGTTCTGCTGCAGGTTGTTGCAAATGCAAGATTTTTGCAGCATTTAGTCCCCTTGGATGCTATTTATTTGTCAAAACACAGATATCTAGTGCTGCTAAATGCCCTTGGAAAGCCAGGAAAGACATAAGGATTTTGTTCTAGGCATAGAATACCTGAAGTAGCTCTACACAGAATTTTGGACAATAAAAGCCAAATCTAGCTATCTTTTTTTAGTTTTCTCTGCCTATTACTTGTCTTAGTTGTAGGTCTTCAAGGCAAGGATTGTGTTTGGCTCTGTTTGGATGCCAAGAATTTTGCCCCTGGATTTTGGGAAGGAAAGGGATTAAGCATATTGCAAAATCTGTGAGCATGTGGGTAACTTTATCTTCTCATTCTACATCCAGAGAAGAAAAACAGAGAAGAATTGTCAACTCTCTCTCTAAAGTCCAGAGCAGATGAGCTGATAGGTTTTAATATTTCAAAAATACCTGAAACATTAAAGAGTTATAAACTCTTCAGAAATACCCCATATGAAATAATAAGTTTTTGCAATATGTTCTAAATATTTTAATATAAGAAATAGAACACTTTCACATTTTTACAATTTCAACCCCCATTTTTTAAGATTGCTTAGGAGACAAGACATTCATTGACAATGACACTTCCCCAGCAAACAATTTTGAACAAACTGGTACTTACAAAAGCAAATAGGGAAAATCCCTTTCTTGATAAATTTCCATATATTTGATTTCTGGAGCTTAAGGAATACTCTTGGATGCTACAGTGCAGTCTGTTATACTGTCCACAGACTTTTCAGGAATTCTTCATAACTATTTGGTTAGTTCAGGATTAATGATTATTCTCCAAAAGTCAGGGCTTTGAGAGAAACAGATTTCATGTCTGTCATGGTTTAATGATTAAAGGACTCCTTTCTAAAATTGTTAAACCCAAATATTTCAACTGAATCAGAACTTCAGTGACAGTTCATAATACCTTTTTTTTTTTTTAGCATTTTTTTTGTCTGGGTTTAGAAGAAGAAAATCTAATTTCTGCTCACAGAATCACACTGAATCACTTAGGTTGGAAAAAACCTCCAAGACCATCGAGTCCAACCTGTGAATGATCCTCACCTTGTCACCCAGACCAGAGCTCTGAGTGCCACATCCAGCCCTTCCCTGAGCACCTCCAGGGTTGGTGACTCCACCACCTCCCAGGGCATGGCATTCCAGGGCTGAACAGCCCTTTCCATGAAAAAAAACTCTTCCAGATGTTTACACCACTTGTTCTCAAAATGAACCTCAAAACAGCTGCTCCCATTGCAATTTTTACCTCATGCATGGAGGCAAACTTGGACCACATCTCAAATCATACTCAGCTATAAAACAAGGTGGGAGATCCCAGTTCCCACCAGTTCCCCAGGAACCCTCCAAGCTGTGTCAAAGTTTCCTCAAAAACTGTTTCTGGATTTCAAACTTATGACATATGTTGTCACATCTCCTTGGTAAAAGTTTTGTGCCATGTTCCTGAACTGTAAACCATGTTCTGCCTCTCCCAGAAGAAATGCCCATGATTGTATTTACTCTGACACTGACCCCCAGAAGAACTCTGCTTTTGATTTAAAGCCTTGGAGAAGGCTTCCAAATTTGAGTGATGGAGTTTGAATCACTGGTGTGTAGTTGAATAGAAGTGTGTAATTTCACATGGTGAAGGGTTTGGAATTTGGGGTTTTAGAATATAGTAATAGGTGTGGGACAAGATGGACATTCTTGGGTGTTGTCTCTTCTTCCTTCTTGTTCCTTCTTCATAATTTCAGGTAGTAGTTTTTAGTTAGATAAAAAGTACTGCAGTGCAAGTCACAGGTGTCATAGTCATTGGGCCAAAAGTATAAATAATATAAATGTTAGCTTTCAATTAGATAGTTTGCCTTTAAAAGACCTTGTAACTAGATCTACCAACATTTACTCCCTTTTAGCTTGTTAACTAAAAGTGCTACAGAACTCTTTGTACTATAGATAAGAATTAATAAAGAAGTAAGTCCAAATAAGAAAACCCATCTCTCATGCATTCAATCCTAACTCTAAATGAAAGGGAAAAAAAAACAAAAACAAAAACAAGCAAAAAACCCAAAAAAACCCCCCCAAAACCCAAAAAAAAAAATCAAAACAAAACAAAAAAAACCCCAACCAAACAAAGAAAAAAACTCCAAAAAACAAAAAAAAAAAAAAAAAACCAAAAAAAACAACAAAAACAACCCAGCCACTAATATGTAAGACCAGTAATAGGAAAAGTCCTTACAATCCATTTAGTTCCATGGCAGGGACACCTCCTGCAATGGCACCTCTCAGCAGTTAAAATATTCTCGATGTCAGTGGTGTTTAGGCTGCTTTGGGTTATTTTTTTTTTCCCTCTGCTGTCTTGCAGCCTCTTTGGCCATTCTCTGTGGTCTGACTCATTCTTCTGCCAGCTGCCAAGAGGACAGAGCCACCTTCATTGGCTGTGACATCCTGGTGACAGTGGGCACCTCCCAGCAGAGAGGATCTGTGTCCCACTTCTATGTCTGTGGGGACACCCCGCCCCAGGGACACTTTGCTGGACTCCTTGCCAGGTTAGTGCCATGTCTGCATCAGCCCAGGGGGTCCATCCACAAATAAAATCCCTCCAATGGTTTTCCACCTTTTGCATCCTTGTTCCAAGTGATGGAACAAATTCTTAATTCTCCCATTGATGCCAGTGGAGCAGTTTAGCCTTGAGACCACTAGAGAGCTCTGCTGGGTTGTGGAATTCATTCCCTGTGCCTATCAAAGCATCTCCAGCCCCCCCTCCTTCCCTCCTGCCTTTTTAAAGTGTTTGAGAGACATCACAAAATCCATCTGTAAACAGCCTGCTTTGTTCCTTCTTAGGTTTTAATATTTATCTTCTGATCCAAAGCAACATCTGGTGGGTGCCAATGGGAAAAAGATTAGGCATTATGAAAAGCAGAAGTCTTCTTTTTTTCTGTTGTTTTTTCCTTTTTTTTCCCCCTTCTTTCTTTTTTCTTCTTTTTTTCCCCCCCCTCTGCCTTTCTCCAAGCACTTTTATGAGTAAAAAAATCACAGAGTAAATCCATCAGGATGTGCAAGGGTTCTTATGCTTTGCAAATCCAAGGCCAAGCTGTCCAGGAATAAACTTGGAACTGTTCTCTTTGATGGAGCAGTGAGGATTTATTCCTGCAGAGCATTTACTTCTAGGGAATGTCTGAGTTAGGGAATAAACAGGTGAAGGATTGGGTTTGGAAAGGACCTCAAAGGTTATCTTGTTCCATCCCCATGGCAGGGACATCTCCACTATCCCAGGCTGCTCCAAATCCCATCCAGCCTGGCCTTGGACACTTCCAGGGTTGGGGCAGCTGCCTGGACAGTGTTTTAAATAAATATTTTCTTTATGTAATCTGTACCAGAGCCCCTCCTTTATCAGCTGATAATGGCAAAAGCATATTCCTTAAAAGAGTTGTAAGTTTTGCCATCTAACAACACTTGTATCAAGGTACATTCCTGAATTCCATTTAATAATTCACTTATTTTCTTGCATTTCCTTTAGACATTGCAACTTGTTAACAGTGTTGTAGAATGTGCTTGCATGAGGACAGAGATGAACTATCTGTTATTACAAGCAAAGCTTATTTAATTTTTGCAAAAAAACAAACAAACAAACAAACAAAAAAAAAACCAAACTGTGGAAACCACTCAAAGGTCCTTGTATTGACTTGAATGTTTGGGAAATTGTCTCTATGCCCTGCATCCAGCTGACCACCACCCCCTTCTGCCTTTAAAACTGTTGGTTATTTAAAAGATGCATTTTTTTCTTGGAGCTTTAAAAAGTACTCTGCAATCTTAAAAGATAGCCCAGTCCACTGAATTATTGTACAGGACAAGATTAATTCTCAAAGTGTTGCTATCAAAAGCAAGCACAGCTCCCCAAGGCTGGCTTTTGATTATTGATACAGCAGAGGGAAAAGTTTGTTTAAATATAAAAATAAAATTTTGGTGTTAAAAGGGTTCAGGAACTTGCAAAAGCTTTATTTATTTATTTATTTATTTTTCCTTTTTCAGTATTTTTGTGGTTTTTAATGTGTCTTTACCACTTAAGCCCTGAAAAAGGGCAACAAAACAAAGAGCCCCTAAGTGCAGGGCTTTGTTTGCAGAGTGAGCTGCTGCATCCAGCAGGGAAGTTTGAAATCTTCAGGGTCACCAAAGCACTCTGCTCACCACCCTGCTGACAAAGCTCTGAGCCCTGGCTTTCCATGGGTCAGTTTTGGGAGAGCTGTGGGCAAGGGAGGTGCTCCTGCCCCACCTGGAACAGTGTCCAGCTTTGGTCCCCAGCTCAGGAAGGAGCTGTTGGAGTCCAGAGGAAGCAGGGTGATGATCAGAGGGATGGAGCAGCTCTGCTGTCAGGAAAGGCTGGGAAAATTTGGATTGTTCAGCCTGGAGGAGAGGAGGCTGCAGGGAGAACTTAGAGCACCTTTCAATGGCTAAAGGGACCCTGTGAGATTTGGGGAAGGACTTGGGACAAGGGCCTGGAGTGACAGGGGAATGGCTTCAAACTGACAGAAGGGAGATTTTTGTGAGTTATTAGAAGGGAATTATTCCTTGTGAAGGTGAGGAGACCCTGGCACAGAATGCCCAGAGAAGCTGTGGCTGCCCCTGGAAGTGTCCAAGGCCAGGCTGGATGGAGCTTGGAGCAGCCTGGGACAGTGGAAGGTGTCCCTGCTCATGGCAGAATGGTGTCTAAAGTTCTTCCACTCCAAACCATTCTGGGAATTCAATCTCAGAGACACTTTACCAAAATCCTCTTATATAGAATTTTCAGGAACCTGAAGACCTCTTACAATCCTGATCCTGCCTATCTGTTCCTCTGTTTTGTTGAGTAAATCAGGCTGTGAACTGTTTCCTTTCTGAGCTATTCAGGAAATGTGTAATTTGTGTAATTTCTGGGCTGTGTTGGTGTTGCTGTAACTCCTCTCCTTTCTCCAACTTGCCTGTGTGAATCTGATGATGGGATGGGGAGGAGAGGGAGAAGCAGCAATGGCCAAGAGTCACAGAATCAATCAGGCTGGGAAAGACCTCTGGAACCATCAAGTCCAACCATTAACCCTGCACCACACTTTGCTCACCACTAAACCATACACTGAATCCTAAAGCTGCCCACAATGAAACACTACCAAAATCAGCAACTGTCAGCAGCAAAACCAAGGGAAAAAACATTTCTCTCCCACCACTTTTTCTATTACTTCATCCCCCTCTGCAAGGGGAGGCTTTGGAGCAAATGTCTGCTGGTATAACTGGCACATATATCGAATCTGCTTAGTCTGGGCTGTTAAGTAAGTTTAATTAATTTACTAAGTTAATGTTCCAATGTTAGCAACAAAGCATCATTGCAATCAGCTGGGTAGCAGGAATTGGAACCCCTAAATGAGCTCATTTTTTCACAGTTGGAATTAGGGACCAGTTAGCCAGTTGTGTGGTTTTTCCAATTTCTCCCCTTGCCCTAGGGGAGTTGCAAGTTATTCATTCCCCATTGCTAAGTGTGAGTAAGGTGGGGAGGGGGGAGGCACAAACAAACCCTACTCCTTGTAGGAGTCCATCTTTGCTGATTCCCTCCCTGGTGTCTGCACTTATCTGCCTGCCTTCGTCCTAGAATGGCATTCCTTCCTGTTTGTGATGGTTTGGGGAAGGAGAAAAGCATCACTGAGAGATATTTACTGCATGTGTTTTCATCCTGAGTGTGTGCAGATAAAGGGGGGAAAAAACAAATAAACAATAAAAGAATGGAAACAAAATTACCGAAATTTGCAAAGTTTGACAAATGGTGGCCAGGAGTTGCCACAAGCTAATGGCTTGCAATGATTAATAAGAGTAAAAATAATTGCATTTCATTAAGATTGATGACACCCCATTTAACCTCCCTTCTCGTTTCAGCCCTAAAGTGGAAAGAGATGAAGTTCTCATCTATAATAGCTCCTGTAACATTACCATGGAAACTGAGGCAGAGATGGAGTGTGAGGGAGCTAATCAGCCAATTACTGCCAAGATTACTGAGATATGGAAAAACTGGGGCCAGAACACTCAGGTATAATCAAATCTTTTTTACAGACTGATTCAAACAGCTTAAAATTAAATTTGTAATATTGTGTACATTTAAAGGGGGGCAAGAAAAAAAAACAATTTAGGCTGAGCAGCAGCAATATATAATATTAAATGCTTTCCAACTTTGAATAGCAGTCCTAATGCAGCACAGCTGAATTAATGGTTAACTATGGCTAATCATGTATTTTATGAGACATAAATGAGCTTTACCTTATTTTCTGACCAATGTATGTATTTTTTAACACTGTCTCCTTTTTTTTTTTAACATAAATTCAATTGTGTTCTAAAAATGTTATTTTCTGTTGAGCAGAAATCTTAGCCATGAGGTACAGTTTCAGCTCTCTGGCAGAGACTTAGCATTCAGTGCAGCCCTGGTTATATTTGATTTTTGCTGCTTTTCAGTAGCTGAAGGAAAATGGGACAGTCTTCTCAGTGCTATCTGTGGGCATAGCAAGAAAAGAAGAGTTCATGACAAAAATGCTATCATTCTGAACCAGCATACATTTTATTACTTGATACATAGAAATGTCATTGCTAACCTGAAATGTCCTGTTAGAGTACCCACAGTTTTGCAGAGAGGGTGTTTAGCCACCTGTAAGAAGAAATTTAGAGGGGTTGGATATTTGGTTGAACAGAAATTATCCCTTTTTCACTATCCTTTCTTAAAGGATAGCTGGAGACCTCCTGAATACAGGGATGTGTGAGGGGGGGATAGTTACACACCTTAGGATAAAAAAAACCCCCAAATGCTATTTTAATCTATTAAATAAAATTTTCACACAGTCTTCTATCATAATTTAGGAAGTTCATTCACTCAGCAACAATGTTAAAGCTACCACAGTAATTTTGAACTCTATCTGCAAAGAGATTACCTGTGTTAAAGGACTTTAAATTTATTTTGTCACCCCAAAAAGTAGCTGCAGTGTTCTGGCAGAGTAATTTTGGTGCATTTCTAGTGTTGAATTCTATATTTAATTTTATATATCTGATCTATTCTATATTTAGGAGTCTATGAATACTTGTAAATCTACTTTACATGAATATTGCTATTGGAGTGGAATATCCTAAATTAGAATTTTTTGCTTCTGTAAAGCCTGTCCTTGGTGTGGGAAGGAATGTCAGATGTAGAATGTTACCTGTTAAGGTTCATTTGTTCATCAGCCTTGTTAGTTATGTTAACTAAAACATGTCCAGGAGAAAAGCAACCCTCAAAAATTGCTGGTTGGTGACTGCAGGAGTGAAGTGCCCAGGCAAATATGAGATTAGATAACTTCTGCTCACCCTCCTGTTTTCCTTCCCAAATGGGAAAAGGGCATTTTTAGAGCCTGGGCTGCAGCTTGGAGGGACATTCCCCACTGCTCAGCTGTGCCACAGGTCCTGCAGCCTCAGAAATGGCAGCATGACAGGCTGGGAGCAAGAAGAGGAAGAAGCTGTGAGCTTTGTCCCTGCAGGGGTTTTTCTGCTCAGAGCAGGGAAAACCAAGAAAGTCCTGAGTGTCCTGAATGAACAAATTCATTCAGAGCAGGATGAAAACAGCAGCACTCGAGATCTGGGATTTGCTGCTGCTTAATGAACCCAGTGGGCATTCAGAATCATTTTATCCCTCTTCCCAAAACTGGCTGGGGTGAGCAGAGGTGGATGGGTGGGGAGCTCAGATAAATGGCTTCAATTTGGGTGCCTTTCTGGCTGACAGCATCCCGTTAAGATTTACGAGCTGGCGGCGCGTGCCTGCTTCACTGTGGGGGTTTAAATCAAGTCGTGTGAACTGGCCTTACCTTTCCCCTGGAAAAAATGGTCCCCAGGTTCAGCACTAAGCAGTGGAATGCATTAATAGCACCACGTGCCTTAGGATAATGGTGCTATTAGCAGGCAGCACGACTCTGTGTACAAGTAATGGGGCTGCATCTCTTTATAATAACATCTGGCACTTCTCTTGCATGCTCATGCAAGGATCTCAAAGCATTCCATAAAAAAGGGGCATGATCCTGTTCCCAGCACAGCTGCACTGCTCAGAGGTTTGTTTTCTGCTCCCTCTGCTGCCAGCTGAAGGATGCCTGGGCTGAGCACTCAGCTCAGCTGGGTGCTGTGGGAGGGCTGGCTCAGAGATGATGATGATGGTGGAGCAGGATTAGCTCCAGGATGGTGCTGGAAGTGAAAATGTAGAAAGGCTGACAGAAGCTTGTGGCATGGAATGAATGGGAACTGGCAAGAAGAGAGCCAGCTGGTTGAGAGCAGGAAAAAAAAAAAAAAAAAAAAAAAAGTAAAATGATGGTACTGTGAACTTGAGAGGTACAAATGGTGACATCACCAAACCTGCCAGAGCTCAAGCAGCATCTGGACAACATTCTTAGGCACAGACTGGGGCTCTTAGTGCTGTTCTCTGCAGAGCCAGGAGTTGGCCTTGATGATCCTTGTAGGTTTCTTGCAGCTCAGGATATTCTGTGATATGCCCATTATTCTGTGGCACAGTTGTTAGGGTATTTTTTCATCTGTTGTTTAAACAACTGCATTTTCTGGTAGGTGCTGCAAAATCCATCGCTCAATCTTTGTCCTTTAAGCTCTGGTCTCTGAGCTGTTCCTTGCATGAATCACAGAATCCTAAATGTTGGAAAAGACCTCCAGGTACACCAGGTGCATGTTTATGGTGAGGGATGGGCTCAGATCTGAATCTAGATGACTTCCAGAATTTCATGGAGTTTCAAGGTGCTACCTGGAGATCTGTGATTTTTCAGACTTTATGAAATTTCAGTTCAACTTGGATTTTTCCTGGGGTCTGGTCTGTATCCCACCAACCCCCCAGAGAATAAATTTTATGATTTTCATTAGAAACTGATTTAAGCTCTTGCCTCACTTTGTGTTTGAAGTATTTTGCCCTGTATGACTTAATTAGGTCACAAGAAGTAAGCAGCAGGCCTCTGCCCCACTGTTGCATTCAGCATCATTAGTGTTTGTAACTTGCTCTGTTATTATCTAAGAAGAGTTGCACAATTATTTTTATTTCAGTATATAATGCAATTTAGCCTACTGAAAAGAGAGGGAGGGAAAAAAAAAAAACCAACCCAGCACTGATTGTATATCCCACAGGACTTAATTAGTTCACAGCTTCGAGAATGCACTGGATAATGGGAAGACATGAATTAAATAATAAAAGGGAAAAGAAAAGTTCTAATGCTCACTCAGTACCTGTCCACCTCCACCTTGGCTGCATAATGAGACATCAGCTCTGGTGACACTGATGAGATGAGCAGAACACCCCAAAAACACGAGGAGGGGATGCTCATGGGAGGGTTTGGCCAGGCTTGGGTGGCTCTGAACCCATTAAGCTTAGTGAGCCTTCCAATTATTATTCCAGATTGCTGGACCAGACCTAATCATGATGCAAACATGCTGCTGGAGCAGTGCTTGCCTTCCACTGCCCCTCCTCTGCCTGCCCACGTGGCTGATGGAATCTTTGGCAGGGGGCTGATGCCAAGTGAGCCATGGGGAAGCTGAGCTGGTATCCCAGGGAATTCCCTGCAACCCTCAAGGGGTCTCTATTGAGGGATAGGAAGCTGATAAAAAATAACTTGCCAGATAAAAATGCCATCCTGGCATCCATGGCTCTGCCTGGGTGTGCTGTGCTGCCTTGAGTTAGTTTTTAATTTTCTTTGTTTGTTTTTAAGGGAAGGTCTTGGGATTTAAGGGGTGGCTTAGAGTATTGAGGATTTGTGAATTCTTAGCTTGGTGACTGATACAGGGGTAATTGCTTTGTTCACTTCTCATGAAAAAAAAATAAAAACCCTGTGTCTGAGATATGTACAATCACCTCAAAAATCCTCTCTGTTCATCTTCCACTTAATATAATCAGGACTAGATTTTCAAATCCCTTGGATTCCTCTGCAGATCTCAGAATCATTCTTTTCCTTCTTTTTCAGCCTTTTTTTTCCCCCTACTTACCATTTCTCTTGATGCCAAAGCACTTGGAGGTGAGGGAAGCAATGCAATGGTTTCAAGCAGTGGAGATGTTTGGTGATTTACAAGGTGGCAAAGCCTGGGCAGCTTTCAGGGAGCTTGGGAGGGGCTCTGGAAGCCCAGGGCACTCTGCACATAAAGGGCTGTTACTTTATCACAGCAGGGCTGGTGCAATCATAGATTGGTTTGGGTTGGAAAGGACCTTAAAGATCATCTCATTCCAGCCCCAGCTCCTGAGCAAGTTCTCCATCTGTGAGGTTACAAGTGATGGGGAGTGACTCTTGTGCTCTCATTTTAGAGCTGTCCTCATGATGTGTGGGTGTTTGATGGGTGCATTTTTGAGGGTGAAGGGCTCATACTCAGCAGTCCATGAGAGAAACACTACAGCAGGCTGAGAGTATTTAATCAGTGTAGGGATCATGGAGTCACAGAATGGTTTGGGTGGGAAAGAATCTTTAAAAGATCACCCAGTCCCAATGCCACGGGCAGGGACACCTTCCACCATCCCAGGTTGCTCCAAGTCCTGTCCAACCTGGGCTTGGACACTCCCAGGGATGGGGAAGGAACAGAGCAGATTCCAGTTTGATATGGAGTTTGAGTGGGTTAATAAAACAGCTGGCCTCTTCTCCACTTGAAGAATAATTATGATATAATAAGATATTTTATTCCTGTGTATCCATTTAGAGAGTGCAAACCTTTTATCTGGCCATGGGGATCACAACTTGCTGAGGTTTGGGAATAGTTTCACTGGATTTATTAGCAAGTATCCTGGTAGAACCTGAATTTATGTTGTCTTGGGCTGTGAGTAGAGTTCCTGGCTCCTTTGGCAGTGCAACCAGCCAAAAAAAGCCAGCATGGGACATCAGGAATGGGGCTAGGGGAAACTCTTCCATGATATTTTGTGTGTATTTTCATAAATATGCACTTTAAACAGCCCAGCAAGCCCACCCTTGTATTTCCAAATTCCCTGTTTTCTTAACTTTATATCTTGATGCCAGTGTTATTTTCAGAAGGAGGTGGGGAGTGCAATAAAACCCACCAGACCCTCACAGAAAAGACGTGGAACACTCCATAAAAAAAAAACCAAAAAACAAAAAACCCTAATAAAAATAAAGCCACAAAACCATTTTTGGGGTGTGGGGGCTGCTGGAGCAGAGAGGTACCATCTGCAAGGTTGTTAAGATGTAGAGAACCAAGATGGGCTCCCCAGTAACCACAGGCAATGTGAAGAGATAAATGGTTGACCCGAGCCCGTGTCAGGCAAGGATTGATGCCACTATCAGCCCCAGTGCCTTTGCAATGATTTTTTAAAAAATCTCTGATAGAGTGTGTTATCTAGTTACTGGCACGAGGGCAATGGCCTAGAGGCAGCAGGGAGGAGGGGGTGAGGAAGAAGGAAAGGAGGAGAGAGAAAGGAAAAAAAAAGGTCATTCCAGGAGGACAATTTCTGTTGGACTAAATGAGAAAATAAAGGTGTTGCTCTGGAAGGGGAAGGTAAATAAATAAATACTAGGAAAAAGGGGCTGCTAGGTGTGTGAGGAAAGGATAAGCAAAATTGCATCTCTTCTTTTCTCTGTTTTTATTTTTTTTAATTTTTTTTTTTTCCTTTTAATGGGTTCAGCCTTGGGCTGCAATGGGAAATTTAGGAGATGTGCTTCTGGTGTTGTTTTATTTTCCTTTAACTTTTTGCTTCCCAATTTGAGGTTTAACCATTTCCTCTCCTGCTGTCAGATGAAAAATAAAGGACTGAACTGCAACTTTCTCTTCCCCCCCACCCACATTGAGAAAAACCTCTTCTTTTGATTTGCAATCCCACCATGTTTCCAATGTTTCTAAGGAGATTATTTCCTGAATTGTAAGTGGCTTTTCAGAGAACACTCCTTTCCCCATCTCTCATACAGTTTCACTGAGAACTGCATTGGGAGCCATGCCCAGGATGTCCTAGGATGGAGTAACACTGCAATCCAAAACATCTCAAAGCTTTTCCACTGTGTGTGAAATCAGAACTGAACATGGCATAGGTTAATGAGAACATCTTTTTTTTTTCTTCTTCCCCATCTTCATGCCTACTCCCAACCCTTAAGAGAAACATTTGGAGTGAAAAGTGGCATTTTGGAAGTGCTCCTCCAGCAAATCTTTCCCTTCCTGCCCAGAAGGGTCAGGAGGGTGTGGGAGGCTCCCTGAGTGACTGTGGGCTCCTGTCCTCTCCACTTGCTCCCAGGTGATTGCACAGAGTGTTGTTGCCACTTTCCTGTTTAATTATGACAGAAACTCTAATTGATTCCTTCAGCAATTCAGCATTTTGGAAAGGGGAGCGTTGTCTGTGTTTGAAACCATGGCTTTGGTTCTCCATCTGTGGAATTACATCCTGGTCTGACAGGATGGTTTGGGTTGGAAAGGTCTTTAAAAGATGTAGATCCTTCCACCAGGCTGGTGTCTCAAAGCCTGGCTTTGTGTCCTTGGGGGAAGGGAGTGGGAATGTTGGGACTGTGCTGGGGTGTCCAGCCTGGGCTCTGGCTGAAACTGGAGGAAGCCTTGTGCCTTCTCCTGCTGCCCATCTGGAATTTGGTGGGAAAACTTGGAGACACACCTAGGCCAGGCTTGTTCTGCACTGGAGCATGGCTTGGCATGGCTGATGGTCTTGTCCTTTGTGTGATGTGGGACAAAGCTGCTCCTTCCAGCCCCTCGTGTCACTCACAGGGGACAGTGCCACCCTCTGATTATCCTCTCCCCAGTCCCAAACAGAGCAGCACCTTGGGCTGGATGCTCCACACGTGTTTTTTGGGTTCCAGAGGCATTGGCTGACCTACAGCTCCTTCCCAAATATTCTGGGGTCTGGTTCAGCACCCAGCAAGGACTAGGCATGTGGTCACACTCTAGTGAAATCTGGGAGGTTTCAGCGGCATACTGGCCAGAGTGGGATCTTTGAAGGGATTCTTGATGTAACTGGGCCATGGATGTAGCTCTGAAGTTCTGAGTTTGGTGCCTGTCCTCTTGCCTCGAGGGCAAGGCCAGGTGTCCCACCCATTCCACAAGAAGTGAGGGGAAGCCTTGGGTAAAGTGGGAGGGAAACACAGTTATGTTCAACTAATTTGGAAAAAAAAAAATCAATCCAGAGGACAACAAAAGCCTGAAAGTTTGGTCTTGTAGCAAACCACTGGTAGTGATGGAGAGACAATCATCTTGTATCATGATTTCCTCTGTGCACAGAGTTTAGAGTGAGGAATAGAGAAAGGACAAATAGCATTGTTTAGGGTTTTTATAAAGTTTGATTTTTTCCTGGTTTTGTCACTGTTGGTGCTATCATTATGTTTAGCATAGACTAAAAATGCAAACTAGTTGTACAGCTAGAGGAAAAAAACCAATTTAAAGCAGAGAGCTTTCAGTTCAAGGAGTGTTTATTAATAACTTACAAAAACAATTGCTGTAGCAGGAGGGAAAACCAGAGCTCTTTGCCACTATGAATCTACTCTTGGCTTCCCAATGCCTCTAAGGAAAGGGTTAATTCTTTGTGGCTGCCAGTAAAAGCAAGCTGTTTTCGTGATGAGCCTGTAATAGGCGGGTGATAGACTGGCTTAACAACTGCTCTAAATGCCGGGTACCACCCCCTGACTGGCAGCTCCCTAAGTGGGAGCCCCTCGTGTCCAATCTGTCCTCGTGAATTGCTGCAGAGCAAAGGACTTCATTAAGGGATCGTAAGGGGAGCTCGTAAAAATCAGCAAATAATTAGGCTGGGCAGGAGAGAAGGGGACTGAGAGCGCTGTGGTCCCCCTGAAGAAAAGCAGATGTGCCAGGGCAGGGAAGCTCAGGTGAAGTGGGTGCTATAAACACTTAGCTCTGAACGCTGGCTCTTCTCAATAAAGCTCAGTTCAGCCCCCTCTATGACTTTAACAAAATATTCCCAGTCAGCTCCCTGGGTGGTGGAGGGCTGGGAGCTGTTTGCTCATATTCAGTTAAATTTCAAATGTCAGAGCTCGTTAGTGGTGATTTTAGCCACAGACAGTTTGTGAGGAGCTGGGCAAATTTGAACTTCCTCCAATAAAATTGAGGAAAGAGATTGCTGTTTTGCTTGTTGATTTATTTTGCTGCTTTCACACATCTTCCCTGGGTCTGGGATTGTGATCAGGGGTCAGCTTCACCCACTTAGGGTTATAGTGCTCCCTCTTTCACACACACTCTCTTGCTCTTTCATTCTCTAATTCACCTTTATTTGCAGCTTTTCCTCCTGCCTTCACCTGTGTTTGGTGAGCAGAAGATGCAATTTTTGCTTTCAGTGTTGAGGGGAGCTTTTCTCTGAGCTCCTAGGAGGGCAGGCACAGGAAGGCAGCACAGACATTCTGTCTTAGATTTAGGTAAGATATTTGGGAGAAATCCTTCCTTGTGAGGGTGGGGAGACTCTGGTACAGGTTCCTAGAGAAGCTTTGGCTACCCCATCCCTATGAATGTTCAACACCAGGTTGAATGGGGCTTGCAGCAACCTGGGATAGTGGAAGGTGTCCCCTGCTCTGGCAGAGAGTTAAATCTAAATGGTCTTTAAGGTCCTTTCACACCCAAACCAGTCTGTGACTGTGTGATTCTCTGAAATGAATTGGTTCAGAAGAAGTTGGGCAGGCAGTGTTGTTCTGCAGTTACTTTTTGGGAACTCTTTTGTGGTGAGTCAGGGGATGGAGCCACTGAGCTAAAAATGAGACTTCAAAGCTGAGATGGCTCAGACAGAGTTGCAGAAATTGATTTTCTTCTGTGCTGAAAGGGCTGCAGGTCCTGGTCACTGGCACAGCCCCAAGCCAATGTTGCTCATTGTTCAGGAGGGAGTTTCTGCATTGTCAGGTACATGAAGGGTTTGAATACAGGTACCATGGGTAACAATTCTGGGTGAGTTTCTCCAGGTGGTGATAGCTGGTGTTTCCACTTTTACCCACATCCTATTTGCTGTGTGTGCACTGGGATGGTGCCCAACTCTCTCCAGAATGAAATTCACCCTTGGAATATTACTCAGCACTCATCTGCATCCTTTAGCACTTGGATGCAGCCAGATACTGGGGTAAGGATGTGGCAGCAGGGATCCTTGGGCAGAAGGACCCTGGGTTTTATATCCTGCCAGATGCTTAACAGGCAGACAAGTGTGTGTGGGAGGGCAGAGAGGGAAGGCCATGGAGTGTTTTGTTGCAGGGGATCTGCATTCCCAACAAAGATGAGCTGTTACAGACAGAGGGATGTCTTTACAGCTCAAACAGCAGCAGTTTGTGCTTTCTGCTCAAAGGCCTCTCAGTTCAGAGGGCAGTGTGTTGGTGGAGAGGTTCTCTCTCACGATAGGCTCTCATCTTGTCTGATTTGAATGAAGTTTGGACTAAAATCTCCTGAAATGACAAGAGCAGCTACTGTCCCATGACGTGTGTGATGCTCTCCTCAGCAGAAGCGTTCTCATTCAGGGCAAGTGGTTCAAAGTGCACTGAATTAACTTCAGCTGCCTTCTGGCTTCTGCTGTGGGGCTGCCTGCACCCTTGAAATCATGTGTCGTGCCACTGTGAGCTCAAACTACTGAAAAAAATTAAAATTAAATAGATGGAAGCGCTGTTCTACCGAAAAGCAGTTCTAATTTTAGCTACATAAAATAAATGTGTAAAAATGTACATATCTGCTGCAGACATTCTCATTTCAAAGGTGTCTTGTGTTGGGAATGTTCTCCCCTCTTTGTGCAGCTCCTTGCAGAGTAGGTTGGGAGGTTTTATTTGATTTATCACAGTTAAAGAGACACCCCTGACTGCAGCAAAATGACATGGGTGTTCCCAGTGTTCCAAATGCCCCTCAGTGCTCAGATTCCCATTAGGAACTGCCAAATTCAGCTTGGAGGGACAGGGCAAAGGTGGCTTTGCTGGGTGTGACATCTTCCTTGCCCCCATCACCCAGTGATACCCTGTTGCTTCTGTGACCTTTCCTGCAGGAGTGCCACCTTCACCTTTTTACCTCTGTGGCAGATAAGTGTTGTTGATGATGACAATAAAGATAGCAGAGAGCACTCTCCCTCTTGGTTGCCCCATCTGGGCTGTGTTTGATCCGAAGGGCCGGCGTTCCAGGCAGATTGCACTATCAGATGGAGCTGGCTCTGTTTCCTGCATTATTCTTCCTGGCTGTACCACATTATGCAATTATGTTTGCATTTAAACCTGGGCACTTACCTGTAATGATGCTGTGGCTCAGTGCACGATACATTAGAGCAGCAGATAATGCACACAGATAGGCTGAGGGCAGCATGCTGTTGATGTGCTAAAGCTAAACAGGACACCCAGTCTGAGAGGGGGCTCTGAAAGCTTGCAGCTTGGCAGGAGCTGCTCCACTACCTCTCATTACTGAAGTAGCAGCTGTGCAGGGTGGGATTCTCCACCTGAGAATTGTCTCCATCACAGAAGTCACACAGCAGCACTGGTGGTCGCTGCCACCCACTTCTCCAGGAGCAGGACAGTCTTGGTGGCTGCTGGGAGTCCCAAACCCTGCATCCCTACAGCACAACGTGAGAGGAAATTATTCTTTCAAGACCTAAAGGAGGCTTAGAGGAAGGCTGGAGAGGGATTTTTCACTGAGTAATAGGACAAGGGGTAATTGTCTTAAGCTAAAAGTGTTTTTAGATTAGATATTTTGAATAAATTCTTTGCTAAAGGATGGTGAAGCTGTGGCACATGTTTCCCAGAGTATCTGTTGCTGCCCAATCCCTGGAAGTGACCAAGGCCAGGCTGGATGGGGCATGGAACAACCTGGGATAGTGGAAGGTGTCCCTGCCCATGGCAAGAGGATGAGCTTTAAGGACCCAGATTTAAGGACCCAGCTTTAAGGACCCTCCCAGTCCAAACCATTCCCATTCAGTGATGCACCTTAGAGAAGTGACTGTGCCTCTGCTGCTGGCCAAGCCCTTTACACCTCACTACACCTGCAGTCATCCCTGTGATGCACTGATAATCATAAATACTCTGCATCAGAACCTACCCTGGGTGGATGGTCTTGCCCAGTAATGATCAATGGCCCTGATGCTTTGGCTGAGGAGATGTGGATGCAGTTAATGCAGTTAATGTTTTTCCTTGGATTGTGTGGTTTTGATGTCTGGCTGCTGTATTTTATGCATAGGACAGACCAAGCAGACAGTTTGCCCTCTTCCAATCACTTTTCAGTCAGGTTTGCTATGGAGATGGTTTGTGCATTAACTCACCTGTACTCCCTATATAACTCACCTATGTGCTTCCCTGGGGGCTGTGGGAAAATCAGAGATCCCACACTGGTGTTCTGACCTTCACAGCAGACTTGGCACTCTTGCAAAGGGTTCTAAAACACATGGAATCCCACCTCAAATTGAGGAAGAACTTCTTTACACTGAGGGTGGCAGAGCACTGCAACAGCTGCCCAGGGAGGGAGTTCCCATTCCAAACACACCTGGAGGTGCTCCTGTGTCACCTGCTCTGGGTGACCCTGCCCTGGCAGATCTCCAGAAGTCCTTTCCATCCCAAACATCTCTGTGATCTGGTATATCTTCCTGCCTGATCCAAAAAACCCCATCGTCATCTCTCTCTGGCACTGTTGGGGTGGATGAGCCTCGCTCCTCCCATTTACTGCATTTACTCCATTTACTGCAGCACCATTCAGAAATCCTGCTTGCTGACACACAATTTGGTTACTTTTCCTGCAGGTGGTGGGGAAATTACTGAGCTGATATTTGCACTGCAATGTTTGCTCTCAGATCAGTAAGTGTAACTCAGGATCAATTGGGAGGCAATATTTGCACAGTGCAAGGGCTGACACAGTCACCAGGCTTGGTTATCCTGCTTGTGCCAACAACTTGATGCTGTAATTTTCTCATCACCATTAAATTGCTGGTTTTAATTTGTCTCAGAAGCCTCTGTACTTTGAGAAATGGCTGGTCTAGAGAGATGTAAATTATGTGTGCCCTGTAACTGTGTTCTGGAAAGGAAAACCCAGTCCTGTTGTGTCTAAACTGGAAGGTTGTGCTGAATTCCTCAATGTGTTTACACCCACAGGATTTTCAGCAAGTTGGGCTTAAAACTCTGCACTGGGATAGTTCCCACTGTAATAAATAATCTGTCTCTGAATATCATGCTGTAAATAAACATTGGAAGGATTCTTGTGAATTAACAAGGAGTTACCAGGCAGAAAATAAACATTCAATGAAACAAGGCTCTTCATGTGCTCCAAGACAGTTCCTCTGCTTCCCAGGGTGTTTTCTTTAATATTTGAAATTGAGATTTCTGATTTTAGTTTCTTTTTATCCTCCCACCACGACCCTGAGAGACCCAAGAACAACACTTTGGTCTTTGTGTGAGTGTGGTAAAGAGACAGGGACCTTCCCAGAGGTGTCATGGTTTGTTTGATTAAGGAGTGGATTAATAGTGTCCATATCCCTCCATTATTTGGTGTTTTACATGGAATTTGGGTGAGTTTTGTTGCCTGTGTGTATGAAGATGGGATATATACCTGGGATATGCCCTCCTGACAACAGTGATGTCTTTTCAGCACCCTCCCTACAAAAGCACCATTAGATTGAACTAATCCTGTGTGTCCTTAATTAAATACTTCTGGAGCAAGGAGCCTTACCTTCTGTGCTTCAAAATTACACTGATTACTCCCTTGCTGAATAAACCTTTTTTTAAATTATTTTTGCTCATTGTTTCTTAAGTGGCTTTGCTGGTTTTGTTTGGGTTTGTTATTCTTTTCTTTTTAACAGAAATTAAGCTGTTTCTCATGCCATTGTCCCTTGCAAACTGGCTTGAGACTGACTTGTGCCATGGCCTCTGACCTCCAAAACTGCCCACTCATTTTTTTCCTGAACTAATCAGCTCGATGAACTATTTACAGTTGGCTTTTGGGTCTTCTCACTGCTTCTGTGGCTGCCCCTGTCTGAGTAATTAATGATGCTGTGGCTTGTTTATGGTCTTGAGTTACTAATGCTCTTGGCTGCAAATGCATTTTTACCTCTGGGACAAGCCAGTTTCCTGGTTCTAGTCCCACCTCACCAGCCCAGGTCAATTTTTTGTGTGTAAACAGATTTATCCTCTAATAGTTTGGGAGAGACTAGAGTCATTCATCAGTCCCATAGAGAACATGCCCAGCCACATTCTTCCCTTCTTGTGCCTGTGAGACTCAGCAAAAGTCAGAAAGATTTCTGCAGGACAGCTGAAATTAAAACAAATAAGAAAAAGGGGAAAATAATCCTTTCTTTTTAACTCAGGGTACAAGCAGTCTCAGTTAAAAATAAAGATATTGGATAGAAATCACATGAACCCAGCCCTGGTCCTGCTGTATCAATGCTTTTGGGAACAATTAAAGAGGAACCTGTGGGATAATCCCACCTGCATTTGAAAGCTGGGGTAGAGAGTGAAGTTACACAGCAGCAAATGATGCAGACAGGGATAAAAATATCACCTTGTGGCCTTGGGTTTGTTTGGTTTGTTGGGTTATGTCCCAGTCAGTCATGTCAAGAATACTAAGTCATAAGGGAAAACTGAGCTTGGTCTCCTGTTCTCTCTGGAAACCTGTTCAGTCTCTCCATGCAGGTGCACTCAGAAGTATTCTGTTCATTTCCATCCTTGGTTTATTCATAGCTACCATTCCTTTCAGTCTTCTTGGGGATAATGTTGTCTGTTGGCATAAATTATTATTTTTTTCACAGTGTGTAGCTCTCTAGAAATATTGCCTTCTCCTGCTTTTTTTCTTGTTTAGTTTAGTTTTGGTTGGTTGGTTTTTGTTTTTGTTCTGGTACTGTTATTTATTTATTTGTTAATTTTTTGAATGTGTCTAAGGCTACTTCCTTAGTGATTTGTGACTTGAGCATAACAATTTTTGCCATTTTTGGAAGCATTTATTTCAGAAATTAGAAGAAGACAGTCCCATTATCTCTCTAAATTTGTTTCCCAGTTTGGTTACCAGTGTCTGCTCAGGTTACCCATGGTTGGGATTTTTGGGGTGTCCTGAGCAGGGCCAGGAGTTGGAATCAATGATTCTTCCAACTCTGGATATTCCATGATTCCAGAAAATACAAGTGATAAAGGTGAGTGTGGTGCTTTCACTGAGAGGATGGAAGTAGATTTTCCATTTCAAGTTTTTCCAGGGGTTCTCCTTTCTCTCTTACTTTCTTCTCCCTCACATCCAGCTTGGACATGCCTCAATCAATGGCAAATTTGGAACACTGTAGTGATGTGCAATGAAAAAAAGTCCTTTATGATGTTGCTGAACATACTGTAGGATCCACCAGACTCCTTTTGCTCTCTGATTTCCTAAGAAACTCAGTACAGGCTACTTAAATATTTGAAGGCAGCTTCTCTGGAATTGCTGGATGGTCAAGAGAAATGCTGCAAATAAATTCTACTAATTTCTTTTTGGGAGTCAGAATTCATATATTTGTCTACATAATGAGGCATTGTGCTTTGCTCTTAGTAGAGAGAATTTTTTTTATTTCTTTAAAGCTTTATTCTTGTTTTACACAGTATAAGATATTTTCTGTTCTCTTTGGGATGGCCCCATTCCATCTTTTCCACAAAGCTGTATATATGCCTTCATTCTCTCAGTGAGCAAAATTCTTATACACTGCAGGGAATGAAAAGACAATTGCAGAAGTCCTCTGGTTTTGGTTTATATAGAAAAAGCACTTTTACACTGAGTGGTGAAGTGCAGGCAGGAGGCTGCTCTTAAAGAACATGAATGAGAATCCTGTCATTGTCTTGGGGATGCTGTTATACAGAGGAAGACCTCCCCACACCAATTGAAATTCCATTGTTTTCCAGTTTTTGTGAGTATTTTTCAGTTAATTTGGCAAAGGGTTAGAGGTGTGACAAGCAGGAGTGGCAGGGAATGATGCCAAGAGACAGGTTCAGCTTCTCTGGGCACTGGGCAGCATTTTGCTTGTTAATTCTACTGACTGTAGCAAATAACTTGCATTTGCATCCCTTTCAAGTGTGTGTAGGAGGGAGGAGCCTGCACCAATTTGTCTGGTTAATTATAGATGTTCTACCCACCTTCCTAATTGCTCCTTCATTAAGAAGTAGCTTGTTTCTTTTTTTTTTTCCCTAGGAGCTAAAGATAATCAACTTTTGTTTGTTTCTGTAAATATTTTTTTTTTCTGCCCTTGAGGAGATAATTATTTCTATTGTTGCATGAAGATGGTGGCCAATACATGAGGAATAATTAGAGCAGATGGCTGAAAATACTTCCCTTGTAAAAGACATCTAGTATAATAAAATACCTCCCCTCCTCTTTTGTCTCCTTCAAACACACGTTTATACTCCCTTCAGGTGGATGGGAGTTGGGTGAGGGGGTGTAAATCTTTTCCTGATGTATTAAACTGAGGAGCTGCTCAGAGTTCACAGCCTGGAAAGCCAGCTCCCTGTATCCATCACTGAAATTGAAGTGTTTTCAGCTGTGGTGTGGAGTCCTGGCTGTGAGGTGTGGGGGGATCTGCTCTGCTCTCCATCACTGGAGTGTTCACCTTGTCTCTCCTGGTGGCTGAGCACAGCAATGCTTGCTCTCCATCACTGGAGTGTTCACCTTGTCTCTCCTGGTGGCTGAGCACAGCAATGCTTGCTCTCCATCACTGGGAGGGTTCACTTTGTCCCTTGTGGTGGCTGAGCACAGCAATGCTTGCTCTCCATCACTGGGAGGGTTCACCTTGTCTCTGGTGGTGCCTGAGCACAGCAATGCTTGTTCTCCATCACTGGAGTGTTCACCTTGTCTCTCCTGGTGGCTGAGCACAGCAATGCTTGCTGTCCATCACTGGGAGGGTTCACTTTGTCCCTTGTGGTGGCTGAGCACAGCAATGCTTGCTCTCCATCACTGGGAAGGTTCACCTTGTCTCTGGTGGTGCCTGAGCACAGCAAAGCTTGCTCTCCATCACTGGGAGGGTTCACCTTATCTCTCCTGGTGGTGGCTGAGCACAGCAATGCTTGCTCTCCATCACTGGGAGGGTTCACCTTATCTCTCCTGGTGTTGCCTGAGCACAGCAATGCTTGCTGTCCATCACTGGGAGTGTTCACCTTGTCTCTGGTGGTGGCTGAGCACAGCAATGCTTGCTCTCCATCACTGGGAGGGTTCACCTTGTCTCTCCTGGTGGCTGAGCACAGCAGTGCTTGCTCTCCATCACTGGAGTGTTCACCTTGTCTCTGGTGTTGCCTGAGCACAGCAATGCTTGCTCTCCATCACTGGAGTGTTCACCTTGTCTCTGGTGTTGCCTGAGCACAGCAATGCTTGCTCTCCATCACTGGAGTGTGCACCTTGTCTCTCCTGGTGGCTGAGCACAGCAATGCTTGCTCTCCATCACTGGGAGGGTTCACCTTGTCTCTGGTGGTGGCTGAGCACAGCAATGCTTGCTCTCCATCACTGGGAGGGTTCACCTTGTCTCTGGTGGTGCCTGAGCACAGCAAAGCTTGCTCTCCATCACTGGGAGGGTTCACCTTGTCTCTCCTGGTGGCTGAGCACAGCAATGCTTGCTCTCCATCACTGGGAAGGTTCACCTTGTCTCTGGTGGTGCCTGAGCACAGCAAAGCTTGCTCTCCATCACTGGGAGGGTTCACCTTGTCTCTGGTGGTGGCTGAGCACAGCAATGCTTGCTGTCCATCACTGGGAGGGTTCACCTTGTCTCTGGTGGTGGCTGAGCACAGCAATGCTTGCTCTCCATCACTGGGAGGGTTCACCTTGTCTCTGGTGGTGCCTGAGCACAGCAATGCTTGCTCTCCATCACTGGGAGGGTTCACCTTGTCTCTGGTGGTGGCTGAGCACAGCAAAGCTTGCTCTCCATCACTGGGAGGGTTCACCTTGTCTCTCCTGGTGGCTGAGCACAGCAGTGCTTGCTGTCCATACCCACTGCTCAAGTGGCAATTTGTCAGCACCCAGCACAGTCTGCTCCCCTGGCTTCCAGTCTCTGCTGTGTGCAATCTCTGCAGCATCCCAAACCTTTGTCCATTCCTGGATGTGCTCACTGGGACAGGGGAACCTTCTTCCTTCTAAAGACTGAAGGAACCACACCTGCTCCATGTCCTATCACTGGGTCTGGGGAGGGGATAAATCTGTCTGCTGGGGGTGGAGCTGGTGGGAAAACCCTCCTGCTTTCAGGATTGTCCCTCTGGCCCTGTCACAGGTAACCCTCAGCTGGAACCCACAGCCTGGAGCATGGAATGGTTTGGGTTGGGAGTGACATCAAAGAAAATATTCTTTTAAAACTCCTGCCATGGGCAGGGACACCTTCCACTATCCCAGGTTGCTCCAAGCCCCATCCAGCCTGGCCTTGGACACTTCCAGGGATCCAGGGGCAGCCACAGCTTCTCTGGGCACCCTGTTCCAGGGCCTCACAGTGAAGAATTTCTCCTTAAAATCTAGGGCAGAAGGGAGAATAGTGAGCATAGCAGGAAGCAGGGTCTGTGTTTAACTACATCACTACTTCTTTGTTTTATTTTAAAATTTATTTTCTGATGAGAGGATGAAAGCTCTTCTCTTTGTGCCTGTGACTGTTGTTGCAGTCCTTTCTTGGGACTGCACTCTAAACAAGCCCCACTTAACTAACAAAATTGTAAAGTTATCCAAAATTGTGATCAAGTGATCTGTTCTGTGTCTAAACAGGAGCTTCTCAGCCCTCTAAAGCCCAAACATTGCATTTTGGCATCCTTCCCATTTGTGAATTGTTTACCAGCCTGGGTGTGAATGCAAGTTTTCCACTGTTATTTATTCAGTTGTTGCAGTCACTGCTGCTGTTTCTGAGCCCTGATAGTCACAGGCACCAGCTGACAAACTGATCCTGAGAGATTGTGTCCCCAAAGGCTGACAGAAAGGCAACCCCAGCCTGGCTGACAACAGCAGCAGCTAAAAAACATAAAATGGAAAGAAATCTGCCTGGAAAATGAAAAAAAAAAAAGAAGGTACAGTAGGCAGGAAAGAGGGTAAGGTGCTGAATTGCAAAGAGATTGTGTCTCTTTTATTGTATGCTGCAAAAATGTTATTTTTATTTTTGTGCTGGTAAAACCACTACATGAAATTGGTGTTTCCACATGGTTCAACCGAAGCCACAACATTTTTACATAATTTTTTTTTTTAAAAGATATGATTGGGAATGATTTGATACCTCCCCAAATTAACCTGTGTTGTAACAAACTATGGGCTGAGTACACAAGGTTTGGGCTTGATATGAGTTGTGCATAGAAAGAATCTCAGAATATTCTGAGCTGGAAGGGACCCACAAGGATAATTGAGTACAACTCCTGGCTCTCACAGGACACCCCAGAAATCCCATCATGTGCCTGAGAGCTTTGTCCAAAAGCTTCTGAGCTCCATCCAGCTTGGGGCTCTGATCTGCAGACCCTTTTCCAGTGCCCAAATTCCCTCTGGGTAAAAATCCTTGCCCTAGCAAGTAAAATTTGCTGTGGCCATGACACATTCCAAATGGAGGTCAGAGCTGGAAAGCACTTGCAGGACTCTGCTCATTGAATTTTCAGGTCAGATCCCTTCCCAGCTCCTTCTGCTCTTTGGTGCCCCAGGAAGAACAACTGGGGTTTCTTAGGGATTCCCAGTGCTGGTGATTTCCCACCCACAGGAGGTTTCTGCCCATATTTTGCAGGTTTGGCTCCCTGCTGGTTTAATGCCATCTGCTGTGCTGGATTCTAAATGTGAAATATTGCCAGAGTGGGTTTTCTCTGGATGTGTGATGTGAGGGCACACCCTGCCACAGTTTGGGGGATGATTTTACATGTTTAGTTCAGGTAATAATTATTTATTTAACTCATTACATTGTAGAAAATACACAGCCAGAAGAGACTCATGCCTGCTGCTCTTCAGCCTTACTGAGAAATATTTCAATTAAACACCAGAGGTCAAATACAGGGTGCCAGGCAGGGAAAAAAAAAAAAACAAAAAAAACAAAAAACAACAACAACAACAACAACAACAAAAAAAAAAAAAAAAAAAAAAAAACCAAAAAAAAAACCAAAAACAAAAAACAAAAACACTAGTGTGAGGGATGTTGTGATTCTGTGATTCTGTCACCCACCCTGCTTAATGTTTATGTTCTTTTACCATGGGCTGTTTAAACAGAACTGGGTATAAACACCACCACC